>NC_088793.1:192748909-193080204 GCF_011386835.1 Chrysemys picta bellii
TAATCACATAAATCCAGGAGCTGGAACATTAAGAAAAGCACCAAAAAACCACAATAGTTGGTAATCCCTTAAGAGATGCTGCAGGTGAGAGAGGAGAAATGAGAGATTGATGACTGAGCTTCTAGCAAAAAATAACAGAAGTTCTTAGGAGAGCTGAATGTGCAGATGAGTGTTGAGAGAGAAATTATACCATTTGGGGGCAGGAAGGTGAGCTCAAAAGGTTCTGAGAAGCATACAGACTTTTGGATATCCAACCAAACTGAACCTGATACTTCAGTGGTTTGTTTACCCCGTCTAAAATATGCATGTGACTGAAAATATTGCCATGAAATTAAGTAAAATGCTGTTTGTTTTTTTCTTAAGCCTAGGATAGACTGGGAGCTATTTAGATGTAAATAACAAACCATGTTAGCCTGCCTCAGAAAATCATCTATCATTATTACAAAAAAGAGCATACCAAGGCCATCTTTGACTCCAGGCTGAAATCCTGCCCCTCAGGCAATGGGAGTTTTCCTATTGACTTAATGAGGCCAGACCTTCACTCCATGTGTACAGAAAAAGTCATTATAAAGCCAACATTGCCAAATGTCACCACACAGTCACCATACATAGCTCCTGTTCTAAGTGTAGGGAGAGTGCTGATAATCTCTAATACCATTCCCACGACAACTGTCAAATGCTGATTTATGTGGTGACCAACATATAACTCTTAGAGAGCTGAAAAGACTGTAGAAAATACTGTCTATTAATTCATTTAAGTTCAAAAACAATTTTTGTTTTGACCCTATCTGAAATCATTTTGTGTTTTGATTTAATAGCACTGCCAACCTTTTTTATATTTGGCAATCAAATACACAATTTGAAATTTGCTTTCTGTGGAAATCTGTACATTCAAACTTAACTTTTTATTTCCGTAAATATTCATAATGGTAAAATGAATGTGCTCAAATGTTCATGGAAATAAATTTTAAGCCTGGATACCATAATATCAATTTCAAACTGAATATTTGCTTGTAAAATTCACAGATTGCAGTATTGGTTAGTTTAATTAATTATCCAATTAGGGAACAAAAACACTACTATGTGGCTTATAAAACTGACCAATAAAAATTAGAGATTTCAAATTGTGAACGTTCACAACCAAGTGTTCATGAACAATCTGCAAATCATAAATTATTCATTGAAGAAATTTGTAAATAACTCCATATAACAAACAAATGTGAGAGAATTCCACAAGCTCGGCAAACAATTTGTTGGATAAATTATTCATTGTGAATTAACTGTTCACTCAAAACTAGTCTCCTGCACTTCAGATTTCTCGTTTGGTTAATCACTATGGAGATTACACTATGTCTAATTTTATTGCCACGGTGTAAATGAAAATGAGTCAGTAAGTATAATTTTATTAGACGTTGTCAAGCACAGGACAGAAAGAGACTGAGGTCATTTAAACTGTAATCTAATCTAAATTGTTTTACAATAAAGAGAAAGATGGGGAATTTCAGAGGCAAAGTGATGTGGAAAATGGATTTCAAATAACTATAAATATTCAGTTGTTTCAAAGTTTGACCATACTTTTGTATGTTTAAGAAAGTTTGTCTTTTTATTCTCCTTCCAGGCCAGGATGATGAAGACATTCCAGGTACTGTTATTTTTTCTCCCCTCAGAATACATATACAACCACTCTTCCTAGCTCCTATTGTCATCATGAAGTTCACACTGATCCCTTTCTCCTGAAGATGTTTTTGAAGACTGCTCCAGAACACATTTAGGCCAAGAGATGGTAACCATATCACAATGAATTTGACGGCATGCTCCCACATGTATGTATGGCCCTCATCACCACATCATCTAAGCACCTTACAATCATTAGTAGATTTTATCCTCACAACCCCTTCTGTGAAGAGTGGAGGCTCTATCCTCATTTTACAATTGGGGAACTTCCCAAAGTCACACAGGGAGTGGTTGGCTGAGCTGGGAAATGACTCCCAATTCACTGCAGGTCTTTTGACTCCCAGTTCATTGCTGTACCCAGTAGACAAGGGAGGAAGGAGGGTCCATTAGTAGAGCCCTAGCCTGGACCCAGGGCCGGCGCTTCCATTTAGGTGACCTAGGCGGTCACCTGGGGCACCAGGATTTGGGGGGGGCGGCATTTTGCCGCCCTTGGTGGCAATTCAGCGGCGGGTCCTTCACTCGCTGCGGGACCCACTGCCGAAGTGCCCTGAAGACCGGGAGCGCAGAAGGATCCCACCACCACCGCAGAATTGCCACCGATGACCGGGAGCGCGGAAGGATCCCCGCCTTGGGCGTCAAAAACCCTGGCGCCGCTCCTGCCTGAACCTCAAAGACCAATGATACTGCGAAGAATGACCTTGAGCAGATCACTGCAGACTATGTGGCTCTGGGAAGAAGGATAAAAAAGAGTTTGGGGCACAAGTTGTGTTCTCATCCATCCTCCCTGTTGAAGGAAAAGGGACTGTCGAGCCATGGGAAGTAATTGCATAGTTACACAGGTGTATCGGCAAGACCACTTCGGCTTCTTTGCAGGGCCGGTGCTACCATTTAGGCCAACTAGGCAGTTGCCTAGGGTGCCAAGATTTGGGGGGGGGGGAAAAAGTGGTGCCCCCAATTTTTTATTTATTTCTTTTTTTACAGCGGCTGCTGCGCTGGGAGGGAGAGGGAGTCTGAGCCGCTGGCAGCCCAGGAGAACCCCTGGGTCAGAGCTACCGCACGCATCCCCGGGCCGGGGGCGGGGGGGGGAGCTGCCGCACGGCTCCCTTGGCGGGGGGGAGCTGCCATGGGGGGGCGCCTCAGGGCAAGGGGGAGCTGCCGCGGGAGGGGGGGCACCTCAGGGTGGAGAGGGTGCGGGGAGCTGCCGCAGGGCTGGGGGGGGCGCAAGGGGGGAGGGGGCGCCCTAGGCAAAACTTCCTTGCACCGGCCCTGCTTCTTTGAGAGCAAGCTGATGTTCCAGGAAAGAGGATTACTGTGCTGGGATGGGCTCCATCACTCAAATGTTGGGAAGAGCATCTTTGGACATCGTCTGGCTAACCTGATAAGGACAGCTTTAAACTAGGTCCATTGGGGGATGTTGGCAAAAATCGACAAATGTGCATCTAGGCTCAACTAATGAAGACAAGGGGAAGGGACTAAATTTCTGGAGAAGGGTTAGAAATCACATCTGCATTAAAAGAGCAAAAAAGAAAAGCAACAGGGCAGTCTGCAAAATATCTTTGATGCTTTTTTACAAATGTCCAGGGAACAAGCAGGATGAACTGGAAGTCGTGGTATATGAAGAAAATTATAACTTAATTGGCATCACAGAGACTTGATGGGACAACTGCCAGGATTGGAGTACCAGCATTGAGGGATATAGTTTGTTCCGAAAGGATAGGTATGGGGAAAAAAAGGTGTTGCACTGTATGTCAAGAATGTATACACTTGCTCCGAGGTCCAAGAATAAGTAAGCAACAGACCTACTGAGAGTTTCTGGGTGAGGATAACAAGGGAAAAGAACAGTAGCAATCTTATGGTGGGAGTCTATTATAGACCACCAAATCAGGAAGATGAAGTGGATAAGTCATTCTACAAGCACGTAGCAAGATTAGCTAATACTTGAGCTAGTATTAATGGGGGATTTTAACTTCCCTGATATCTGTTGGAAGACTATTGCAGCAAAATATAATACATTCTGCAAATTCTTCGCGTCTGTAGGGGACAGCTTTCTGATTCAGAAAGTTGAGGAATCAACAAGGGGTGGTTTCAGAGTAACAGCCGTGTTAGTCTGTATCCGCAAAAAGAAGAACAGGAGTACTTGTGGCACCTTAGAGACTAATAAATTTGTTAGTCTCTAAGGTGCCACAAGTACTCCTGTTCTTCTTTCAACAAGGGGTGGTCCATTTTGGATCTGGTTTTGACCAACAGGGATGAATTAGTTGCGAACGTGAAGGTGGTTGGGAACTTGGGAGGAAGTGATCATGATCTGATAGAATTCAAGATCCTCTGGAAAGGAGGACATGAGAACAGCAAAACAAGGACACTGGACTTCAGAAAGGTGGATTTTAACCAACTCAGAGAAATAGTAGGCAAGGTCCCATGGAAAGACCAATTAGGAAGAAAAGGAATCAAAGGGGGCTAGCAGTTCTTAAAAGATATAATGCTAGAGGCTCAATATCAAGTTATTCCAATGCAAAGGAAAGATAAGCGCCACATGAAGACAATGTGGCTGCACAAGGAGGTTTTTAGCTATCTAAAAACAAAAAGGGATACATACAGGAAATGAAAGGAGGGGCATGTCACCAAGGAAGTATACATGGGAATAGTGCGAGCATGTAGGGACAAAATCAGGAAAGCCAAGGCACAGAATGAGTTACAGCTGGCAAGCATTGGCAGCTGGGGAGGCTGTGCCTCCCCAAACAGCCAGGCGTGGCCCTGCCCACACTTTGTCCCCAGAGCCCCACTTTGGTGGAACCGCTGGGCTACTGGGGCTGGGACCATGCTGCCTGCCTTCCCAAGCGCTCTCCCTCCCGGTGCTCTGAGGCTGGGGGTGCCTGTGGCGGCAGTGCACGTGTTCTCCCTCCTGGTGCTCAGAGGCTGGGGGGGCTGCAGGCACTAGCCAGACTGGGGCGGGGGCTGGTGGCCATAGTGGGGGAACTGTGGGTTCTGGGGGTACGGAAGGGGTGGGGCCTCAAAGGGGCGAGGCTGGGGGCTAGCCTCCCCCAGCTAGCAATTCACCTGCCGCCCATGCTGGCAAGAAATGTTAGAGTCAACAAGAAGGGGTTCTTCAAATAGGTCAGACAAAAAAGAAAGATCAAGGACGGTGTGGGTCTGCTGCTCAATGGAGAAGGTGAGCTGGTAACAGAAGATGATAGGAAGGCAAAGCTGCTCAATGCCACTTTGCTTCAGCCTTCTCATAAAAAGTAACATGATGGGACGACTAGAAAAATTACCATAGACAATAAAGGGGAAGAGAAACAGATCGGGATAAGTAAAGAACATGTCAGCAGGGCTTTGGAGCGGAGCCCGGAGCTGGAGCATGGAGCAGCTCTGGAGCAGTGGAGCTGCAGGTTTTTGCCTGTGGCTGGAGCGGAGCCGGAGCACAGCTCCAAAGCCGTGCATGTCAGACATATTCTGACCAATCTGAATGATTTCAAATCAGCGGGGCACAGGGCCGGTGCTTCCACTAGGCGACCCTAGGCAGTTGCCTAGGGCGGCAGGATTTGGGGGGTGGCATTTTGCCGCCCTCGGCAGAAATTCAGCGGCGGGGGGTCCTTCCGCTCCGGGTCTTCGGCGGAAATTCGGCGGCAGGTCCTTCACTCACTCCGACCCGCCGCCGAAGTGCCCCGAAGATGCGGAGCGGAAGGACCCCCGCCGCCAAAGACCCCAGGCCCCCTGAATGCTCAGAGGAGGAGCGCTGCCGCCTAGGGCGGCAAAAACCCTGGCACCGCTCCTGGCGGGGCAAGATACTATTCACCCTAGGATACTGAAAGAATTTGCTAAATAAATCGTGGAGACACTGGCAATAATATTTACAAACTCATGGATGACAGGATAGGTCCTGGAAGTTTGGAGAAGGGCTAACATAGTGGCCATCTTTTAAAAGGGAAAAAAGGAGGAGCCAGGAAACTATAGACCAGTCAACCTGACTTCCATACCTGGGAAGCTACTAGAGAAATATATAAAACATTCAATTTGTGAATACCTGGAGGATGAAGGGGTAATCACTAGCAGTCAGCACAGATTTACCAAGAACAAATCATGCCAAACCAGCTTGATTTCCTTCTTTGACGGGGTAACGGATTTGATGGATAGGGGGAATGTGGTGGACATAATATACCTGGCTGTGTCAAGGCTTTTGACACAGTCCTGCATGACATTCCGATAAGTAAGCTGGAGAAATGCGGGCTTGACAGAACTACCATTAAGTGGCTACATAATTGGTTAAACAACAGCAAACAAAGAGTAACTATTAATGAGATGTTGGATTGGAAGGAGGTCTCAAGTGGGAATCCACAGGGATTGTTTCTTTTAGATCTTTATCTTATCAAATCTTTATTAATGACCTGGATGTAGGCAAGAATAGAGAGGATACTGATCAAATTTGCAGATGACACAAAACCAGGGGGGGTTGCCAATACTTTGGAGGCTAGAGCTACAATCAGAGTTATCTTGATAAATTGGAGAACTGGGCTATAGACAACAAAATGAAATTCAACAAAGACAAATGTAAGGTGCTACACTTAGGGAAGAAAAACAAATGCACAAATACAAAATGTTGGGAAACTGGCTTGACAGTAGCACGGCTGAAAAGAATCTGGGAGTTATGGTGGATCACAACCTCAACATGAGTCAGATGTGTGATTCTGTTACAAAAAAAGGAAATACAATTTTAGGTTGCATTAACCGAGGCATAGCATGCAAGTCACAGGAGGTGACAGTACCACTCTACTTTGTGCTCAGCTGGAGTACTGTGTCCAATTTTGGTCAGCAATGTATAGAAAGGATGTAGAGAAATTGGAAAGGATCCAGAAGTGAGTGACAAAGATGATCAAAGGGATGGAATGTAAGCCATATGAGCAAAGACTGAAGGAACTAGGTATGCTTAATTTGGAAAGAGGAGATTAAGAGGGGATATGATAGCAGTCTTCAGATACTTGAAAGGCTGCCATAAAAAAAGATGGAGAAAAGTTGTTCTCTCTTGCCACAGAGGGCAGGACAAGAGGCCATGGGTTCAAACTACAGTACAGCAGATTTAGATTAAATACCAGGAAAAAATTCCTAACTGTAAGAACAGTAGGGCAATGTAGCAGACCGCCTAGGGAGAT
This sequence comes from Chrysemys picta bellii, assembly GCF_011386835.1. Lineage (NCBI taxonomy): Eukaryota > Metazoa > Chordata > Testudines > Emydidae > Chrysemys > Chrysemys picta. Next base: position 192,755,731 of record NC_088793.1, read on the forward strand.
TGTGGAAGTTTCTTCACTGGAGGTTTTCAAAAGGAGGCTGGATAGCCAACTATCCTGGATGGGTTAGACACAACAATTTTGACAGGGGGTTAGACTAGATGACCCCTGCAATCCCTTCTAACCCTATGATTCTATGACCTGAGTTCAATTCTCTACTCTACCCCAGACTTCATGTGTGACCTGGGGCAAGTAATTTTGTCTCTGTGCCTCAGTTCCCCGTTTGTGAAATAAAAATAACAACCTCCATGGGGTGTTCTAAGGATAAATGCATAAAAGACTGAGGCACTTGGACACTATTATAATAGAGGCCATATCAGTACATTAGATAGATAGACATTCCCATGTCGTGCAAAGTAGCAAGCTCAGTACTGATGGAAGGTGCTGAGATCCCCAATGATGAGCCAGTCACTTAAAAGGTCACCATCAACTGCAAAATAGCATTTCTCTCCAATAGTTTTGTACCTCCTACACTTCCAGGTAACATTTAAGATTACTATAAATGCAAGAAATTAGCAAAACAAAACAAAACAAAATTTATTTTATCAGTTTGTGCATTTGAAAGCAATGTGTGGATATTTACTTGTAGTGTTTCCCTATACAGGCAGTTTCTTGGCAAAGAAACCTTTAAGAAAAATTAATAGGGGACTAAAACACCTAGTAAAAATGTGTATAAAAGATTTTTTAAAAATTCAATACATACTTTTCTAAGAGTGTGCTCTCAGAAACTAGGTTGTTTTTTTTCAAAAGAAAAAGTAAATTTAAAAATTCAAATTGATGGTGCCCTTTTAAATTCAATTTAGGTAGGGAGAAGGAGGAGGAGTTTAATTATTAGGAGGGAAAACTTCAATTTTGCAGTAGCATATTATCCAACATCTTACATCTAGGAATGGGCAGACATTGTTGAGGTTATACAAACTGTTCTAACTATTTTTTGAATTCACAGGCTACTCAAAGTAGTTTGAATTTGCAGACAATACTTTCCTCTAATTCAAACCCATACACTTGTTATTCTCCGAAGGGTGGTACAATTTAACATTATTTTTAACTACAGAGAAGCTTGTGCAATATATTAAGGCAAGAAGAACACCCAAAAGCTAGGTTGACATGCAGGCTAGAATGGTCTATAAATGGCCATTTTTATTAGAAGTTTCTCTTTCCCTTCTCTGCTTCTTTATTCAGTGACTCTGCCCACTCTCTGCTCCATTTTACACCAGCATTTTTGTTCAGTTTTTTTGCCACTGCCCCCTCTCTGCTCTTTCCTTCTTCCCTTCACCACCCCAATCTCTTATAAGCAGAGTCTGAACCCAATAACATTCATGTCTGAGTCAAACTTTCCAACAGGCAGTATTTGACTGGTTTAGAAATTTGGCAAAAAGGCATTTATCTATTGCTACTTATTCCAGTAGAAGAAAACTACATCCACATTGCTCATTTCATATGACAAGAAGAACTTCTTACCAGCTGTACACTCTACAAGCTTTTAATGAACACTGGCATTTTGGGAAATGCTGAAGGAAGCCACCGTGCTGAAAAGTGACATTTTTGACACCCACAAAATGTAGAAACCAGTGTAAGAACCAGTTTCCATAGTTCTTTAATACTATTCTAGAAAACGGAAGAAGGGTTTTAATGATGATTATAATGCATTATTTATTGAACACAACAACACGCCTGACAATGTACAAAACATAGCAGGAGCTTACATTGTAAATTAGACAGTCATGCAGTTTAGACACATAAATAACATTAAGCCAGAATTCACATTTAATACATTAACATTTTAATAGATTATATGTGGACATGAACACAGCTAGGTAAAAATAAATCTATACTCCTGGTAATAAACAAAAAGACTTTTGGTGCTCACCTACAGTCATGCATGAGATGGCAAAACAGTTTTCTTGTTTCAAAAAGTGTCTAATTTTCCAAAGAAAAGAACAATATGAGGATAAGAAATAGCAGGATTTTTAAGATGGGGCCAAGGAAAATGCCTTTTTACAAAAATGTCTGATGCTATCCCCTAGCTTCTACTGTACCTTCTATTCTGGAGGTCTCTGGTTCATTAGTGGACTAATGGGGACCCACAACATCCTTTCTTCTGATTAATCATTTATACCACAGCTCTGGGCAGCCATTCCAATTTACCTAGTCTTCACTTACCGGCTGGTCCGGCGGCACGCCATCGATGTTCTGGGATCGGTTTATCGCGTCTGGTTAAGACGCGATAAATCGATCCCGGATCGATCCCGGAAGTGCTCACAGTCGGTGCCGGTACTCCAGCTCGCCGAGAGGAGTACGCGGCGTCGACGGGGGGAGACTTCCGGCCGCGTCTGGACCGCGGTAAGTCCGGACTAAGGTACTTCGAATTCAGCTACGTTATTAACGTAGCTGAATTTGCGTACCTTAGTCCGAAGTCCGGACTAAGTGGGGACCAAAGATATTTAGGTTCACTGAGAGTGAAGTAACCACTGTAGCTAAGTTGAGGTACACATATTGTAATTCCTTGCAAAGTACCAAGCAGAAGGCCACTTCTCCAGCCAAGAAAGGATTTGAGAGTCCATAAAAAGACAAGATAGGATCTGATGGTGATGGAAAGAGATCCAAGAGTGAACTCCCTTTCAGTTATTTTTTTCCCTCGTGAGGCCTATGAAGCCTAGACTTCATACAGGGGCAAATCCTGAGCAATTACTTCGGGGAAGTGGTAACATACAGCTGCTTAACAGAGGCTACATTAGCCCAATGACTAAAGGACCCTCTGTGGGCCCTTCCATGGTTTGTTCTGAAAAAAGTGTGGAGAATAGGTTCACCCACATCTTGCTCCCTCTTCATCTACTGCTCACTGCCAGGCCAGGAGCTCCTGCAGAATGGAATTCTGCAACATGCAAGAAAGTGCACATATATGTCCCCATCCCAGTCCTCATATTTAGTTCCCTACCTTTTGCAGGGGTTGCAAACTCCTTATCACACCTTTTCTATTGAGTGTTCTCAACTTAAAGTCAATGTTTAAGCCCATATGGCTGTAGAGAAAAGCCTGAAAACCTGACCTAAGTGTATCCTAAAGCTTCAAAAACAGAAAGTAAATAAAGAGGACTGCAATTTTTTTTAAGTGTCATGTTTTTAAGCCAATCTCAAGATTTTTGAATGCTTGGGGTTGACAATATTACTTTTTCAGTAGCGACCCCCCCCACACACACACATTCCAATATGTATGAATTATTGCCATACTCTAAATTTAAAGAAAAATTAGGCCAATAAAACTTTTCTGTTCGAACACAAGATGTACACACAAGCTTACTGATGTACAAGAACTTAGAACCTTAAATGCTACTATCAAATCCTATGGCCAACAAAAGTGTTCTTGATCCAGCTAGACAAATGATAGCTAAATCCACACATATCTAAATTAGCTTTATCAATACAGTATGGTAAAAGAAAGGACATCTGTAAATATAGTATGGTGACAAAAGTAGTAAACTAGAAAGACTGGTCCAGCTAATAATATTTTGCCTTTAGAATATATGACCCCATCAATGAATTTTCAATGAAGTTTAAAAAAAAACAACAACTTACATTAGACCAGATTCTGATCTCATTCACTTTAGTGTAAATCTGGAATAACCCCACTTAAGTCAATGGAGGTACTCAGGATTTATGCTAGTATAACAGCAGTCAGAATGTGGCCACTGACTCTGGCCCACTGGGTTTTTTTGTCTGTTTTGGTTTTCTTTTGTTTATATAGTATAGTATGAACAGTTTAATCAGTAATCATGTGTGAATGAGTTGGCAACATGATACCTTCCAACACTGAAGGGCATCTAGCAAACAATCACACATGATAGAATCTGCATAGTTCTCCTTTACACAATACAAATAGATAAATACCCTAGGAAATTACATACAAAAACTACCTTAAAGGAATGAAGTGTGCAAAAGAAGTTAAGAAATAGCAGAATTGTTTGCTCATGTAGCTTTAATTCACCCCACCCACCTTGTGAGTATGCACTACAGTAGCGTTTAATTAAATGACCACGTACTCTGTACCCTTCACTCCTTCCCCAGAACCAATGCCTCACTCCGTATTAGCTTCAATGAGCAATGAATCAGGCACTCAGTGTGCAGGCTAGATGGTGAATGAGGCAGGGTTGTGTAGTGAATGAGCTTGGCAAGTGGAGGGCCACTGTCTCATCTCACAGCAAAATCTCATCGACTGTGTTGTTTTCCTGAAACACAAAATCCAGAGGTGGCTCTGATCCAAGTTCTTCTTATCCCAACCCTCCCAAAAAGGGGTTAGGCAAAAAGTTTTGGTTTCCTTCCATCTCTAGCAGTATCAAGCAGGCAGAAACTCTAAATCTACACCCCTCACAGATGATTTGTGATTTTATCCACTGCATCAGGCTGGGGCTTATGTGATTCTTGGATTAAGCATTGCCGTATCATTTCCATTCTTTATTTGGTTGTGTCTTCACAATAGTGTGAAGTGCCACTTCAAACTGTACTCCTATTCACCAGGGTGCTTCTAAATCCCATTTTTAATCTGGGAAATGCCTTGAGTTTTCACCAGCCCACTGCCCCTTTTTATTGTCGTCTTCCTTAATTCTGCTCAATAAAACTGGCTTTTGGCATATTAAAGCTTAATTTGTTTAAGAACAAACAGTTGGAGGCCTGCGTCTTGAGGACCGGAGTGACAGATCACACGATGAGACCAAAGGCTTTGGGGGCTGAAGATTTGGCAGGTTTCTGTCTCGGTGGAGATACAAGTGTGTTCAGAGCTCATTGTCACGTTTCCAAAAGGCATTACACAGAGCTCCAAGGTGGTGCTGTTTACCAATACCGTGATCTCTCCCCAGATGCAGTTGCTGCTGCAGCTAATTAAGAGAACAATTAAGACTAAGGCAATCAGTCAAGAACACAGATCCGAGTCATTTTCTCCACTCTCCGATGCTGTGCTGGCTCCCAGAGGGCTAAACCTTATTCACTCATTCAGAAAATGACAGGAAGAAGCTATTAAATATCTGAAAACCATAAAAATGCAATCATACTGTTCTTGAGCTAAGCCACTCACCAGAGACCAATGCTAGGCAACTTAAGAAACTTGCTGGCCCCCAGAATTCACATACTTACAAATAAGAAAATTAATCAAAAAGCAGTTCAGATCAAAATTTAATTAAATAGAAAAGGATTGTGGAGGACTTCCTGAGATTTCTCTATTTTATGTTTATGACAGATCAATATTATGTGTATCAGCTCAATGTATGACAAATTCCACTGGGCATCTTTAAAGAGGAAGTAACAGATTAAATATTGAGCTAAACAATTTAATCTCTGCTTTAAAAGGTTTTCAGATATTTGTAAAGGTAAATCCTATTAGAGTATGAAAGTCTCCATGAGCTGAGGCTGTAGACTCGTCATGCAAGGATTTGTAAACACAGGAGATAGCCCCTCATTAAATATAAATTTCCTTCTTTTGTACAGCTATTCGTGAGGAACAAGAAAAACATGTATGCCTTGAAAACAAAGAGAAAGTGCTTCTGAAACCGTTTTCAATATATCTCCATGTAAGAGGGGTGTATGTGCTGGAACCAGTGAAAAAAAATCACAGAACCCCCTTATATGTCAAGTAAGCTCATAAACAAATATAGTCAATAATAGTGAGCTGCAGAATTGGGGTGCACATGGAGATTAGGAGTTCAACAGTACTGCAGCACCACCCCACTGGGGGAACCAGAGCTCTGCAAGTATGAGCCTGCAGCACCACAAAGCTCCCCTTCTCTGCAAGACTGCAGCTGCGCCATAGCTGACATCCACAACGAAACCTCACAAGGGCAGCCTACAATTTGGGGGTGAAAAGTCTCACGTTGCATGAGCACCCTGTATGCACTGTAACATCTGTGTATCTATAGTCCCTCACAAAGAACTTGGTGGTTAACTTACAGTTCAGGTTGCTCACATGAATCTCTCAGAGCAATGACTACAAATAAAGAAAATCATCAGTGAAGCCAAACTAACATCCCCTTCTTACCATCTAACCCCCATAAACACACATACAGTCTTCTCAGTTCCCAAACCCCTCTTTCAGCCCACACCCACAGCTCACATTTCCATCTCCAGAGTGGGCTTTTTTTTTTTTTTGGGCCATTTGAAATTGACAAATTGGTCAACATTTCTCAATTTTTGAGAAAAAGAAATAAAATTTAAAAGTAGTATTCAATTTTTTTTTACCATATTTCAATCAGTTCTACCCACTTCCTCCCTGAGCAAGACAAAGTTTACTGACAGACATGCTTTTGCTGTTCAAGTCTATGATGCATTATTTCTAGTAAAAATATTCTTTTGTCAGAATAAAGGGGGTATGTCCAGGTGATTGTGAAGAACTGGAGGTGTGCATCGTGGGAGGCTGAGCAGCATTAGGGACTGGAAATACATGGCAGCATTGGCAAGTTTTAGCATACATGAAGTAGGGTATGACAAATAAGGAGAATATCCTGTTATAAAAGTGGCTCATGAGATGGAAATTTACATGTAAGCAATGTTGAGATTACAGCAACTATGGTTTATTAGTCAAAAATAAATGAGATTGTCAGGGCTAAATTTCAAAACTGAGGGAGTTTTAATTGTTTTCTGGAAAACTCTGAATAACTACTGCCCTTGCCCTACTCCAAATCTATGCAGCCAGACCTCCGTGTCACACTGATTTCACAAGGATCAGCTTGCAGGATCAGGGCCTGCTTTATAAAAAATACTCAAGGAAAATTCAGTTGCGATTTGAACAGTAATCATGTTACATTACAATTTATTTATAGTACCATAGTGTGAAGCAGAGGGATTTTAATTCTGCTTTAAGTGAAAAGTTCAATGCAGCCATTATGTAGTCACTATTGAGGCCTCCATAATCTAGGTATGTTTAACAGTTTGGAAAAGATAGGAATACAAACATACACACACACACACACACACACACACACACACATACACACTGCTCTGATCTACGTATTATGCATTTGTGTTGCTGAAAAAGAATAATGCTCACATCTACACAGAGTGAGCAAGATGTGATGCCCAGCAATTTGTCAGCTATGACTTTGGCCAAAACCAATGTCACAGCTGACCTGTCCTTCTCTAGGAAGGCCATCATTTCAGCACCTTCTTCCAATGGGTTCAAGACGGAACATTTTTTTTCATTTGTTGTCACAGGATGGAATGAATCCATTGACTAATAACTTTCCATTTTGTGCTCCATCAACCTTATTTACAGAGATAATTTGATGCTGAGAAATTGAACGGCCAGGCATCACTCTGATCGGTGCCTTTCGTGTAAGCTTTATTTCTATATCTCTCCAGACGGGGCAGGAAGGAAAGTGAAAGGGGAGGATGAGCACGTACCTGTGTGTACTCTAAAGCAAAGCAGTATTTGAAGTCTGCATACATGGTGCATTTAAGGAAATCAGTCATACCTCTGTTATACTTTGTACCACAGTAAAGAAATACCTTGTAAAAAATAAATGTAGCCTTCAAAATCTAAGTCTTTTTAAAACACATAGAGCTCCCCAGCATCTCTAAATCTGTACTTCAATAATATGGTAATATGCTTGATACAGTAAAGTAAGAGATAAACTTAACTCTAGGGCTGGGCCATCCCATTTAAGTCAAATGGGCCAAATTCTGTTCTGGAAGCTGATCCATATGAAAGGAGTGTGACTGCATGCAGGCACAGGGATCTGACCACACATGGTGAAAATTGGCAGCAACTCCACTGAAGCCATTAAAGAGATTAGGCTTACTGTGAATTTTTGATGGGTGTAACTGAGAACGGGATCTGACCTGCTGACTTCTGTGGGGTTGCATGGGATGTAAGTCACTGCTAAATTAGGCCCATTATGCTATTAATATTATTATATCAAAGCCCACTAGCGCAGGTGTAGAGCAGCCTGTTCATATTTCCAACATGAACCTTCCTTCCTAGGGGGGTTCAAAGAGAACTAATAAATAATTGCTCAGCGTTTAAACATGGGTATAGGTGGGCTTCACTAAGTTACCAGGTGACAAAGGATACTTATGCCATACTACAATTTTAAAAATGAAGAACAGAAGAAAGTTGTGGCAGATATTATTTCCGTTCATCTATTTCAAAAATACTTTGATACTTTTTAAAGATTTCCCGCCTCTCACTCCCCTTCCCCCCCCCCCCCCACTGGATATTGCTTTATAACATAGAGTAGTGTGTCAGGGAGTGTGGATGGATGGATGGATGGATGGATGGATGGATGGATGGATGGATGGATGGATATAAAAACATGACTGAGTCATTTCATTTAGAAAGGCAATTACTCTACATGTTCTTTTGCAAGAAGAATAGAAAAAGTGTCATTGGGATTTTTAGCACAGTTTTGCTAGGGCACAAAGGCACTATTCTGCCTGGAATGCTGAGGATAAAAGGGAAGTTTGCCCTTCAAATTAAAAATATCAAATGTTCTTTGTTCCTTTAAAGCTGTTAAAAAGCCAATTTCTTGATATAGTGTCACATCGTGCCATTGATTTTTAACCCCTCTCCCCTCCTGTTTGAAATTTTGCAGGAGTTACCATAAATAATCAATAATGCACTATGTATGTACTGAACTCACCGTGAGACGGTTCTCCCTTTATGCCCCCAAGGACAACTGCAAAAATTAGAAGACAACCTCACGAAGCTATCCAAGGGACAGATCCAAAGTCCATTAAGTCAATGGCAAAACTCTCATTGACTTCAATGGGCTTTGGATTAGGACCCCTATGAGCAACACTTTAAAATCAACATTTAAAAACTATGAAAACTAAAAGGGCTCCAGTATCATGTACTGGGTAAATATTAGGGAAAGAATGAGGACCTGATCTTCTTCTCGCCTTATGAATGGGGAACTCCTCCATTAGGGTCAGTGGGAAGACATATGCAATTACAGAGTTGCACAAGGTAATAGAAAGAAAGAGAAAATATGACCCAATACATAAACTCAACCCTGCTAAACATGCATTTCCTTGGGAGACTTAAAAGATATGAGTGCTATACAATTTAAAATATCTCAAAATGTAAAGCACTTTGAGTTAAAAAACAAAACAAAAAACCCTTCATAAACATCTACAATAAAAGGAGAAAAAAAAAGATATTTAAAAAAAAGAAATTCTACTTATATGTACAAGCGGTACAGGGATGAGATAAGTTTGGGGCCTCTCATCCCATCAGACATGCCACACACTTTGCATGTGCCTCTGGAGTTGGGTCAGCATGGCCTGGTAGGGAAGCGCACACTTTCAAAGGGGGTAGCAGGGTCTGCTCCGGCTCATACTCCTCCAGCATTCCTAGAGGCGCTGTATGTGAGGCAGGTTGCATGCTGCCCAGAGGCGCTGTATCTGAGGCAAATTCCATGCTGTGAGGCGCTCCAGCTGAGGCAGGGCCTCTCTATACACACCCACCCGCACCTACCCACCCCAGGCTGTGTCTTTGCAACCACAATCTAACCCTGTGGCTGTAGCAGCAACAAAGAAAAAGCCAAGAGGCTCACAGTTGCAGCCGATGCTGCAGACTGAATATATGTCAGAGGAAGGTTTTTGTTGTGTATACACATTTGTTTCACTTCAGAGTGAATTTAGAAGAGGGGCTTCGCTGGTAACTTTGAATTCCCTGGCTTTGACAAATTTGTGACAAATCTTAATGATATTTAGGTATAAGGATATGTCATATTTTAATGTAATTACTTAGTGGCACTGGTGAAGAGAATGACAGAGAGAGAGAGAGAGAGAGAGAGAGAGAGAGAGAGAGAGAGAGGAAGGAAGGGAGGGAGGGAGGGAAGGAGGTTTCCCAGGCTAGAAGTTCATTCAAATCCTGATATAAAAGTAACTGGAATACAAAGTCATGTTTTAGCACTTTCTCCAGAGCTATACACAGGAGAGCTGCTCACAGCCCACAACAATTTCAAAACCATAGTTCTGGGGAATAGTACTATATAATCATAACATTACACTTGAGATAAGATTTAATTATCATTTTCACCTTTCCAACACATTTTGAGAAATATTACTTAAAAGCCTTACAAGAAAGAATATTACATTTAACGTTTTAACATGCAACAATGATATTAAAAGAAAGAAACTGCCATGTAGGTTTTACAGAAGCTTAAGTTCAATGGCTTTATTCAAAAATATTAAAAGTGACTGCCATCTGATGGATCTCTGCGATTCATTTCAGGCAGGAGGGTGTTAGCGCAAAATAAAATAAACTGACATTACGCCTAAGAGATCTTTTCATTTTCTTGAGACAATCAGGATGATGATAGCTACCGATAAGTACAACTGCAGGATATAGTCACAAAGTAAGAATCATATCCTCATGTGGTTTTATTTTAGCAATAAATCACAACAAGCTGGGCATTAGCATTTGTTATCATCTCACAAGGCTTATCTAGGATGAGGAAAGGGCAACTGAGAGGAGCTGATGGGCCTTATCTGTCCTTCCTGGATGGACATTATTAGGATGATCATGATAACCTGAAAATAATTATTTGCCATTGAAAAGTGAATTTTAGAAATTGCATCTAATTTACATCAACTGGATCTAATTTTATTTCATATGGTTTGGCCCCTCAGAACTGCAGCAGGAAAATGCTTAGATACAATGTGCTAAGATGTGAATTGGCCTTCATGCTAGTGCAAGGGAGTAAGAACCCCGCTTCTATCTTCTATTGGCCACTCGGACCTTGAGTCCGGGCATGAAGGAATAAGAGGGTGCCGTGGACCTGCTTACTTCCTCAGAGCAGGTTGGCAGGGAATGGATGGGCAATGGGTTGTCTTGGTTTCACTTCTCCCCCATCCACTGGACAGCACCGCTGTTTTGGCAGCAAGGTACAGTCATCTGCTGCTGGTAGTGGCCAAACATTTCTACCCCTGGAGCAAGGAAGGAGCAAAGGAGGAATTATGGGTCAAAGAAGGTCTGAGTCACACTTCCTCCCAGGGTTACTGCTGGGGCAGTGCAGCCAAAGCTTCACTCCTCCTTGCTCAGCGTTTGGCCAAAGTCACAATCTAGTCCTATGATAATAGGTGTCATAGAAACATCCAAGAGCTCAATTCTACAGCTCCTACTCAAGGTGAGCAGAACTTCATCAAGAGGGCTCACTTCAATGGAAGTGTTTATGTGAGGACATCCATATCTACATGAGTAAGGGCTGCAGAATGAGGCCCTAACCCCATCAGAACACTGATTGAACTAATTCCCCTGTTCCTTGGGCTGCCACATCTCCCCTTCCCACTGCTGTTACAGGTCAACCCTACACCTTCATTTCTCAAGGAACTAGACCACTGTCTAGTCCATGCACCTAGCAGTCTCCTTGGAGCAAACAGGGACTAAAACTCAGGGTACCTATATACTGCAACTTCTCCCCTAATTTCAGATTATAAATGGCACAAGGGAGCTGCAACTCATAAAAGTAACCTTAAAAAGGGTCAGAAGTTCAGACAATCATCCAAATCTTGGATGCCAATCCTAAATTTATCCGATTCCAAATTTAGTGAAATCTCATTAACTGACTTGTTGAATATATATACACTTTAAAGAGCAAATCATCTATATCTGAGTGCAAAGCTGGATTAAGTCACAAGTATGATAGGCCTGTGCCTATGGCCCCACTGTTCCTGGACTCACCTAATGAGAGTAAAAATCTCAGCTTTCATTTAAAAAAGTTTCTAGGTTCTAGCCCTTTAGTGGAAAAGTTTGAAAAAGGGACCCAAGTGTAACTGCCTGAGTCTGCAGAGAGACTGAAACAATAAATCTGAGTGATCTGAAAATGCAGCTCAGTGGTTTATTAACTTCAAAACCCACTGATTTAGTGGTTCCTGCATCCATCACCCCAGCAGAGCAGTGTGAGAGTGACAGTCAGTGAAGAGTCCAGTGGGGGCCATTTCATCAATCCAAATGGATACACCGCAACTGCTGCAGTATTGGGGGGGGGGTGTCCCGTGATGCTGACCCTGTCTATCTTGGGGGAGGAGTCTGCCACTCTAGCTGGGGGTAGGGCCACAGCCAAGGGATGCAGCTTCTGGAGTACTTGGCATCGTGAAGGGCCCAGGACCCTGGATTACCTGTCTCAATACAGATTATATAAAAAGGACGCCATCCTGCTCTGTGATATGACTGCATAGGTAATGTATCTTGCAAAATCACCAGGAAGTAGAGATAAGCATGAAAGCAAACACTGAGAAAACTTTAATCAAACATTTTAGAGTTGGAAAAAGGCTTGGAGTGTTTTCAGTTTGAGTCTTAACTTGTCAGTCATCCTGTCGTTATGTCTTTTGTCTAACTTTAGTTTAGATGAAATCTTTAGATGGCAAGTCCCTTTAAGGTTTTACTTTCTCACTCTCATCACACCTGCCTCATAAAATGTCAGAAATGTAGGAAAAGTGTCAAAGGCAACAAAACAACCAGCATGAGTGGTACCTATTCTAAGACTAGCAGCTCCGTAATCTCACATCCCTGCCTACTTCGCATCGCCTAATTACCACTGATTATGCATTTTAAGGAAAATTTAATATAGCTAAAATATGACAAGAGAATATTTCAACCACAGTCTTCCTTGTTCTTAATATACAAGAAAGACCTCCTTAATCCTGAACTCTATGGATTTCAACAGTGACAACACTGCCTACTCATCTTCAGGTACAGTATTATTGTTAACCCTATAAACGAGCAGAAATTGTAATACAGTCAAATAGTGCCCCTCACACTCTCTCTTTTCCCTCTCCTGTGCTTTTCTTTACAAGCCTGAAAGAAAGAGATGGTCCAAAAACTGGAAAATATGTCTGTTAACCCTTTTGAATTTCATGGTTTTAGGTCAAATCCCTGTATCCAAATATGCCCCGACAGTTTGGGTTATGGATCCGATCCAAACTTGAAAGGGATCTAGTTGTTTTGGATGTGATTCAAATACAGCCAAACTTATGGAGAGAACAGCTATGACTTCAGAGATAGAAAAGGTATGAGAACAGCTGATCTTGTGAGGCTCTCACCATTTAAGGAGGCTAAAATCGTATGAGATTCCTGCTCTTTGGGACTGTTATGGTACCGCTGAGCGTAGCAATGCCTTCTCCTCAGTGTGCACACAATGCACCCCAGCAGAATACGTGCTCAGAAAAGTAGAAAAGAGAAGCTTGGTCTTGGGCGCACATCCTGCACCTCATATTCCCCTCCACCATGTGCACATAAATGGGCACATGGACTAACCAACCTGGGTCGGATCCTAAGCCTTGGAGATGAATCAGGGTTTATTGACTTCAGTGTGCTCTGAATCAGAATCTAAAACTGCACAAGGAATAAAGCATGGCATGGGCAAAACTGCCCAGATCAGAAGCTAGTAAACATGCATTGTACACCGGGGAGCCCAGACTATTTAAGGAAAGGGTTGGGTAGACCAAAATACTATGCTGACCCTCATGTCTCCCATAAAGATTAGTAACAGCATCTCTGGCTGCACACAAGGATGCAAGTGGTAAAAAGGCAGCATGGGAACACAATGCCTTATGGGTATTGGGACACCATAGCACATAGGTGACATTTTTTTCCCCTCTCCCTCTATTGTTCTTCTCCTTCTCAAACTGGAGGAGTTTTTTCTGGTTGCTTTCATTTTTCCCTCTTTTCCATTCACTTTAATAAGGCTCTCCCGAGGCTCACAAGCATGTTTTGTTTTAAGTGCTTGTTTGTTTTCCCCAAGCGCTCACAGCTCTGTTAACCACCAGGAGGACATACAGTGTACTGCAATTACAGCCAGCATCCAGAAGACAAAAGGAAGGTGCTGTCTGCGGGATAAGTTATTGCCTTGAATTGGTTTTCAGCGTTCACTGATAACTTAATCCAAACTTTCAAGAAGGCGAGGCACAGGGTTGACCCACACCAAAGGCTGTGCGTGGCTACTTTGGGAATGTTTGATCCACTTCCAAAATCATTTAAATTAACTAATCTCGGGCATGAGCCTACATTCTTTAAGCATTCAGGTCCAGCACCCCAGAACGTAGAGGTGCTCCCAGTTCAGCCAATTAAATGAGTGGGACAGCTCGCGGGTTATAAGGGATCAGGGAGAATCTGAGAAAAGGAGACTGGAGGAGGTCTAGGGAGACTTTATCAGGAAGCCAGCACAGGGCTAAATTTCAAGAGACAAAGCCAGTGCTGGGGGCCTGAAAAGGGCTGAGGGCTAGGAAGCCAGTGATCCTCCTTGAGCCAGAGTGTCATGGCCACAGAAGGCTGAAGGCCATGGGCAGCAGAGGGAGCCAGAGAGAGGTGAAGGCTGGGAGTGAGGTGTGGAGAGAGATATCAGAGACATACCAGAGAGCCAGGACTTGGTGAGGTTTGCAGGAGTTCTCCTTGATGTCGTGTCAGGACTATGGTTGTGGTACTTGGTGTCAGATCTTCTTTTCTTATGGTTCTGTGCATGGGACTTATATAAGTGAAGTCCACAAGAGCTATATTTATACTCAGGAAGACTGTTTGGACTATTTCTGGGGACTCTGAAAGGGGAAACAGAGGTAGGCATGCCTGTCATGCTGTGACCTCTGGCCTGCCTCAGTAGGGCACTTCAGCCATGGCTGCATTATCACAATACAAAACTCCCACTAAAGTCAATGGGAGGAATGCAGGGCCATCCCTTTAATGGTAAATGATCAGAAAAAAGGAGATCTAATTGATTTAGACTAATCTGTACAGCACTAGGCAATGCAGTCTTGCACAAAGGCAAGATCAGCTATTTAGAACATGAGTGGCTTACCTGACATAAGGTATCATCTCAACTTTTGAACTGAGAAGAGATTAGGAAGGGGAGGGGGTGGATCCAAAAAAAGGGTTGTAACTTACCTACAAATAAAACAAACTACTTTTGCTTTCCCATTGGAGTAATCAATGGGAGCCAAATCATCTGGTCTCACTTATGCATGAAGTCCCTGGGAGAATTCATGTGAGGAGGGTGAACCAGATTTGGTCCTAAAGGGGCATATTTAATTCAGAGGACAAGTAATTGTAAAGAGAACCTTTTATCCAAAAGCCATTTACCGTATCTTACTGAAGCAACATAAATGCATCCGTGATAGGTTTGAAAATATAAATCACTGGCAACAATGAATACCAAATAAATCATGGGCAAGCAACCCTGGGTTTTAACTCTGAACAGAAGTAAAGCAAAATTGCAATGGGTTCCAGCAGGAGAGAAAGAAAGTGCTCATTGTGTTAGGAAAATTAGGTGATCTGTCTCAGACCTTTGGACACAGGGTTAGAATGAAGAACTTACATTGCTGCAGGGAAGTAGGGAACTACAGTGGAGTTTATACAAGTGTTACAAGTGTTAGAACAATGTTTGCCAGTTTGCAGTATCTTACTTCACATTGCTTAAGGGTGAAAGATAATAGTTTGGAACATGTTCCCCACCTGAGAAAGCTAAAGCAGGTCTCAGTTCTCTGACTGAAACATACATGCTTATTACTTGGCATAGCCTAGTTAACTTCATCTTGTGTATCGGAGCTCCGGCTGGGGTAAGAGTTCAATAGGATACAACAGTAATGCAGGTGTTTCACTATTCTGCAGTGATCAAAATGTTCACACACAACCAGGGACAGAGAGGTGCTCCTCTGGCCTGGTGGTGTAAGCCCCTGTTCAGCAAAGGACTTACGCATACATTTATGTCCCATTGACGTGAAGGGGACTACTCACACGCTTAAAGTTAGGCACGTGCTCAAACACTTTGCTTAGTCCTGGCCATCGCCTTCTGCACAGCACAGAGGTCTTTAGCTAGTATAAATTCTACTGAACTCAATAGAGCGATGCCAATTTACACCAGCTGAGGATCTGTTCTATGATTCCTTTCTTTATGCCGTCAGAGGTGAGGAGCACTACGGAGGCAAAGTGTTCTGTGTGGGACAGCTGCTCAAGAGCAAACCATGTGAACAGTTAAGGAAAGGCACTGGAGGGACCCTGAACATTGGTGATAGGAACACAGCCACAGTGCAGAATCTTGAGGCTGAATAAAGCAGAGAAACTCAGGGAATCCAGCAAGCCCCATTTCCAAAGGCAGGAACACATGTTCATTAAAGGTGTGACCCTGCTTCCATTTACAGGAACAGGAAAGCTCTCTATGTACACACCTATAGATGTACACGCCTTTCTATATGCATATAGAATATATAATATTACAAATGTACATCCCCAATATATGGAATAATAGTTTCCTACACAAAACAATTTAATCTTATTTTTTCAGATTTTAAGCATGAAACAATAAAGAAGAGAGACGAGAAAGGATTGAGATGCTCACTGATAACCAATAAAAAAGAGCCATGTAACTCAACCTTTCGTTTACAGCTATTCTGAGTGGCTAGTTCAACTGAAAAGACAGGTGAGGATTCCAGGCCTAATCCTAACTGGTGCTACGAGTTTACTCTCATTGTTGATGTCAGTGTGAGCTGCAGATACTTAGAATCTCTTATAATTAGTCATGATGCTGCTCTCATTGCAATGAGTGGGAACTTTGCCATTGACTTCAGTGCAATCAGGATTTGTGCATTTTGTCAGCATTGCTGCTACTGAGAAGCTCATGTGCTAATCACAAAAATTAGGTGGACAAAAGGCTTTAATTATATTATTCATTTGATGGGACAAATTCAGCCATGACATAAATCCTTTTATAGGGGCAAAATTCATCCTTCCTAGGTTTAACTTCAGGGTTAGGAAACAAATCTGGCTGCGGTTCTCTAACTAGCTGATCCTAAAAAGCTCCTTTGATCACATATATTCTCTGCAATGGCTTTAGAGTTTAGCAAAAGCACAAAAGGAACTTATGATGGGCTGTCAGTGATATATTTATTTCTACAACACTCCATAAATCTTCTGGTCTGTGTCACCCCTGCTCCCTTCCTTCTCCTCCGGCCCCCTCCCTCAATAATTCCATTGCTTAATAGCAGTCTTCAGTGTGTGCATTTCTTGAGGATTCAGTGCAGTTTTTGGTTGCTTTGTCCTTTGGCCAATGCCCTTTACTGCCATGTGAGGTGTGCAATAATTGCTCAGAAATGCACTGCCTGTTGTGCCTTATTGCTTAAATATTTTTAAGAGCTCAGCTAGGAATTTTCAGGGAGTAAGTCTGAAGTCTAGCTGCCTCATAAAGTATTGACATTGCTAGAAATGAGGACAGGAGGGGAGCGGAGGTGAAATAAACCTCTTCTATAAGCTGAAAGTCTACTTGCTTGGGGGAAGGGGAGATCCTTCTAGGGAGCCACTCACTCCAGAATCTGTGATTGGATCCTTGTCCTTAGTGACAGGAAGATGTGGCCATAACAGAAAGAGAAAGTGTGCTTTCAGTAATGATAAAAAAGTGTAACTAATCTGTATGCTGCTTAATGTGTTACAAGTTCCTTTCTATCACTACAAGTCAAGTTCTATTTCTAATGGGGCAAAGGAAAAAAAATGGGAGAGGGGCAAGTTTGCATTTCCACTTTCGCTGATTGACGTTGTTCATTTACATCAGTTGCGTAGATGGTATAAGATTTGATGACCACATTCAAAGGATGAGAGCAAAAGCATAAAACACACTGAATTTGACTGATACTGAATATTGCCCTGCAGACACAGAGGCCTGAAGGAAGAAGGAATGAAATAAACAAAAGAAAGAGGCTATCTTTAGACTTGTTTCCACTGGTCCTCTCAAACAGAGCTCATTTCTTATCTTCTTTTAAAGTATTTTTTAAATGTCAACATCATAAAAAAGAATACGGTTTCTGGGATAAAAAGTTGATTTGTTTTCCCTGCGAGAGAAAGACAGAATTGTTTAACTTTATGTTGAGCATAAGCTTTCGTGGGTAAGAACCTCACTTCTTCAGATGCAAGTCTTGCATCTGAAGAAGTGAGGTTCTTACCCACGAAAGCTTATGCTCCCAGTACTTCTGTTAGTCTCAAAGGACCCTCTGTTGCTTTTTACAGATTCAGACTAACATGGCTACCCCTCTGATACTTAACTTTATGTTGTGATCCTTAGCTGCAAACTCACAGAATCTTTTGCGTGGGAAGAGACCACCAGTGCGCTCCCGATTGCTCACTGTATGTATTTGTATAACCTGCATACTTTGCACACTCAAGCTGCTGTGTCCCAGTAGAGCAACACCATCTTGGGGCCTTTCCTTAAATACCCATTAGTGAGCTGAGGCAGGAGAGCAACTAAGAAATTGCCTCCACCTTAAAGTAGTTACCATGCTTTCTTTTTTACATTTAGGATAGACCTAATATTAAAAGTTGTCTCAGCTGCCATTCTCCACTGATGTTCCACTGGTGCAACAGAGGAGAGAGCCAGACACACAGGGCCGGACTGTTTGGCAAGAGAAGAGGGGCGGCAATAAAAGCTGAAAGGCATCGCTCACTGAAATAGAGATAAGAGGGTCTGAAGAAGCAATGTGGGCTAATGGATGGGGCACTGGGCTGTCACTCCACTTCTCCGTGCTTGTTTACCTCCTGCCCTCCCCACCCCATGTGTCTACTGAGACGGTAAGCTCAGGTACTGTCTCTTACTAGGTGTTTGTCCAATGCTTAGAATAACACAGCTCTGATCTCAGTTGGGGCCTTTTGGTGCTACTGCAATACAGTACATAATAATCAGGAACCAATAAGCTAACTCAGAATATTACCACCACCCTTCTTAATCGTTGTAGTCTCTGTATACACATTAAGAGAAGCCAGTCCTATCTTAGATATATGAAGTACATCACAACTGACTATTGCCAAAAACAACTACTCCATATGCCCACGCACAGACAGCAACTGAACTCTCAATATTCACAAGGACGCAGGGCAGGTATCTGAGATCCAAAATGAGCCAAAGTCAAAAGCGACAATGCAGCAGAGAAGCTGTGAACTACCTCACTGCTACCACCCTGCTGAATCCCCTTATTTATATACCTTGGGAGCCGATTTATTTTTTCCAGAACTGTAGATTTGAAATAAGCTTCACATTTATTATTAACATTCATGCTTACAAAGGGAACAGAGCACCACTGTGAAAGATCAGAGCTCTTTTTTGTTCTATTGTAGCATCAGAGGCATTCCTCCTTCATGAAAGCGAGGGCAGTAGCAGGTAATGTACATTACAAAAGACAAAAGGCATTTCTCCAACAAAGACCCCTCTATTAAGGGCCCCATTTGTAAACATAGGTGAGGCTGAGTAGACAAGCTCATGGACCACAGCACTGTTTCCTAACTAAGCACTGGCCAATTGGTCAACTCCCAACTAGGCAGTTCTGGTCATTAGATTTAATTTACTCATGAGGACCTATGAGTTATGTAGCAACCTGTGAAAACTAGAGGGTTGTGATATAGGTTTGTCCACACAAGAGCTGCTGCTGCTGAATTTAGTAAGGAGGATTCATATGGAAACAAATGAAAAGCTGCTATGGATTTCTGGACTGATAACAAGAGGGAGTATAGAAAGATGATATGGGGAGAAGTTGTGACCCCATGCTAGTGGCCAAGAGATGTCTACAGGTGCACACAAGTATTCTTGCCTGGCCTATATTCCTTCACATCCATCTTATGCCCTTCTCTTGCTTAATGCCACATTAACAATATTGCTGGGGCTCACTTTTTTATTATTATTTGAGAAAATCTGTGGGAAAGGCAATGCATACAACCCAGACACATCAGATATGTGGACTGGTTGTCAGACTCCAGACAGCCTGTGTGTGAGTAGCCATCCTGAGGGTTAGGGAACTTGCACTGCTCCAAATCCCTGCCTCCAGTTTGGGGTTCCAACCTGATAACCGCCACGAAGTTCCCCTGCACACAGTCTGTGAACTCACAGTCTGTGAACTGGCCACAAAGACCAGAATTTGGCCCAGTGAAAGCACTCACCTGAGTTTATTTATAATGGCTGAACTTAAGCTACGTCCACATGACGAGTTAGGGGTGTAAATCCCCTGCTTACGTACACATACTCATGCTAGCGCTCAGTGAGTTATCATAAGTATAAATAGTGAAGCCGTGGTAGCATGAGTAGCAGCAGCAGTGGCACAGCTGAGCCACGCCAAGTACAAACCTGCCTGAAACTGGTGGGCATGTACTTGGCACAGTTTAGCCATGCCTTGTTCCGCCATGGCTACACTGCTATTTATGCTCCTGCTAGCTCAGTGAGAGCTAGCGTGAGTACATGTACACCAGCCGGGGAAATCACACCACTATCTCAGAGCTTAGACAAATAGCCTTTGATACAGATATTGAAATCATGACTAAGAACGCTTGTCTTGCTCAAATAATTGCCACAAGGCAGCAATAGCCTTGCTTTACCCAGAACACTGCCTGCCTCTCCTTCCTAACAGATAGGATCCTAATCTTTCTCCCATTGAAATCAATGGCAAAAACTCACAATGAGCAAAATCGGAGTCATGGCCTTTTGCGGGAGAGATAACAACTAGTTTTTAGTGCTCCTACCTATTTATTCTTCTTGGCCTGAGATGGTGCCGATGCCAAATAAAAAACCACCCGCAATGACAAACGTTACAAAACTTATTTGCAGCTTGTGTTTCACATAATGAACCTACTTTACCTCTGAGGAACTTCAGAGAGCTTTGCGGCTAAATTCGATGGAGCACATCAAATCTGTTCCATACCACCCAGTGCAGGATTTTAATGGAGCACTAACACAGAGCACAGATTCAGGAAAAAAGAGCATTATAACATTGTATCTCCAGTGGCTTTGTTCAATTATTGGAAGGCACTAAAAAAAGCCTCAGGCAGAATTTTTAAAAACATTAGTATATGACCATTGGTCAAATTTGACTAGTCCCCACCATAAACCCTGTTCAGCAAGATGCTTAAGCTTGTGCCCAATGGGATGATTAGCAAGCTTAACATTAGTCACGTGCTTAAGGCCCTTCCTAAATGGGGGCCAATAAAATGATATGGCTAATAGCAAGTCATAATAATAATAATATTTGCAAACTCATGGAGGACAGGAGAGATCCCAGAAGACTGGAGAAGGGCTCACATAGTTCCTATCTTTAAAAAAGGGGGAAAGGAGGAGATGGGGAGATATAGACCAATCTGCCTGACTTCGATACCTGGGAAGCTATTAGAGCAATGTATAAAACATTCAATTTATGAATGCCTAGAGGATGATGGGTTAATCACTAGCAGTCAGCATGAATTTACCAAGAAAAAATCAAGCCAAACCAGCTTGATTTCCTTCTTGGACAGAATAATTGGTTTGGTGGATTGGGGGAATGTGGTGGACATAATATACCTGGATTCCAGCAAGGCTTTTGACACAGTCCCACATGACATTCTTACAAGAGAAATGCGGGCTTGGTGGAACTACCATTAAGTGGATATATAATTGGATAAACACCTGAAAAGAGGGTAACTATTAATGGAATGATGTCGGATTGGAGGGAGGTCCCAAATGGGGTTCCACAGAGATTTGTTCTCAGTCTGATGTTGTTTAACATCTTTATTAATGACCTCGATGTGGAATAGAGAACATAATGATCAAATTTCCAATGACACAAAGCTGTGGGGCGGTGAGGCCTCAGCTGGAGTACTCTGTACAATTTTGGTCACCAATGTATAGAAAGGATGTGAAGAAACTGGAAAGGATCCAGAGGCGAGCGACAAAGATGATCAAAGGGATGGAATGCAAGCCAAACGAGCAAAGGCTGAAGGAACTGGATACGTTTAGTTTGGAAAAGAGGAGATTGATGGGGTACATGATAGTGGACTACAAATATTTGAAAGACTGTGTGACAGGTGCCTAAACTGGTGCCTCTTGCTGGTTGTCTTGGGGATTAGCTCCACAGGTCAGTATGCCCACTCCCAGTGGTGCCTCACCCGCCGCCACTTCTGCTCCCAGACCCACATCGTTCCAAATACCATGGCATTCTCTTCAGGATACAGCCCTTCAGCCATGTTATAATCTGTGCTCCCCCTTCTGGGGGCGAGTGTTGCAGTCAAAGTGTCCCACCACTTCCGCAGTGGCAACTGCAGCCAATTATCCATCCACTTCTCTGTGGCCCTAGCACACTCTTTGCCCTTGCCCCACCCTGCAAATCCCAGGAGCCAGCCAAGAGTCTTCTCTAACTCCCCTAGTCCCTGCTAGCAGAACTACTCTATCTGGGGTGCTTTCAGTCCTCCCTCCTTGAGTTCCAAGGAATAACTGATCCTGCTCTGCCCCGCGTCTCTTCTTATATAGGCCAGCTGAGCCCTGATTGGCTGTTCCTCACAGCACCTCTCTATTGGCTGCTTCCTGCTCAGCCTCCCTAGGGCCCTATTAACCCCTTGCATGTCAGTGTGGGGCAGACACTTCATCACAGGCTGTCATAAAAAAGATGGAGAAAAAAAAATAATAATGGAGATATCCCATCTCCTAGAACTGGAAGGGACCTTGAAAGGTCATCGAGTCCAGCCCCCTGCCTTCACTAGCAGGACCAAGTACTGATTTTTGCCCCAGATCCCCAAGTGGCCCCCTCAAGGATTGAAAAGTTGTTCTCTTTTGCCACAGAGGGCAGGACAAGAGGCAATGGGCTCAAACTACAGCAGAGCAGATTTAGATTAAATCTCAGGAAAAATTTTCTAACTATCAGAACAGCAGTGGAACAGACTGCCTAGGGAGGTTGTGGAAGCTCCTTCACTGGAGATTTTCAAAAGGAGGCTGGATAGCCATCTGTCCTGGATGGTTTAGACACAACAAATCCTGCATCTTGGCAGAGGTTAGACTTCTAACCCTTGATTCTATAATAAATCAGGATAGCAGGTACCTTTCTGTGTAAACTGTGTTCATGACAGATTAGAAATGAGATGTGGAAGGATGGTTTCGTGGCTAGGGAACCCAGTACTGGAATTCAACTAGGGTGACCAAATGTCCCCATTTTATCGGGACAGTCCCGATTTTGGTGGCTTTTTCTTATATAGGCGCCTATTACCACCCCCCCATTCCCACCCCCACCCCGTCCCATCCCGATTTTTTACACTTGCTATCTGGTCACCCTAAATTCAAGAGATCTAGGTTTGATTCCTGGCTAAGCCACACTCTTCCCATGTGACCTTAGCAAGTCTCTTGATTCACCTCTTTGGGGATAGTACTTCTCTATCACACAGGGATGCAGGGATAAATACATTAAATGATTGTGAGACATTAAGACACTACAGCGATGAGGGGCACATGAGTACCAAGGAGAGTAAATTGCTTCTAAAGGAACAGAAAGAAACACCTTGGTCCCATAAAATGAATACAAGTAGTACAATAAACAGGAGATGGATAGAGTGAGTCATGTGTACCAGATGCTGCTAGCTAGACAATTGAAAGGGCCAAATTAGCTGCAGAATCTAAGTTGATTGGGAAGTTTTGAGCATTAGCCAATAATGATAATATAACTGTTTCTTAACATAACCATGAAATTGTACCAGGCCTGAAGTCTCTAGATATTAAAACTAATGTCTATTGGCCCTCCGCAAAATTCATTAGGAAGTCTCCAGACAGATTAAAAAATATGTAAGAAAAACAACACAGGATCAATTTTCTACTGCGCAGTGTTTCCAGTAAGCATAGCAGAGATAGGGGGTAGCAGGGAGCCAGTTATGGTTGCCCTATTGTTTTGTGGCCCCGGCGCGAATTAAAGGAGCCCCACAGTTTCTAGAACATGTACCTGCTGTCAGTTGTCCCTATGAGATCATGCCCCAGTTGGAGATAATCAGAGCACGGTATGGTCTGGCCAGACCCCCAGCCTGCCCCCTTTTGCTGCAGGGTGAAGCCAGCTGGCACAAAAGGCAACAATGCACACTAAGTGACCTTAGCAAATCAAAATAACAGAGCTGGATTCTCTAACTAACTCATGTTTTCTTTCCCATTGGCTCCAAGCACAAAAGCACCAATCAGACTCAGCCCCTAGCTTTAACTTAACAGTATACAGACTATGCTGAACATTATAAACTTTGGGTTTGAAGGGGAGACAAGAAAATACCTTCTGATGATTTCATTTGAAAAATTGTTGGTTTCTCTTGAAACAGGATTGTAACAATATAAACCACAGCATCTCAACAACTCTTGCGGCCCTAGATAGGGTTCTTGCCAACCCTTAACACAGAGGTCCCCAAACTGTGGGGCACACCCCCCTAGGGGGGTGTGGAGGAATATTCGGGGGGCATGGTTGGAGCCCCAGCCAGCCTCCCTGGGGGCGGGGAAGGAGTGCCACCCAGCTCCACTCCTGACCTCAGCCCCAGCTACCGGCCCCATTCCCGGGGCTCTGCTCCCAGCCCCAGCTCCTACCCATGCCCAGGGCTCCTCTCCAAGGTCTGTACCCGGACCCTCAGCTGCCACCCCCGCCCCCAGCTGTGGCCCCACTCTCTGCCCCCTTACACCTGTCCACCTCCCCCTCCCCCTAGAGCCACGACCTTACTCCCAGCCCCAGCTGGGGGGAGGGGACATGGATAGGGGTAAGAGGGGGGCCCAACCCTGAAAAGTTTGAGGACCACTGCCTTAAGGGAATGTGAATATTCCTAGAGTTGCTATGCCTTTCTTGCTTTGCAGTTTACTAAGTATGATTACTACTATCCATACAATACCACAGATGCATGTGGTGGTTCATCATATAGTTTGTCATACTGCCTCAGCCAATAACTAAAGAAATACAGATAGGTGCCCCGAGACATCATGAGCTCTTCAGACAGTGTTAAACACCACCCAAGTTATACATGGTGCAGAACCTGAAGAGAGGGCGGTAAAGATGGCTTCAAGCCAGATTTGTGCTCCCTTGATCTTGAAAATAGCCAAAGGCTGATTCAATTCCTGATATAAGTTAGAGCAGCTTCAGGGCTGCTCTAATCTACACCAGTTGCAACAGCCCACTAGGGATTGCTGGTGCAATATCTCTTTCAATCACTCCTTATGCCAGGGAAGCCAGGTACAGGTGAAGTACAGCCAGCATGTACCACCCTCATGTACCAGGTGAAAATTCCCTGTGTAAAGGGAGACCTGATGGAAAGCTGTTCAAACCAGCTTTCCATCCTTCTTCCCCCATAGGGGCAGCAAATCTGGCCTGTAATCGATAGACAGAGGGCACTCTAGTCCAAACAGGAAATGAATCAGAACTCTAGCATGTCTAATATAACTGTAAAGAAGGTACATCAACTCACTCTGGTCTTCCAACCCAGATACAAGGGGGGAGGAGGGGCGGGACACTCATGGGTCACGTATGATTTAAAAACACTGGCAAAAAAAGAACAGATGGGGCCAGAGCAAAGTGTAGGCAAACAAACTGGAATAACCGCTGCAAAGTAAAACCTCTCAGAATGTGAAAGACTCTCAGACATCTCCAATTAAATCCCCTATTAATCCCAACTACATTTTAAAGGCAATTGAACCAGGCTATTTATTATACTATTGACACTTTGAGAAATCAGACAAGATAATGAAGAAAAAAACACCACCATAAAATATCCTCCAAAACCAGCCCACTGTTTTTCTCTCCACCGTTTACACACGATCAAGACCCCCTCCAGTGGATTAGGATCTCTCCGTACTGAAAGGGGCTAGAACTGGTGTTTCCAGCCTCTGACACATCCTGATTTCTTACATGCCCACAAGGATGGAGATACGGAAAATATCACTACTTCTGTATTCTGAAAACCTTGCAATTAATAATTGAGAATCTCTTTCTCTCTCTCTCAGAACTAGAGTGCTCTCTTCAGCTTGTTAAGCTTAGTTCACTCCCACTGATAATTCACTAGAGATCATAATTTATGGACAATTGAAGCTGCAGAAACATCTCTTAGAAGGAATAGAACAGATCCATAGCAACAATTCTTCAGGGGAATATTAATCCCCAGCTTTATGTAGTGCTAAGTGTACAATAGTAATCAGAACTTGAGTAGAAGCTGCTAATCATTGAGGGAAAAGGCTGTATAAAGAATTCATAATGGAATTAGCCTGCGGCAAACAAAGAAAGACAAAATTAAATCAGCCATCAAATTGCACCAAGGAATTTTAATTTACAGGTTAATGTAGGATTATGTAACTAATCACAGCTCACATTTTCAATGAACAACCAATAAAATTCTGCTCTTTTTTTTCTAATCTTACTAATGGTATTCCAATAACACACTTTTATCACCAGATAATGTGTTAAGAATGATTTTCAAAAATTCTAAAAATCTTCCAAAACACATTATGACTGCACAATCAATGCAAAATGCTGGATTTCAGTTTATTAGCATAAATATACATCTAGATCTATTGCTAGGTTCAATCCAATACAATAAAGTTCCTTTGAGTTGATGTAGGACAGATTTACATAACCAAATGTACATAACGGTAGCTTTAAAACATAAGCATGTCTTCCATACAGGGAGATATAGTGATAGAAAAGAGCCTAAATAAAATAAGTAAAACAACTTCTGAGCACCAAAATGCATCAGCTAATTCTAAATAAAACCCCTAGCATAGATTTTATATCAGTACAGCATACATATCCTATGACATATGCACAAAGGATTACTCTAACAGAGTTTGAACTATTTATAATGTCAACATCACAAAAAAGAATAAGGTTTCTGGGATAAAAAGTTGATTTGCTTTCCCTGCGAGAGAAAGACAGACCTTGTATCTGACCCAGTAATATTCTGATATTGGCATGCATGACAAAAATCAGTAAAACCTCTATATGTTCTGAAAAATTACTCGAAACCCACTCCTCAATAAATGTAAATATATAAAAGGGCTGCATAACTCTTTGCACATTTGCAATGGGAAACTCCAAAATTATACTGTGTTCTTAAGAAGACATCAACTTAATCAAAAGGATCTTTTTTTGCTACATATGGTGGCATGAAAATTATTATAAATGGAGTAAAAAGTATTTTCATAGGCTTTACTTCACATGAGAGGAATGCTGGGAAGCAAAACATATGCAAGAAGAATGCTGTTGCCTTTCTTGTCCTGAACAATGTGGGAAAGCTTCATTTTGCTTTAATCTAACTGTTCATTTTCTGGAAACAGCAACATTCTGCCCATTTATTAGCAAAAGAGGGTTTGGGTTTTGTTTTTGGAGTATTTTTTTTTAAGTCTAATTTTAAGATGCACACTTCCAAAAAACATTATGGTGTCAACTGCACTACCCTTCAGCAATCCTGTAATAACTTTATTCAACCATTTCTAATTATAATTATATTTTCAATTCCTTTTAGCTATAGAAACTCTTTATCAATCAGAGCACAAGACAGAAAATTACTTTATTACAGCTACAGCTCGTTAGTCTGAGTGCTCTTAATGAAGCAGCCTCATAATCAGATGAAAATCATGCTGAAGAAAACTTGCATCATTAGTCTAGGCCTTAATTACCAAGAAATATAGTCACTAACAATGATACTCCATTTCATGATACGGTGCATGCACCTTCTACACTAGTTGCAATTAATAATTCCGCAGACTGCTACAGAATCTTTCTATTTATTCATAACAATGGAGGAGAAAAAAACCCTCTAAATTTAATTGAGCGGCTCAGATTGCACTTTCTCACTCTCTCCTGCTCAGATTAAAATGTCAAAAGGCTAATATTCCATCTTACAATAATTCATCATTTTAATTACATATTTTATGTATGTGAAATGTCTTTTTCTTTTTCATTTAGGGTAGGGTGACATTTTTGGGGAGACACATGTAGGAAAAAGGCAGCTGTGGTGTAGGTGGCCAATACCACACAGAGGTGCAGTGAACAGATGAAGGCATTTATTTTCGTTGTCAGTGAACGAGGTCCATGTTGGATAAGCTTCAGACATGAGCGTGCGACAGTCATTTAAATTAATGATGGTCCTTATTTGATACACTTATCAGCATGGATGAGAAGATTCTGGAAAAAGGAATATGTTGCTTCCTAAGATACTTGATGAATGTGATTGATCATATGTGATCCCATGAATGTGACTGAGTCAGTAACTTCTTTGTGGAAAACTCCTTTAGTCTACTGTGTTTTCTATATTCTCTCACATATAGCTTACTTCTTTTTCTTCTTCAATAACCTTCCTTTATGAGACAGCAGTGACTGCCTTCTTCGGTCAACTGATGGAGCAATTCTGCTAGATGATTGGATCCGATCCCTTAGGACAGAACACAGAGCCCAGTTCTACTCTTATTTACACCAGTGTAAATAGGGTTGGCAGGTGTCCAGTTTTCGACCGGAACGCCAAGTCGAAAAGGGACCCTGGCGGCTCCGGTCAGCACCACCGACTGGTCAGTGGCGCAGAATGGCTAAGGCAGGCTCCCTGCCTGTCGTGGCTCTGCATAGCTCCCGGAAGCAGTGGCATGTCCCCCTGTGGCTCCTATGCGTAGGGGCAGTCAGGGGACTCCACACACTGCCCCCGCCCCTAACACTGGCTCCGCAGCTCTCATTGGCTGTGGGGGCGGCACTTGTGGTAGGGGCAGCATGTAGAGCCGACTGGCTATGCCTATGTGTAGGAGTCAGAGGCGGGACATACCGTTGCTTCCAGGAACTGCTTGAGGTAAGCGCCACCTGGAGCCTGCACCTCTGACCCCCTCCCATGCCTCAACCCCCTGCCCCAGCCCTGATGCCCCTCCTACCCTCTGAACCCCTCAGTCCCAGGCTGGAGTACCCTCCTGCACCCCAGCCCCAGTCCCACCCCAGAGCCCGCATGCCCAGCCAGAGACCTCACCGCCCCCAGACCCCAACTCCCTGCCCCATCCCTGATCCCCCTTCCACCCTCCAAACCCCTTGGTCCCAACCTGGAGCCCCCAACCCTCTGAGCCAACCCGGTGAAAATGAGTGAGTGAGTGAGTGAGTGAGGGTGGGAAAAGCGAGCGACAGAAGAAGGGGGGATGGAGTGTGCAGGGGCAGGGCCTTGGAGGATGGGTGGGGCAGCAGCCAGGGCAGGGGTATTCCGTTTTGTGCAAATCGGGAGAGTGATTCCACTGACGTCAGCGGAGATGCTCAGGATTTACATTGCTATTTATGGGATCTGTATCTGGCCCATTGTTTTCTATGCTTTACCAAGTCTCCCTCGAATCGGGGACTGGCTACCAAGTGTATTGCTAGCTTAGGTCTCCAGCACATTAGCATCAGCATTAACATCAACACAAGGAGCTGCTCCTCAGTCTGCAAAGCGGTGTTTTGTAAATGACTTGAAATTGAGTTCTTGCAGCTTCTCTAGTTTGTTGATATTTACCTGATATCCGAACAAGTCACATTCCAGTGTAGAGTCCTCTGAATAGCTAAGGTTACTGAGTCTGTGAGCAATCTCAAGGGCATTAGCTAAATCACTCCCCTGAATCACTGAATTTTCTAGGACTTGCATTGTTCCCTACCATTGTGCATGCATTTAAAACAATAACGAGCTTACAATTAGGCCAAATGAACATGATATAAGGGTCAGCACATACTACTATCTAATATCCTGTACTTAATCTAGATCACTTTTAGGGAGGTAGTGTGGTCCAATAGTTAGGGCACTCATTTGGAATTCATGAGACCTGGGTTCTTTTCCCCAGCTCTGCCACTGATCTTATTATATGACTTTGGTCAAGTCACTTCACCTCTGAGTCGCTGAGTTTCCCCTCCCCCACTTTCTCTCTTCTCTGTTTTGACTAATCAATTTGGGGCAGGGATCATCTTTCACTCTGTATACGTACAGCACCTGGTACAGTGGGGGCCTGATCTCTTTTGGGGCCCTGAAGGAATATTGAAAATAATAAAGTAAAGAAGGAGAAAATAATAAATTCAGCAAAGAAAGTCCTTTATGAGTTTAAAAAAACCAACAAATAGCCATGTTTCTGCCTGAGTTCATTTCAATCAGCACTATTTTCCTTGATCCTGCCACGCCTTAATGTTTCCGTCAAGCAGCATTTCTTTTTACGTAGTTGCTTCAAGAATTTGCATCTGGTGCTGCTAACTGACAGAGACAGGATACTGACAAGATGGACTGCTGTGGCAATTCCTGTGTTCCTACTACATTACTAAGCTGTGCTTTCTGGCACTGAATACAGCAAAAGAACATATTTAGAAACCGACAACTGGAAAAATATTCTTAATTTGTACAACACTTTCTAAAGTTGCAAAATAAAATGAATTTATAGCAGGACTGTAGCCGGCCAAAAACACACAGACTCATAGTAAACCAAATGGGGTAAACCTGGTTTTGAAAGGGATTCAGAGGTTTTGGGTCTCTGTCCAACAAATAGTGCTTATAAACTTATTGTATAACTTAACTGGCAAGAGACCTGCATCATACTGACCTGCACTTGCATCACAGAAATTACACATTCACTCTCTTTGACGGAAAATGTTCTTATGGTACCACATTAATATGCTCTGTGGGTTGGTTCATGAATCAGCATTGGCAACTGACTCTGAAACCGTTTGCCTGCCAGACTTTCCAGCTGGAAAACTGGTAACACATGAGAGATGTATACATAAGGGATGTGATGATTTCCCAGTGCTAAACTGATTTGTTTATGAATCCATTGAAATGTTAAGTAGCCTGATGGGCCAAAACCTTGATCCAAATATAATACTGAATGCTTGATACGCTTTCTTATATTTAATACCTTTAAAATAGTTTTTAAACCTAAATTAAAACTGCACAATGTATATATTATGTACTCAAACCTATACACAGCTATAGAGAAATATTTGAATATTAGTGGATACAGTACCAAACATTGACGTTTGGGAGAGAAGCTCATCTTAAAATGTCCTCACCCACTAAATTGTTTTTGTCATGAGAGGGACAGGAAGCACAAGAGAGCTCTATCCCCTTTTCGGCACAATGAGGGTCCTGTTGGTAATCTAGCTGATACACTAGGTTTGCCGGAAGCCCTTGGCCCCTATGTAGTCTTTTTGATGTAATGGGGACTAAGGACAGATTTTTCCACCTCATTCACCTCTTCCTCATTTATTTTTCATGGTGGTTTTGGAGGTCTGCTCAGTTATGCTGAAGCAACTGATCTGGACCAAGCTTGAAGCTCTGAAGCTCTTTTTGCCATCTGCAGGTGGCCATGGGTCTCCTTTAGCAGCCATCAGGTAGTCAATCTTTTCAGTGGGACAGAAGGGTGGCTCAGCTGGTCATCATTCATAGAAGTATGCACTTTTGAGGGTGTGAACCAGAAATGATGCTGCAGCTATTCAGGCTCTCTCTGAGGTCCCCACATCTTGTCCCATCAAGGGTGTAGCAGCCACTAGCAATATTACTATTAGGAGGAAGAGCTTATGTTACCTATTTGGTGGCATCCCAGGGGAAACAAGCACTAAGGTACGCGGTCCTTTTTTTAGCATCACTAGAAGCAGACATCATAGTCTGCAATAATGTAATACACTGCCTTAGTACTTGGGATCATATCCCCCTCTAGTGGTTCTAGCAAGAATAAAAGCCTGCTACCTATAGCTGAGCAAACTGCTCCTTTATCTCAAGTAGAAGAGGCTGATGGGTCTGGAGCTGCAGGTTCTGGGTTCAATCCCTACTGATGACCATGTTGTTTGTGTATTGGTGCTCATGAACTCATTACAAAATGGCACCCCAGGTGGGACTGAATTCATGAGTCTTCAGATGCTCAGGATGACCTTGTCTAACAGAGTGAGAATGTAGTGCACTGTGAAGTCATGACTCCTTCCAATGGCTGATTCCAGTGAGAATAAAAGCCCAAGTCACTCCTTAAGGACAACTGTAGGGGCTTGTACTCTTGGTGGAGAATGTTCTGGTCCGATCCCCATGGAAAACCATGCTTGTGAATATGCCACCAAGACGTGTTACACCAGCACAAGCTATTTCTATTTAACACAAGACTGTCTCACTAACTATCCAGATCCTCACCCCCGGCCCTACATAGAGTATGGAACAGCTAGTGTTTGGTATCTGCTAATTCAAAAAAAAAGTTGTTTTATTACATCCTATTACAGTATAAAGAGGCACAACAGGCTAAATTAATCCCTGCTGTAATTCCAAGAAGTCAATGGTGTTCAGCAGAGATGAATTTGGCCAAATAGTGGGAACTTAGAACAGACAATATCTTAGCTGTTGCATGCTCAAGAGCCCAGATATTTCCTGAATACTAGAAAGTAGAATTCTGGATAGCTTTGAATGAATGTGTCAAAGTCTAAGAGTATATGTTTAGAGCCCTGCATGGATACAAAAATTTGTATCTGCATCCGATCCGCAATCCACAGAAATTGTCCATGAATATCCATGGATTTGCAGGGCTCTACTAACAGCTCCACAAGTCACTGTGCACCAGTGATGCAGGGCTTTGCCAAGGCCCTGACCCCCAATTGCCTTCCACTTCTCCCCAGAGGCCTCGTGCCCCATTACCCGCTCCGCCCTCACCGTACCTCCTTCCCTTCTCTGGGCAGGGAGGCTACAATTCTGGGCCCTCATATGCAGCGCCAGCCTCCCAGTCTGGGGCTCGAACACCCCTATACAGTTGCAGTGGCTCTAACGCACGCAGACCCAGCTGGGACAGAAAGTGACGACAACTACTCTCCACACAGCACCTGCCATTGCCGCCCACTAGTTTAAAGTACAATGACACCTCTTTCAAAATGGCACACTCACTCCCTTCTATGAGTTATAATTTACCCCCTCCCTCCAAGCAAGCTGGGGACTACAACTCCTAGAATGCTCAGCAGACCTATTGCCACATATCGCAGTCCACTGCTGCATGTTTGAGAGACAAACTGGAGCCTGAGGGCTGGGTGACAGCTACTCCATTCAGGTGAGTATGTGCTGCAGCGTCCTGCACAGATACAAAACTGTATCTGCATTCGAGCTGGGATCCACAAAAATGGTCGGTGGCTAGAAAGCGGATATCCGTGGATTTTCAGGGCTCTATTTATGTTCTTTGTATCCTTAGCAATTTTGGCAATTGCTTGACAGTTGCACCCTAAACCTTGAAAGTCTGAGAAACTCAAACCTGGTGGAAATAAACCAAAATGCCACTGACTTCAGATTGGCTTGTATTTGGGAAGGGCATAGCCATTACGGTTCTGCCAAATCCTGCAGGCTAATCTTCCCATATTTCTAGATTAATCTGGTTTCTGACTGTGTCTCTTAATTTCTGTTCTGAACAACAGAGTTGCATTTTCTTACCCTAGGGAAGAGGTTGTCCCAAAGTCTCAGAAGCTAAGCTCGCTGCAACCAGACAAATTAAGAAATCTGGGAGGATTAGTATGCAGAAGCCTTGGACATGGCGGAATCATCAAGGCTGTGGTCATCCCAAATGCAAATAAAGCCAGCCTGCATCAGTTCTCTAAGCTGCCACATGACTGTTATGACTGAATGTGAAGCTGTTTATGTTATTTGGCTGTCTGTAGCTCTTTATTGCACTCATAAATGTTAATAATCAAGAGTAAAGCTATGCTTCAAGGAGAAGGAACTCCAGACAAAGGATGGGAGATAGGAGCTGGCATCATATTGCAGTGAGGTACAAGACAAGTTTTTCCCAAGTAAAGACATGTTAGATTCATAGTTGCCGGGTGTCTGTCATTGAGGTTGCCTGCTATAAAAGCCAGGTGGAATGTTAAAAAAATCCGAGGTCGACAGACAGGAATTTCTGACTTTTGGTTGAGTAAACAGGTTGATACTAGTGGAGACTGTAGGGCGAGGGACACAGTCCACTCGGATAGGAAAAATGCACACTTGAGCTCTTTTATTTGGTCTTTTTTTCGTAAAATTGCTGAGATGGGAGGAGTATTTTGACAATGTAGCGATCCAGCCTGTGTGATCACAGGACAACTGCACAGCTCAGAACAACATAGCCTATGTTTTCCCCACTTAAATAGTAAATTATATTATTAATTGTGGCATAACAAGAAATGTGATTGCTTTTTGGGTGCTGAAGGCAGTTGGCTTTCATCCCCATGCCTCTAGATAATACTTAGTCCTGCCATGAGTGCAGGGGATTGGACAAGATGACCTCTCGAGGTCTCTTTCAGTCCTAAGATTCTATGATTATATATCTGGTTGCATGTTAAACAGGTAGATTTTCCACCCTGCTCTGAAAACAATCTACACACTTGGTCCCATTAATTCCAGCATTGGGATCCCTTTATATTGGGGGAATCTGACCTCAGGGAAATCCCCTACCAGAAGCTATCATAGCTCTATGTCACCTCCCAGCAGGAACATCTGTTGCCAGGGACATACTGTGGTGTTTCTCAGGGCATGGGGATGTGGTTAAAGTGCCCCTGTGCTCTGGCTATTCTCAGCTGCTGCTGCAACAGGCCCTTAGGGCTACTGACAGCCAGACACAAGTCAAGGCATCCCTCAGCCCATGACAAAGAGGTGCAAACACACCTTTCCTCCCTTGTTGTCTTTGTGTGGAACTCAATTCTAGCACAGGGATGAATGAGGCTCACAGTAGATATCTGAAATCACCCTCCTGCCATTCATTCCACCCTCAACCGATGAGGGCCAACATGACCTTACCCTCCAAAGACGACAATTCAAATGGTTAGTCTGCTAGCAGCCATCAGAAAATTATCTAGTTCCCTTTCCTCACCGATCACCATTTTTCAAGGTATTTGCCACCCCTATAAACACAGAGCACATGCTCTGCAATGGAGAGAACAGATACTTTTCTACAAAAACCATACTACCACTGGTCACAAGGTGAAATGGGCAATTGGCTAAGATGGCAGCAGTGCTTCTCATTTCCAGCCAGCCGGAGCGGAATGATTCCCAGGGACACTCCAACATTCAAATCCCTTGATACCTCCTGAGAAGTTAAACAACCTAATAACCAATTAAAATGAGAATGGGAGAGAAAACAGAATACAGTTCTGATAATAATGCAATGCTCCTTTGGTATAAAAGCTTAGATTACATATGGGATGGTTAGTATAGTTACTGAACTGTAGTTCTATGTTACAAATGCCTCCTGTATTACACACAAATCCTTATCTTTCAAGAACAGTCTGATAAGAACAGAACTCTTACTCTATGAACTCTTACTCTATGAAAAGGCTTTTAAGACAACAGTTTATATTATTTGCTCTGTGGGATCACCTCCTTTCTACAGCAGAATATACTTTAAATATCAACAGAGGATGGCATTCTAAGAGTTATCTAAAATGTCATCAGTCACAGAATGTTTAATTATTGCAAATATCTTTCAAAAATTCCACAGTGGGTTTTTTTCCACCAAGTGATTTATTTTGGATATAATTTCTGTTTAATTAATAGGGGATTTAGTTCTGACCTGGAGGGTGTGAGAACCAGCAGAGGATCTGTAGTTTAGCAAGGTTAATGCTAAACTTGCCAACGCCTGTTGAAGTCTGAGAAAGAATTGTGCTGGCACTTTCTCCATTGCTAAAATGCAGCATATTCTCACATTAAGGATTGCAATACAAAGACTGTAAAGGCAAAGTGAATGAGAAAAGAAAAATAAATACCAGACTATAAAGAGCATGCTTTGATATTTATTTTAAATTCAGTTGAGATACTATCTGTGCCATGCTTCATTAATCATATAACAGTTTCTTACAATTATCTGGCTTTGCACCTTGACGTTTGATTCAAACATTAAAATGCTACTTGCAAAATAATAATAATAATAACCTTTTTTTTAAAAACAAAAAATTACAAATATGGAGAACACCTAATCTATGCTTCTCAAAACACCAGGTTACATCAAATTCAATTTTAATATCCTGTAAAAATCTCCTACCATGGCGCAAATACAGCTGTCTAATGTTGCTGTTGAAAATGCCCCTGCATTAAATAAGATTCCATGCTGTAAAATTTTGCAAGGTGATAAAACAAAAATGGTATAATAAATATAAACCATCTGCATTTTTAACAAGCCATTTGGAAATGGATTTCATTTATATTTAGAATTGTTTTGAAGTGTTCTCTTTTTGAAAACATCCTAGTTACAGTATATTAGGTTTTCAGTAGAAAGATTAAAAGAGCTGATGCACAAATAAATACGCATGCACACACACAAGTAATTTTCAGAACTATGAGACCATTTGATTCTTCAAGGTTACTACAGCTGGCTTTTAGTCACATAAAAAGGGTTAGTATGTGCAATCGGCAGCTCTGGAAAATGGATTCACGCACACAAAAATGCATTAAAACATTAAGGTTTTGGCAACAACCAACGTAAGACAGGAAACGAGGCTTAAGGCTGAAATTGCATCCTTAACTCTTTCCACTGTGTTTATCATAAGTATTGCTGTTCATATCCACCCACTGCCTTACGTTTCTGTGAGGTACAATACATACGCATGGGGAGCCAATGACAGAAGGCCAAATTTGTTGGTGGCACAGCCAATGCAACTCCATTGATATTAACAGAGTTACAACATCTTATGTCAGTGGTGAATGTGGCCCTGAATCTCAGTCTAAAGGCTTCTAAGTCCTAGTTTTTCCTCGGTTTGTTATTATTACTACATCACACTTCTGCATCAACTTTCATATGACCTTTAAAGTGCTTTATGGGCATTAATTCCCAGTAAGCCTCATAATAATCTGGTAAACTAGATTATATAGGGCTCCACTGTACAGCTGCACAAGAGGAGAGGGTTAAGAGGGCAAAAGAAACCTTCCTTCTTCCCCACATATCACTATCCTCACGTCCTCAAGGGCTTAAATACCAACAGGCTGGCATGTGTATTACTCTCCAAAGCTTATTTTAGACTTTAGGTATCTCATGTCTGTAGGTGTTTAGGAAATACTGAATTATCTCAATTCAGTGCGCAGGGTGCCAAAAATCCTTGGGAAATTTCAATTTGTAAACTATTACTAAAACAACCAGAGGCTGTTATTATTTCAGGGATTTTTCCTAGAAAAGTCTTTTTTTTTTTTTTTTTTTTTAGAATAACCATACTGCCCAGTGTTGCCAATTCTTGCCATTTTATCGCAAGTCTTGTTATATTTGGTATATTTCTTAATGCCCCACCTTCTGGAATCGTGTGAATACATGAGACTCACTTTTTCTTTAAAGTCAATTTCTAGCACAAGAGAAAAGCCTGAAAAAATGATGCAAATGCATCCTGAAGGTTCAAAACACAGAAGGAAAACAAAAACCACTGCAAATGTATTATTATTATTTTTAAATCTCAAAATCTTGTGGAACTTGATGCCTGATTTTTGAACACTTGGTGTTGGCAACACTGACTGGACTAAACTTCTTGTCACTGACATCTCATGAGGTTTGTCTTCTCCCCTAACCCCAAGAGCCTCCCAGTTCTTCCTCCTTCACCTGGGGCCTCCCTATTCCATTTTCTCCCAATGTGGGGAAAGACTTTTCTATAACACAAGAGTGGAAGTAGATACGGGACTCCCAACCGGGACATTTTTTCTTCTCCTTTCATCTCCTGCTACTCCACCTACCGGTGAGAGATGCCAAGAGTCCAAGATACTACTCACCAACACACTAGTTTCTCCCGCTACTCCAATTTCTCATTCTCTTGCCTGATAAGTCCTCATTTCTTTAGCCAAGGAAGAAGGACACTCCAGGGAACCAACATTTGACAACCCAGGAAAGGGAAAGGAAATGGAGAGAAATTCTCTCACTCTCTGTTTTTCTTCTCACTCCTCATTTTAACACCTGTCCCCTAAGTACTGGTTGAAAAGGCGTGACAAGACATGTGACTAGCCATCTGTGGATTCAGAGGCTTCCAGATGGAAGAGGTAAGGTGATAGAGTTGGCAGGACTCTTTCACAAGGAAGGACCGAGAAGCCCTCCCAGAGAAAGAACTTTCATATGTGTTTTCCAGTCCTAGACTTATCAGGTCTAGAAGTCCCACCAAGCCTGCTTTTTGAACACTTTTTCTTCTGAGGTTTGTTGGTGTGAGAGGGAGAGAATTGGCAGGCAAAATCTGGCCATTTTACTACAAAACACATGATTCAAATATGATTCACTGGGGGGAAAAAAATCCAAACACCGCATCAGTTCACAAATTTTGTCCCCCACTCATCTTTATACATGGAGGCAGAGATTGTCAAAACCAATGAGCAACTTAGGACACTCAACTTCCATTAATTAAATCCATCGGTGGGTTTGAAATTCATGATGATTGCACAGCACAATGTACTGCACCCCTATGTCAAATTCCCAGTTTTATCGTCTGAGAAGGACCCAAGAGCGCTGGTCTCATTTTACCCACGCTATCTAATCAAGCATTTTGGACAAACATAACAAATTCCAGTTTTATACTAGATTGTTTTCTCTGTGAAGAAGGAATGTCTAACAGAAGTGTGTAAAATTGCCATTTTTCTATACAACCCTTTCCCAGCTAAAACAGATTGTTCTGATAATTCATAAAAGTTTTGCCATTTTTTTCATTGAGCGTTAGAGCAGAATATTACTCTGTGATGCTTTTGCATCCTTCCCTGTCTTTTTTGTGAACCACCGACACATGCACATGGTATGTTCCAAAAGCAAACAAGTTTAGGAAAGATATGGACAAACTGGAGAGAGTCCAGAGGAGAGCAACAAAAATGACAAAGGTTTAGAAAACCTGACCTATGAGGCAGAATCTTCAGAAAAGAAGACTGAGGGGGGACCTGATAACTGTCTTCAAATATGTTAAGGGCTGTTATAAAGAGGACTGTGATCAATTATTTTCCATGTCCACTGAAGGTAGGACAAGAAGTAAGGGCCTTAATCTGCAGCAAGGGAGATATTAGGAAAAACTTGCTAGTTAAACACTGGAATAGACATCCAAGGCAGGTTGTGGAGTTCCCATCATTGCATATTTTTAAGAACAGGTTGGCAAACATATGTCAGGGATGGTCAAGGTTTACTTGGTCCTCCCTCAGGACAAGTGACTGGACTTGATGACTTCTTGAGGTCCCTTCTAACCTTATATTTCTATTATTCTAAGCTTAAAGTGCTTAAAGTAAGCTTGTTGAGGTTCTGAATAGTACTGGTGGATGCTGGGAGATGTACGCTGTTGAACCGTACTCTACGGCAGTTGTTCTCAACCTTTTTTCATTTGCGGACCCCTGAAAAATTTCAAATGTAATTGCAGACCCCTTTGGAAATCTTAAACGTAGTCTGCAGACCTCCAAGAGTCCATTGACCACAGATTGAAAACCACTGTGCTATGGAATGCAAGGGGGCTGAATAAGACCCAACCCAAAGATACAAAGTTCCAAAACATTTGTTGTTTGTTTGTTTAAATTATTCTAAGTTTGAGCCTACCCCATGGAAGGGGAGTCCTGGATACCAAAAAAAACACACACAAAAAACCAACTTTCACATATCAAATCTAACTTTTCACAATAACACCAAACCTTTTGTTTTTCGCAGTTCAGGCACAAAAATCAGATTCTCACTGGTTTCTCCGGCAATGGATTGTTATCTTTATAATGCTGCTGACAGTGATTTCAATTACTCAAGAGACTAGTGGAATGAGTATGGAATGAATGAAGATTCTGGGCCTGTTCCAAAGCCTGGGGAAAGATTCTAGTCAGCTTCAATGGATTTTGGATCAGACTGTATATCAGTAGGCAATGTCCCTCAGAAAATCTGTCTGCCCTGCTCATACGGTCAGTGTATGTGGCACACCTGATCCGTCTCCAGTATGGACTCATTCTTTAATGATAGCAAGTTAGCAAGGTGAGGATCTTTCTCAATCAGAGTTCCAGGGTGTGTTTCAATGCCAAAAAATGCAGAATGCAAAATCTTAATCTGTGGCTATTGCCCTTTCTGTGCCTCAGAAAAAGATAAAATCTGCTCACAGATTTTTACTGATGGTGATGCCAAATATTTTAAGATTATGCACATTTATTTTTCCTTTAAAAAAAAAATCAGCTATATAAGTTTACATGCAAATTAGGTGTAGCCTGCAACCCCTGGGGGAGTTGACAATATGATTTGCTATGTCACAGCCCCGAAAAAGTGGGAGTCTTCACAAGGATGCTTGCTGACTCAGCTAGCAGTCTGCCAGGGCTCTGTGGGGCTGCATGCAGGAGGGCTGTGACAGGACAGGGAGCTCCCTACCACCTTTCCCCAGAGTCCTACCCATGCAGGTTCAGCCATGCCAATCACACTGTTTAAATGATAAGGAATCCGGTGACACTTTAACAGATTTATTGGCGCATAAGCTTTCGTGGGTAAAAAAAAAAACCTCACTTCTTCAGATGCATGGAGTGCATCTGAAGAAGTGAGGTTTTTTACCCACAAAAACTTATGCGCCAATAAATCTGTTAGTCTTTAAAGTGCCCCCGGATTCCCTAGACCCCAGACTAACATGGCTACCCCCTGATACTTGACATACTGCTTAAATGTGCTCAGCAGTTTCATTTTATGAGCTATCTGGACTATCCAAAGTGTATTTGTGATATACAGGAGAGTGCATATTGGGAGATTTATTCTCATAAACAAATAGCTGCAGGCTATTTTAGCCACCTCCTCTATATCCTCCTCTCCCCAGGTCATCTCCAACCATGTGTTATTTCCCTCACTTCTCTCCTTTTTTCTCCTCCACGGCTTGTTTGTGTGGGGTTTTTCTCCTTCATGCCACAGCAAAGGCAGTGAATATTGATAAGAGTACTTGATCTGATTCTAGCGAGACACATTTTCAGGTAATTTCTCATGCTCTGATTATCCAAGCTGGCCAGTCCATGCCCTGAATATCCAGTCTTTTCAGGGTATAAGAAATATCTGCATACCCAAATACCAATAGGTACTTTGGTAGTGATTGCAGATGTCTGAGGGGTTGGGATATTTTAGAGTGGTCTCTTCACTTCTCCTCTCCAGAAGTTACTTATGATAATCTTTACTGTAAGGATGCATGAATTTAAAGGGTAACCAAGACTGCAGCAGAAAAACCAAAAGGTAAAATTCAGTAAAAGCATTATTACAAAATCTAGTCAAGCATTGTAAATAGAACTGCCATATTATTATTGAGAAAAGGTGTAGTGCCCATGCAAACTACATATTTGATTAGGATCTGAACTCTTTGCTGAACCATGAATCTGAAATAATTTAGGTGATACATATAAATTTAATTTCTTTGTTCAACACTCCACATCTGAAATGATGCACTGCAAATGTGCAGCTCTCTCTGAAGTCGGCAAAATGAGTCTCCTTATAACTTGCCTATACTGTGTGGAAATAATCTGAAATAATCTTAAAGGAAAAGGAATAAACCTATTTTAAAAACAGCTGAGTCCTTTAGATCATATACCCTAACCAATTTATGGAGATAAATGGAATTCAATATTAAAGAAATACTTTTTTCTCCTCTGGAAAATTTAAATGCAGAAAGAAGAGAAAAGAAAATCTGGTTTAGGAACACAGAAGCAACACCTAGCTATTGTTTCTAGTGCAGTAACTGCTGGAGGGACTACACCTCATTTTCCCCATTCGAAGATAAAGGAGGCAAGCCGATTGTGGAAATGACTCATTCGGTCTCTATAATGGAACGATACCAGCTATTGGACGTCTTTATTTCTCATTCATTAAATGAAGCCAGTGTCTACTGCTATGATAGCTATCAGCAAAGACAGACGAGGAAATAAAAGAGGAAAAAGAGCACGAAGGGGAATACAAATGAACATTATAGACCGCTGTTTGGGCCCCATTACTAAAAATGAATACAAAATACTTTAAAAAATATATTAACCAAGTATTGGCTTACGATGAAGTCAATATCATGATTTATTTAACTCAAGGGACAATAAATCTTGATATTGACTGAAAACATAAGTCAATATGTGTACTGTTGTGTGCATTCCATTACAAAAATGAGGTGGGGGGGTTAAGTTTAATGGACACATTTACAAGAAAATAGGTTTTGCTAAAGGAGATTTTTTTTAAATTCACCTGCCAAGTTAATGCCGACTGCACAGATATTAGGTAGGGGGCACGGTGGCTTAGTGCCTAGTCTTTTACCTCGAGAGATCCACATTCAACTCAGGTTTCTGATCACAAAGTGACAATGAATCTGGTGGTCTCATTCTAGCTA
This sequence comes from Chrysemys picta bellii, assembly GCF_011386835.1. Classification (NCBI taxonomy): domain Eukaryota; kingdom Metazoa; phylum Chordata; order Testudines; family Emydidae; genus Chrysemys; species Chrysemys picta. The sequence continues at coordinate 192,797,674 of NC_088793.1, forward strand.
CATTTTTATGCATTACAACACCCCTGCACAACTAGCAGTCACTGAGTGCTAGAACAGCAAGGCTGCTATAGATCAGAATGCAAGTGAATTGGCAGTGTTGCTTGCCCATGCTTCAGTGGCAATTTCCCCATAATGCAACAGGATGTACATGGCCTTTGCATGAAAAAGAAAGAGGAAGAGCGAGGAACAAACCTCCATGAGCAGGAGCCACTTACAAATCGGTCTTCACATGAATGGGCTGGGAGTTTCAAAAGCACTCAGCGTTGGCCTAGCTCTGCTCCCATGGAAGTCAATGGGAGTGTTATGATTGACGTCAACTGAGGCAAAGTTAGGCCAGCACTGAGGGTATTTCTACACTGCAGCTGGGAGTGTGCCTCCCACTCCCGGTCGACAGTCTCACTCTAGCTCTGCTCAAGTTAGCACGCTAAAAATAGGAGCACAGCAATGGCACAGGCTAACCACCCCAGTCCAAGCCCTCCTGACACCCTGAGTCCAAGCTCATGCAGCTAGCCTGCATTGCCACCCATACAAAAACATCCATACTGCTATTTTTAGTGCACTAGCTTGAGCAGAGCTAGTGCGAGTCTGCCTACTCAGGCTGGGAGGCATGCTCCTGAATGCAGTGTAGGCATACTCTGTGTTTGAAAATCCCATTTGTCGTGCGCTGTGGTGACACCGCCCTCTCCAAAGAGGATGGTGAGAGCAATACTGAACAAAAGAACATAAGAATGGCCATACTAGGTCAGACCAATGGTCCATCTAGCCCAGTATCCTGTCTTCTGACAGTGGTCAATGCCAAGTGCCCCAGAGGGAATAAACAGAATAGGTGATTATCACGTGATCCATCCCCTGTGGCTCATTCCCAGCTTCTGGCAAACAGAGGCTAAGGTCACCAACCCTGCCCATCCTGGCTAACAGCCACTGATGGGCCTATCCTCCATGAATTTATCTAGTTCTTTTTTGAATCCTGTTATAGTCTTGGCCTTCACAACATCTTCTGGCAAAGAGTTCCACAAGTTGACTGTGTTGTGTGAAGAAATACTTCCTTTTGTTTGTTTTAAACCTGCTGCCTATTAATTTCATTTGGTGGCCCCTAGTTCTTGTGTTAGGAGAAGGAGTAAATAATATTTCCTTATTTACTTTCTCCACACCAGTCATGATTTTATAGACCTCTAGCATATCTCCCCTTAGTCACCTCTTTTCCAAGCTGAAAAGTCTCAATCTTATTAATCTCTCCTCATATGGAAGCTGTTCCATACCCCTAATCAGTTTGGTTCCCCTTTTCTGAACCTTTTCCAATTCCAATATATCTTTTTTGAGATGGGACGACCACATCTGCATGCAGTTTTCAAGATGTGGGCGTGCCATGGATTTATATAGAGGCAATATGATATTTTCTGTCTTATTATCTACCCCTTTCTTAATGATTCCCAACATGACAGAAGACCAGACAACAGACCTCCCTCCTCCAGACTAGCTAGCTACATTAACCAGTCACAGATGACTGTATATTGCACCCTCTTCACGAGTGCTGCTGTGGCAGTGCCCCCCTCTTTACTGGGAGGCACCATGCAGCATACCTGCATTCTCTGGGCATTTATATTGCACTCCTGAGGCCTTCTGGTGCACCTTCCCAGGCAAGGCTGGAGTTGTATACCACAATCCATCCCAATAGGTATGGCTCCAGCCAGCACTATTAGTATTCGGCTTCCTTAAGCACAACGTTTACTCACAAGTCAAAAGCAAGAAAAAAGACTCAGCAAACATTGGGACTGCAAGGCAGGAACACTTTTGAAATCAAAGGAAAACTGCTACATTGCTTTAAAAGCCCTCTTCTTGTAAAAGCAGCCTGTTTCACTGAAAAAACTTGTACTATTATCGGTGAAATGCTTCACCTGTCAAATTAAGTTTTCCAGGAGCCAGAGGAAAAGTGTGTGACATCATAGGTGATTATACAGCTCCACTAATTAACCTATGAAGTCAAACAAGGTGAACAGCTAAACTTAACAACCGGGCACATGACTGTTCTTAGCCAGCTAGCAACCAGGAAAAGGTTTTCTCTATTGGCCTGATTTTCAGAGGTGCTGAGCACCCACCACTACTACTCGACATAACTGGAATTGTAGGTGCTCAGCACCTCTGAAAAATCAGACCCAACACATCCACTGACCAAAAGAAATCCATGAATTGTATGTACACAACTGTGTATTAGCTCAGCTCATACACAAGCCAGAGCAAATCCCCTGTACTGTATACACCATCTGCAAGTGGCAGTACATTGGCATTCAATAAACTGAAGGCCTCACTAGGCATATGCACAATAAGACACATGTTTACTATTTCTTCATGCAGGGTGGGTGGAAGTTCTGCTAAGTATATCGCATGCCATTTCTAATTCATTCTCTTACGACAATGAGAAGTGGGGAGTTTTCCTCTCACAAAGTAGCTGATGTCAAACAGTCCTTTGACAAGGTGTTACTCCTGACAGAGCGGACAGAATAATGACAGGGGTTTTAACAAATGCCATGCCAAAGTCCTAACACCGAATATTTAGAGTACGCATTAAGTCAAGCTGGGTGAAATCCTGACTCCACTGAAGGTTTGCCATTGACTTCCATAGCACGAGGATTTCACCTGCTCTCTCTAGTAATTCAATGTACACCCCTTCAACCACAGTTTTCATCTACAATGTCAATATACTTATTTCTAACGGCTCAGCAATATGCGTGGGTTAGCGTGTCTCAGATGGAAGGCAAGAAGTACAGTGCTACGTGTCACTTGGCAATACAAAACATGAAAGATACAAGGACAGTGACCATCCAGGGAGGAAAATGAAAATGCCTATATTCAAGAAGAACTTATTTATCTAGGTAGGTTCAGATGTGGTACTTTGAGGCTGTGGGGGATTATAAAATTGTCACTTCTAAAGTTGTCACAGTTTAACAAGAAAAGAAAGAGTGGTAGAGGCAGTGGTACTGCCATTTGTTCTTAGTACCTTCCTATGAATATCTCTCTCCTAGCCTAGTTAACACATTGGTTGAGTTTTCTTAAATAAAGATAACTAGTGACTTATTTAAAATTGAATTTCTGTGTTCAGGAAGGCTGGAGACTGAAGGAGGTGGCTAGGATGAGCCAGAGGATAACATGACAGACACACTGATAACGTGCAACTGCTCCATGTACAGATATGTCAATGCTCTGTGATCCTGAACTATTACTGAGATCCTGAACCTCTCCTGAATATAGAGAGACAATTTTTCAAACTGTGATGTCAGTGCCCATCACAAACACTACCTAGAGCCTTGGGTGAAACCCATGGCAATACTGATTTATTATAGAAACAGATTTGACTCCAGAAGGGTCAGATTCATGTCTCAGTTACACCACTGAAGTGAATGGAGTTAGTCCATGTTTATAGATGTGTTACTGTGCTCAACGCCTGGCCTCCGGTCTCCAGAGATGAAAAGCCATATGTATTAACTGGTGCTGATGCTCGAAAACAAATCCTTTGCCCTTTCACGCTGAGAGTCAAGAGTTTGATGTATTGTATGCAAGGTGACTTTCAGGTGAAAAATGCTTAGCACAGCTCCTGTGACCATGGGCAGCAGAAAGCTGTCCCTAGCAGCACTGTTGTCTATGAATCTTACAGGACCAGGGGTGATACTCTACTGCAGCAGCGTGTGTGCGTGTCACATGAGCAGCAAGTCTATGGACAGGAAACTCTGATAATTGGATAAGGGCCCCCCACAGTGCCTGGTCACAGCTGACAAATAGCACAGGGTGAGAAGATTGGGATCATTGCTTGTCTACCAGCCAGCAAAAGGGAGGAAAATGTGATGCGCTGGATAAAAAAAAAAGTGACTTCCATCTTCGAACAGATTCCACTGGTTTAGCCAGCAGTGGGGCTGCTCTTTGAGTCGTCTCCCATGGTGCAGCTGCTTACTACAGACCATGAGGGTCCTGCCTGGTACCACCATTCTAAACTACAGAGGTGTACATCTTACAGAGACAGGGCCACGTTCTGTTCAGTGCCCATACAATCTCAGAGGCCTCTGTGGGGTCCTGCAGCTGAAACTGACCACAGACTCACTTACAGGTAAGATCCACACTGAATATACACCACTGGATAGCTCCAGCAACCCTCTCACCTGGGGACATGCTTGATTGCCCTGAGGGCTGGCTCTACCCTGGAGCCTCTTGTGTTTACTCAGCCCATGAGGGAAGTGCATGGGGCCTGATGCCCCCTCTCTGTTCAGAGCTGATGTTCAGAACTGCAAAGATGAAGCCATTTTGCAGTGCGTATGTTTAGTTGGTCCTACAAAACCCAGGAACGATGCTGCATGATATTCTTGAGCTCCATCTACTGGCACCTTATCTCTGAATTATTTACATATATAGCAATATAGCGCGCTCCTGTAACACACTTTAGTTCTGGTCTGAGTTTGTAAGGAGACCTCAATATATCTCCCTGTCAGAAAGTTTTCCTAATATTAATTTTTTCATTCTTTATTTTTGCTCATTGGTCCTATTTATGCCTCCATAGAACACTAAAACCCCCTCTTCTTCCCAGCAGTTAAAATATTCAAATAGCACAGCCACACCAGAGCCACACAGAGCTATTCCCTCCCTGCTCTGTGATGCCTCTGAATGAGCTGAACCAACCCCCTTATATCTGCTCTCCCCCTGAATTTGGGGGAAAGCTTGGATCTGAACTTTACTGCTCAGGCCTGTAATTGAAACATATTACAGTTTGTTTTTCTCCTCTTTCTCTGTCTTTCTGCAGATTCCTCCAGAGATAGAAGAGGAAGTGCTTTGCCTCCAAGAAAGAATGAAAATTACAACCCTATCTACATAGCAAAGGATACTTCCCCTTGGGTGAAGAACAAGAAGGCTGAAAGACATGTAAGTGAACACAAAAATTATCAGCAACTTTGCATGTGGTTATGTCTCTAGTGACAGACAGATGCCTCTTTTTAAAAAATGTAGGTATTCAGGTGATATCGTGGGTAGAAAAAAAAATAAAGTATTCATAGTGCTGGAACAGATTAGAGTAAAGTAAGGCCTGGGAAATGTCAGAGTGCATAGGCATTGCTGAAGGAATATGCCCTTTAGATCAAGTAGGGACTTGGATAATGGTTCAAATGAACAAAATGAAACACTATTCTTTAATATAGATGTTATACTGGTGACGTTTTTGATAAGGTGTGTATATACATACCAGCGGCACGATGAAGGAAAATGCACCACGCACTGAAATAGCAGAATAATTGTTCCAACAAAATTCCCATAAAAGTAGTCAAAACCTTTCCACCCCTAAGTCACTTATGCCAATTGTTTAGTCTTCCATAAGGCATACATACATTTTTGGCATTCAAACATTTAATCAAACTGCCATTAAAAAGTCAATGAATTTTAAAACAAAGCACTACTGTATATTCCTGCTATCATCCAAAATTCAATTATAATCCTCAAGACTCCTGGGGAAAGTTACAAGTGAAAAATGTTGAGGGTTCAAAAATTGATAAATGGTCATCTTCAGCTTCTGTAGTTCAGTTCTAATTGCTTTCCAAGGAAAGCAGGTACAAATACATTGGACTCAGGATTTTCCTTCTGTTTGCAATACCTGCTTTGCCTTCATGCCAGTTGCAGTTAATCTTTGGTTTAAATTGTTTTGCCTAAAAAGGACAGCAAAAGATTTTTTCTAACTAGATGATGCCATAATGTCAGGCGCCTCGTGAACAACTGCAATCAGGGTTTAAATGCAACAGCATGGTGACACATTTATTCCCTGTAGTAGTCACCATTAATAGCATAAAAGCTCCATTAAAAAAAACCACTATTTTTTTCTTTTCTTTTTTTTGGCTCAGATACCTTTCAAGACTTTTACTCAGAGCTAATATGGGACTCGTCACTTGATGATTAATTTGCATGTCGATAGGCAGTCAGTGTAGCAGCTTTCAGATTAAGGACATTCCGCTGCACACTAAAAGGCACAAAGAACAAAAAGTGAATTTCAATCTTGCCCTTCTTTTCCAGTCAGTGCATTCCCAGCCCATGTCTATTGATGAGCAGTTGGAACAATACCAAAATGCAGTGTAAGATCAATCCTGCTGTTTACTTCGCTGAGCTGAAGGAACAAAGGACAGAAGAAAGGACTTAAACCCAGCTATAGTAAAAGAGTGGGGATGAAGGATGAAAAATGTGCCTGATGGGCAGTTGCACAGAGTAAACTCATTTAGAAAATAGGCAGCTCCTGCTGAGATAAAACCAATGATGATTTGTATTTTGTACTGTATCTTCAGGGGATAAAAGCACTTCTATCAGATACCATTGGAGGCAAACTTGAAACACTGCAGTAAAATGCTATGTTCCCTACTAGGGAGAGAATAAAAATTCCCATAATTGCAAAGGAGTGTTAAATATCTGATTGTGCATGCTTTTTTCCTCCCATGGTGAGAACTCAACCTGGTCCTCTTTTTTTAACTTCACAGGACCTAAAAGAACATGCGGCTGGATGCTTTTGTATCGAATGCAGCATGGCGTAGTGTTTTCCTTTAATAAATAGTGTTAATTGTAATTTGGGGGATTATTAGCCTTTAAGCCTTTTTTTAAAGCTATTTCAAATTAGGAGGATGCAACTTAGTTGCCTGAACAGAGAGGCGGAGGTGAGGAATGCAAGAGTGAAAGTTCTTGTTCAAATGCAAATATCTTAAACTGTAACTAATGGGAAGGAGAAAATAAAACAGTCCCTTCCATCACTAAACAAAATGATCTTAAATCAAAAATCTATTTACTTTTACTGAATAGCAAGCACACCCACTACTATGAACCATCCATCTACCATCCCAGACAAGGGCAGCACAAGACAAAGTAATATAAAGGGTAAAGATGAATAGCAGGAAAATTGATGGTAGCCCTGTTGAGATTCAAGTACAGAGGAATTTGGTTGTTTACTGATCACCATTTATGGGGATTGTTCAACTATTTGGTTCAAAAATGACTTTCCAGAGGCCATTCCTCATTGGTGCTGACGTGTTTGCCCTCTGCTTATACTGCTTAATGGACATTCTTGTTGTAAGAATCAGATTTAAATAATTTGATTTTCTTTGGTGTTTTCAAAGAATCTTTCACCTGCAGATAAATAAGGTTCTAGTTTGAGGGAGTGTCACTTAAAAACAACTATGAATTGTCCTGCATTGACATTTAAAATGCTGAGCAGAATGTGGCTTGTCCTTGAAAGATGGAGAATTTGCTCCTAAGTGTGTGTCCAATTCAAGAAGTTCACCATTTCAGAGGTCCAGATGCAGTGATGAATCAGAAACAATAAGAAGAAAAAAGGAGTTGTACAAATCAAGCCTTTTCAAAGGTTTCCCTCAGACATCCAAATGTGGCCATACCAGCAAGGCAGGTTTTATAATCATTCCTTTCCTTACTCAAAAGGCAAACGTTAGGTGCAAACATCCCCACTGCTCACTCAGTGTTAAAAAGATTTTGTGGGTTGATAAAGAACCAAAGCATTTCTCCCTTTCACCTCTGTTTTTTACCTGTTTACTTAAAGGAACATGTCACATTTACCCCATGATACAATAGCTAAGAAACTTAGAGTCTGATTCTACCACCCTCGAGCCCAACCGGTCTCAGTGAGACTCCTCAAGTGCTAAGGATTACTTGCATGAGCAGAGACTGCAGTGTTGGGCCTAAAAGATGAGGCTCACAGTCCTTTGTTACAAGCCTTGGAGCCTATGTCTATTTTTTTCAAGCTCTATCTTTAAAAATGTTCTCTACTGGGCTGCAAACTTAAACCTTTTTAAAATGTTATTTCTCATCTTTTATTAAAGAGCTACATCTACATTTGCTTCCAGGTTCTCGCTCTTGTCCCGCAATGTGGCAAGTTCACTTGTCACAGATACCATTTACCCCAGTCAAAGGTCGAGACGGGGGCTGCACACGAATAATTCCCACAACAGGGAACCCTCTGCTGTACCTTGGGGACAGCTTTAAGTTACCATTGCAATTTAAAGGCTAGGATCTGGTCCCTAGCCTCTCCCCCTCTCGTTGTAGGATAATAAAATAATCATTCATAAATACACAGTGGGACAAGTTGCAAAAGGCCCCCTCAAAAGCCTAGTGAAACCATTGCAAGCATACCTATCTGTACCCAACCCTCCAACCCCCCACTTTTGAGCTTAAAAATGAATATTTGGCACACTCGTTTATTTTAGCTGAGTTCCTCCAAGATTGAGACCTTACCTTGCTTAAGACCAAGGTTTTAAGGCCAGTTTATAACCCCTAAAAATAATAGATTATGACAGAAGTTCACAGCTGAAATAACCTTTCTTACAGTGGTAAAAGTACCACACCAGCAGTATAAAATAAGGCAGCATTATTCAAAATAATTCAACAGCCATAAATAAAGGAAGTTTAAAGTGCTTATAAATTGCAGAGTCTTATTCGCTTGTGTATACAATTACATTTGCAACAGATAAAAGTTCAAAATCTCTGGAATCTTAAGTCCCTGGTGTCATTTTTTTGGATGCAAACTATAATACTGGTATCTGTAATATGCATTCCCCTCAAGATTATAATTTATAGAGTCTAGGGGAAGAGGGAAAGAGTATGTCTCTCCTCTAGCTTATTTTCAGTCTTTTGCCCCAAAATGAAACACATATCAGTTATCTTGGATTTTCACGTAACTGCAATTCAAAGTACAGCAGTGTGGCTTTCCCATTTTAATTAAATTGAGTCAGCATCTGAGGCCCAGTCCTGCAAGACAATGAATGTCCTCCACTTCTCTTAATTTATTAGGATTGAGGGTGTTCAGGATTTCACAGAAGGCAACTCACATGGTAGTACTGGAACCTTGCATGGCATCTCTGGAAAGTGATCAGTTACTGTGTTTAAAGACGGCACAGTAAATATGTTAGGCAAAATTTTTAAAAGTAAGTAGTAATTTTGCATGCATTAGGTTTTTAACTGGGTTCCTAACAATAATTGAGGAACTCTTAATTACTACTCATTTTTGAAAATCTTGTCACATACACACACCCACCTCTCTTTACATACACACACCCACACACAAACTAAACACATATGCTATATATGACCTAGATGGAGTAGAATAAAGAAGTAGCAAGCCCTAACTAGCAAGCTACAAACACTCATCTCCTTAGAATTTTAGAAATCTTGCAATATTGAAGATGTAACTTAAAAGAAACTTGCTTGTGGGATGTTAGTTAATGTAACTTCCCCAAAATTTTATTGACCTTGCCAAATAATAATCGTAAGGACATAGGTCCTCAAACAAGTTCTCCAAGCATAATCAGACTTTCCTGTGGAGGCACTGATGTCTTCTTGGTATTACCCCCACCCCTTAAGTGTAAATGTACAGTTTCTAAAAGGTGCAGCGTTGACAACATGGAAAAGGTAGGTCTTTCTCTCTGGTACTGATAAGCTATGGAGTGTTGGTATACTCATTTTACAGATGGAAACAGAGGTATTAAATGATTAGCCCAAGGTCACAGAGGAAGAGCAAGGATTTTAATCCAAATGTTCTGAGTCTCAGTCCAGTTCTTTAAGCATCTCCTGTGTTTATCTACAGAACAATTACAACATGAGAGGCAGCACTATAAAAGCACTACAATGCTCCACCAATGCATCTCCACCCTGACCTGGTAGGACCATGTCAAGGATTGAGAGGATTAATTAGATGTCTGTGCCTATCCAGTCCTTGGCCTCTCTTTTAGGATTGCCAACAAATATGAAGATTAATGTCAAATGCAGCAATTTTTTAGTAATGTCAACACTTATTGACTAGGAAATGGACAGAAACCAGGAAAATCATATCTAGGAAGACAGCCAACAAGCCGTGAAGTGGTGGCAACTTTCAGTCATTTGTCACTCCTATTTCTCTATGGACATCATGAAATCACCTTTTCCCTACTTTGCTGTATCCCAGATCATCTATTAATATGGTCCTGCCTCTACATGTGAAAGGCCTGATCCAAAGGCCCATTAAAGGCTAGGACTGCCCTGCCAGTGTTATCTAGTGCTTGATCCAAAGCCCATCGGAGTATGAACTACATGTTTTATACAGCTGTGGCAAGCCTTGCCAAAGATCAGCCTCTACCCACTGCAGTGCATTTGGAGGCATTTTGCCTTACAGGGTCATATGATCGGGGCAGTGCACGCCTACCCTAGCTTCTTGTCACGGTGCCAGCTCTTAGAGTCATAGCAGTAGTTCTAAGCAGTCAGTCTAAACAGTGATGTTTTTTAAAAGCACTCCATGGGGTGAGGGGGACTAAAAATAGTTTTGAACACAAATTTCTCTAATTTGTATCTAAAAAAAGAAAGTGGTTTAGCTACTTGAGTCTTGACAAGAAACCGATTCCACAGAATGTGCAAGATAATTACTGAGGATTCTAAATGAGGCTTCTTGACATGCCAGATAGCAGGCAGAACATGATCTAAGAGGCTAGGAATGGGAACACAGAGTAACAAGAGGTCAGAGTGTAAGGCTGGACCTCTGCTTTTAAGGGTTTACTGAGGAAGTAAAAAAAAAAACAACCATAAACCTGAAAGTCATTGCAGACTTTTATCAGGAGCATGGGTCAAGGATGGGAATGACAAGCTGGAAAAGGCTGGACTACATCAGAATTTGAGCTGCTGACATCTGTATGACTTGAAGTCAATGGCATCCTCCAGGAGATCCCAGGCTAATGAGTTACAGTAACAGATCTCTGAATTGCATTGCCCAGCATTTCTCTGTCTTTGCTTGTGTATAGTGGCCTTTCCCAGGGCTGAATTAAGGCAATCTGATCCCCCCTGCATCCCACCCCACCTGTTCCTGCTTCTTGGACTAGTAGCAGGTTTCACAGTTAAGATGAATGGGGCAGTTCACACCTCTTGGAGCTACTGTTTCAGGCTCTCTGCAGACTCAGGTGCATTTATACTTAGGTCATGTTTTCTAGCTTTTTTTTTTTTTTTGTGCAACCATGAGGGTTGAAAGATTTTTTTTTTTACTTTAATAGAAGCTGAGATTCTGATTCTCATCATGAGAGTCCCAAAGCTGGGACCCTAGGGACAAGCCTATAGTGTGTATGCCATAATGTGGGCCTGGCCATTCCCTGACAATACTGAAAAGAAAGCAGAAAGAGTTCCTTAATATCGGATTAAATAAATTGAGGTATAATGAAAGATTGAATAATGCAGAGAATTATAATGAGATATGGAGCCTTTCACCTCTGGATGGCCAGTTCTAATGTAGTCACTTCTGGCCACTGCACACCTGATATCACTGTAGGACTGATGTTCAATGACAAACATGAACCATGCTGGTAGCTGGCATAGCCCCTTCTTGTGCAATATCATTATCACAAAAAAATCCAACAGCAAGATTAGCTTTAACTAGCACCCTCTCTGGCATTCTAAGTACAGAGGGCAAGGACTGAATGGACAGGAAGAACGAATGAGTCCTCATGGCACAGAAGTCTCCACTGGATTAAGGCGTGTTGGACCCAGTCTTGTAATCCTTATCCAGGCAAAATTCCCATTGGCTACAAAGAACTGTTTGCCTGAATCAGAATAGTCGCATCAGCCCCATTGTCAGGGCAGCCCGGGGCAGTTTGCACTGGCACTGCTGCATACGTTAACAGAGGTGGAATCAGTCACAGGGCAGGGAGTAGGCTGGAGGTTCTGCCTCTGTGCTGATCCTCTGGACATTCATGCATAATCCTGTGGACAAGCAGTGCAATGACTCCAGCAATTACCACAGCCCAGAGTTCCCTAGTGGCTAGCCTCATTACCCAAGTTCAGCAGTGGGAAGGGGATTTGGGCCCCAGTAAATACACACCCACACACAACAAAGACAGAGAATCTTTTGGAATTCACATTTTGACAAATATAACTTGGAAACAATCTATGGGCTGTGATGAATAAACACATGCCACACCAGCCTTCAGCTTTATAATGAGAACAACCAGGTCCAAGGGGATACAAATAGCAAGGAAGGATAAAAAGAATAGAAAAGTGAAAAACTGGATGTCTGAGATCTTCCCCTTTTGTACTTGAGGTCACTAGCTTAATTTTCTCCTACATTTGAGTTGTTTTTAATTTCCAGGAAGACTTCTCAGATATCTTGAAACTTTGCCAAATTATCATTAAGCCAATATTTTATCTGCTCATAAAATGCTACAACTCCTCCCCATGCGGAACATACTGTAGAGATAAATCCCGAGTACAGTGGAGGGCATTAATTTGCTTTAACTATTTCATCCTTCCCCCAAAATAAGAGAAAGCTTTAGGAAGAAGTATTCCTAAGTGCCATGCACTCAAATATAACTATTAATTTCACCCTGGTTTTGTTCCTGAAAACACTTACCTTATGCAGTTAATCCCCGACAACTTCCACAAAAAAAAGAAAATGAAGTTTCACCAAGAAAAGGCTATTAAGTGTTCATGTGGGTGGCACTCACAGACACAGGACGGTTCTACACAAAGGCTATACATGATCACAGTTTCATGTGATCATGTGATCCTTTATGTCCAGAAATCCTATGGCAAAGGAAGCAGGAAAAATGATAGCGTACAGTCCACAGTGGTATAACTGCCTCTTTGCTGCTCATAATAATAAGTTTGATGAGGGACACTCAGAGTTAACAAATAGGAGCTTGGCCCAAAATTGACACCCTGGGCTATTCACATGTGGCAGTACTGCCCTTTGTTAAAATTGTGCAGTTTCAGTGTAGGTTTTTCTTTTTATAACCATTACTTCAAAAATAAACCCAAATTTGACCCAGTGTAATTATTGCACCGTTTAGTACATGAGGCTGTTGGGTAAGATTCCTTGTCATCACAAAAGAGCTTTGCACGCAACACAATTGCAGGTAAATGATGTATAGGAAACCAACAGAGCTCGTCTAGCCCATCATTAACCTCATTTTGAGACAGCCCCAGAGGCAAAACTTTAGCCACCAGCACAGCCAGCTGTCAATTTTGTCAAACCAGTAACATATTAGTTAGCAGGGGAGCAATCTAAGAAACCAGTCATAGATCCAAATGCCTAAAAGATATTCTAGAATGTGGTAATTATGTCCTGCAGCTGCCAGGAATGTCCTCAGAGAGTTCACACATATTGGTTGTACCAGTGAATCAGGACAGAATGATACTGTAGCAGCAACAGGAGTGTTAACAATAGACAAAACTCCATTCTAACTTGCGGAGACAGTTTTCGAATTTTACGAGCAACAACTGGCATCGCAATTACCATACTATTTTAAAGTAGACCCTGCCCCTTACTTTGTAAAATGTGGGCCAGGGTTAATTGTAGCCCACTGGGATAATTCTTTATTTTAAGTATAGATATAAATTAGTGGCTAGTGATATTGGGTGCCCAACCTGAGACATGTTAATCTAGCAAATTTTCAGAAGCAGAGCACACAGCACTTTCTGTGAATCAGGCCCCTTTAAAGCATCTCAGGCCTGGTCTACATGGGGGTGGGGGGGGGGAGGGGGGGAAATTGATCTAAGTTACACAACTTCAGCTACATGAATAATATAGCTGAAGTCGACATACTTAGACCTATTCACTGCAGTGTCTTCACTGCAGTGAGTTGACTGCTGCCGCTCCCCCATTGACTCTGCCTGCGCCTCTCGCGGCGGAGGAATACAGGAGTCAACAGGAGAGCGCACTGGTGTCGATTTATTGCGTCTACTAGACGCGATAAATTGATCCCCGCTGGATCGATTGCTGCCCGCCAATCTGGCGGGTAGTGTAGACATAACCTCAAATTGGGCTCCCAAAGACACCAGTCACTTCTGAACTTTTAAAATACATTTTTTACAGGCACCTGTGGCGAGCCATGTCTAAAGTGCACAAAAGGATCAATACAACCAAAATGACCAACTGATTTGAAATTATTATCAATCATGTCCTTGATAAGTAATGCCTTAATGTGAAAGGAACATCCCAGGTTCAGTCATCTTCCCTAAAAGGGGATGTTTAAAAATTAGTAGTAACCGGCAAACACAAACTGAGAAGTGCCTACTGGAGGAGAGAGTCGCACCTTATCACTAACTGAAGAGTTGAAAATGCCTGGTAATAATGGCACCAGAGGTAACCATTGCCTTAAACAACCCATAAGGGCAGACATTAGAGCAACAGATGGCGGGACTCAGGGGAACACAACACTATAGAAAGAGCTGGTCAAAAATGTTTCAACAGAACAGTTTTCCAACAGAAAATGAAGTTTTGTTGAAACTGAAATTTTTCCAGAGAATGTGTCAATTTTACAAAAAAAAAAAGGCAAAATGTTGAAATGCTTCACCTTTCTTGTTCCATTTCAAGAATGTTGAAATATTTTGTTTAAATAAGGTCACGTTTCCGTATCAGTTTGAGATGAGCATTTAAGCCAAATTGTTTCCGTTAGGAGGAGAAATTGGAGTCAGGTGAACACCGCAGGAATCCAACAACCAGAGGCAGTGTCTTTGCTCACAGTTCCAAGCCCCTTTTCAGTCAACACTTAGCCCAAAAGCATTCTCTCTAGGATTTCTTAGGGCCACATTCCCAGTGCTTGTCCTCACTTTGGCTAGTACTACCTTGCTGCCTTCTCTCAGATCCATGAACCTTCACAAAACAGTAGCCAGCAACACCTCTCCAGCCACCCGACATGTGCTTTTGTTTTCAGCAGTGCCATGTGCCTATGTTTGGGGTGGCGGCTGCTAATATTTCATTCATCTGGTTCCATAACGGAGCTTAACTGTTACTTACTTAACTATCTTAAATGAAAAGTAGCGGTTATATCCCTCTCCCTGTTTCAAAGAGGTTTCAACCCAACCCATAACAATATATAATACAGGTGTTATTTTGTATTCTAATAGTTCAACATTATCAAAATATGATGCAACATTATTTAAACAAAATATTTCAGTGTATCTGAATCAACATTTTTCTGAATTTTTGTTCCATAGTTAATTTTGATTCAGAACAAACATTTTAAAATGTCATAATTTCCTATGGAACAGAAATTCTGTTTTCTGACCAGCTCTAACCACAGGTATTCCTCGCCAGAAACCAAACAATATATAACCAGCAGATTCAATCAGGAGTCATCACACTCTTGTAATCATAATAGCCAGAGAAACCAGGAGAGAGCCAACCTGCAAAACATGTCATAGACTTGCCACAGGGTTGCTTTGAAGGAATTAATAACAGGGCAAAATTCCCAATTTTACATAGCCCTCAAATTCATCCAAAAAGTTTCAGAAACCAGAGGAATCACAAAACTGGAAGCTCTTGAACTACTAAGCTAAGCTTCAGAGAAGATTTTAAGCAGAATTGCTCCTGTAGAGACAAGAGGCAACAATTTTGCCTGAACAATTTTGAAACTCAGCAGCATTGAATCTAGGAGCTTTGTGGAAGGAGAGTTACAGTCAGTACACCTGAGAGTCTAAAATGATCTACAAGTAATGTGGAATTTGGCTACCCAGTGTTTGGAAAAGCAGGACTGTATTGTAGTTGGACCATAAATGTGCCTAAACATCAACCTAAAATTGTCAATGTTTTTTTTATCTCAACATATACCAGTGGTCTAAGCTCTAGGAGCAGGAACAATTAGTTTTAAGAACATATACACAAAATAATTCTAACTGACCCAACATCAATATTAAAACACCCTACGACCCCTGAGCCTAAGGGGTCATTCCCCCTACCCCTTAGGAAAATACAGGTACATAGATAGGATTTGTAGTGGGTTTGAAGGTTCCATTGGACCCAAGGGATAGCAGGAGTATTCTAAGTGCTAGGCTTGAGGAAATGCCTTACCTGCAGCAGACCAACGCATCTAGGGCGTATCATCCCAGATGAGCCCAACTGCTGGGCTAAAACCCAAGGCAACAGTTGATCTCTAAATAGCACAGGATCCAAATTCCGTCTGCACATGTAGAGAGCAGAGTGTTGGAGTCAAGAGCCACCATGGTATCAAGGATCTGGAGGCAGATCCTTATACAGTTTGAGCTCTTTCCTCCTGCAGTTACTTATTTTACATTTTATGGCTTGAATTAAAGGGAAAGTAACAAGGGAGGATGGCATGATGGGAAGGGGAAGTAGGAGAGGGTCTGACGAACAGAGGAAGACCTTCCCCTTCCCATCTCCTCCCCAGTCACTTACTCCCTCTCCGCTAACTCTCTCACTCCCATCCTCTCTTTCAGCACAGATGTAATTGCCAACATATCTACAGAGCATAGGAATAACAACCTTTAATTGCAAGTAAATACTGAAATTGCAGTACAGCTGCGTGGTCAAAAATAGATATTCCATTTGCTGAGCCATTCATAATGGCAACAGATATTACCTGTGTCTTAACAACTTGTTCACTAACATCTTCTGTTTTGTCAGGTAATGAGATTAGCTCTTGCTCTTTATTAGTAACTTCCTCTGGCAGAAAATTATCAAAAGTAGATACAGATGGGATTGTTTTGCTCTATCCACCTCATATCTCTTAACTTTGAATTTACAGTCAAGCTGAGTTTCTGTAGTGTAGTGACGGTGACAATCTGTTTACACCCAAAAGCTCTCTAGATCCAAGCAGGGCAGAAACACTTTCTTAGTGTTATTCAGGGATACATTGCGATTAACGTTTTCAAGAGCACATAAGTGATATCGGAGCATAAGTCCTATTTTCAAAAGTGACTGAGGCATCATTTTTGAAAATAGGACATAGTCACTGAGGCACTTTTGAAAATTTTAGCCACTGTCTTTCACTCTATCTTACAAAACTGCTCTCTAGCTTTCTTTTCACTGGAGTCAGAGTTCCATGTATTCTGCAGCCGGAGAATCAGGCTGTAAAATCAAATGTCTTATTTTTATAAAAGCAAAATATGTTTCCAGCATTCTGGTTGTGAAAAATACCTTGAAAGCATGGACTGTAAATGAATGGATGTAGTGTTGACTATCTGAGTCTAGAAACAGCCCAAAGAAAGTGCTGGGATGTGTGCACTTTGTCCCTATTCAGCACAATAGTGTTGACTCTGAAACCTAAAGATGGCAATATAAATCTCAACACTCATTATTTCACTGCTGATTATTTTAGCAGAAATATCCAGCTAATGTGCATATCCCAGAAACCTCACACTTCCTCTCATGCTTCCTCAGTTACTAACAGCCCAACTCCCCCCACCCACATTCTGAACCCTTCAAATTCTCCCCCAACAGCTGCCAAAAATAAAGCTGTGTGTTGTGCAAACAAAGATTTGCAGTATCTGGACACTGAAAATATGGAACAGCTTAAAATAAACTGAATTTAATATTAAATGAGCAACACAGGGACACACTGCATTTTTCCTGTTCCTAATTAAACCTATTCCCACTCTTCCCCATTAAACTAAAGCTGTGTAGAATCTTCAATCTACTCCACCTGAGTGGAGCAAAATCCACCTTGCCACTGAAGTGCAGCTAGCAGTGAGTACTGGGGATCTGATTATATTTCACACTGCTCAATGTTATTTGTTCTTTCTTGTTTTCCATTTGAGACTGAAAGTACGCCAGCAGAGCTCTCCTTCATGGTGACTTTGGACCGAGTTTTTTGTTTAGCTTTTTCATAAGTGTGCTAAACTTTATCTTAGTGGTGGGCAGTATTGCTGATCCTTTGCAGTAGCTGTCACTATAGACAATATCAATCAGCTGTCATATCAGAGGTTCTGCTGCAGCGGTAGAGCTACGCAACCACTGTAGTAGTGAAAGGCTGATGTCACCCAAATTGACTGTAGCAGTCCAGTGTGACAGTATAGTGTCTATGAAAGAGCGCAGTTTGAATCTCTCTCTCCACAGCAGGCTGCAGCAATTCAGAGAAATAAACAGGTGCTGGATTCTGCACAAAGGGAAAGGGCTTAGAAATGAATAGGTGCATTATACAGAAAACATAAAGCATCATATTTCCATACTGTCTTCACCACAGGTTCTGTGACCCAAATATAGTGAAAGAGCAAGCAAATGAAACACAGTGCTGCATACTCAATTCCATCTAACTGATTTAGCTTTAGAGTCATAGATTTTAAGACCAGAAGGGATCATTAGATCATCTTGTCTGACCTGCATTATAACATAGGCATAGAACTCTATCATATCTTCTAGAAAGGCAGCCAGTTGGAAGACACTGAGAGATGTAGATTCCACAACTTCCCTTGGTTCTTTGCTCCAATGGTTACTCATCCTTACGGTTAAAAACTGGTATCTTATTTCTACTTTGAATTTGTCTGGCTTTAACTTCCAACCATTGGTTCTTGGTATCGCTTTGTCCACTAGATTAAAAAGCCCTTATGTATTCAGTAATTTCTCCCAGTGAAGGTCGTCAGACACCATAATCAGATCACCACTTGCTCTTCTTTTAGATAAAGTAAACAGATTGACCTCCCTAAGTCTATCATTATAAGCCTTTTTTTTCAGCCCTTGAATCATTTTCATCTTCTCTACACCTTCTCCAATTTTTTGAGATCCTTTTTTATATTTGGATACCAGAACCGGATGTAATATTCCAGTGTTGGTTTCACCAATGCTGTATAGATATGATATCTATCATACTGTTACAGAAGGAGTCACCAGGTAGTGTTATTACAGAGACTCCTAAAAAAAAATTCTTAGCATCTGAGTAGCATACAGTCTTCAAAGAAAATGCTGTATTGTTAGTTCTGAGGAGCAGACTATTTTGGGAAGAGCTGTTGCAAACAGCAAGATAATTTGCTCAGTGATGTAATTTTTCTAACTAGAATCAATTCTTGGAGAAGATTTGCTTCCTAGGAAGTAAGTGTTGGTGTGTGGGCTGAGATTTCTGAAGAAGGTGATTGCCTGTGTGCCGTTTGTGACCACCTCTGTTCAAGAACTGGTATATAAAGCACAAACAAACACATTGCACCAGGAAAATACTGATTTCTCCTCCAATAGAAAACTGACCCTCCAAGACCCTGAAAGCCACTCAATTTATTAAATCAGCAGAAGGGTGACAATGTAATACAAATATATTCTATTTGAAGTTTAATTAAAAATAAAGTGAAAAAGTCATGGGCCAGACTTTCAAAAGCATGTGTGTACCTTTGCAAGCACCTGTGTTAAGTGTGAATATCTGTGGCGCAAATCAGGGTTTGTGCACACACAGCTATGTATGCAAATTGAGGGATCTGCATACCTAAACTGGGCATTCAAAACATGAGCATGCATTTATATGCACACTTTTGAAACTGACCTTGCATGTTCGATAGTTAAGTTTTACCAATTTCTTCCTTTTTGAAGGATGTTACCATTTTGAAAGAGGAATAATGCAGGAACCATACTTCTCTCTCTCCAAAAAAGGAACACACATATATGAATAATGAATTTTTTTTTTTTTTTACTCTTAATAGAGGACTATATTAGGGGGCTGATTTTCACTTACACTGCGGATTCTTTACACTGCTCTGGCAGTGCAAAGAGGTCTTAAAGTGGATATAAATGTGGAATCAAAAGCAGTGTTACTAACTCACAATTTTTATCATGATATCTGGCATTTTTGTTAAAGCCCCAGCTTGCGAAGTCACATAATTATGTGAAAATCCAAGCTTCCATTTTTTAAAAAAAATATTTTTTTCTGGCTGCAGAGAAAACCCTGAGCTTTGTAGGATCATGTTTTCAAAAGCCAGAAGAGAACACACTTTATGCTTTTTTAAGTTCATGACTTTTTGGGTCCTGGCATGTTTTTTGAACACCTGGAGTTGGCAATACTGGAAGAGGACTTCATGTAAATAACAATCAAGTCCTAAATGTTGCTAGTTCAGAGCTCTTGCCCCCAAGGGTATTTATTTTCCATTACATACAGCAAAGGTTATTCATGTATAACACTGTGTAGAACAGATCTCCATTTGTGACAATTCACATTTGTTATTCAATTTGATAGTCTAAAGAACATTAACCGAAGCATAGGATGAGGTCTTTTGTTTTTAAATTCAATGCACACCTCAGTTTAGAGAGTATGGGTAGTTCATGTGGACTATGGCTTCCCACTAGCAATTGAATGCAGTGCAGTACAGTTCCACACTAATAGCTAATGTTTACTTACAATAATTATATGGTGACAAGAATGTCAGTGTTAGTTGATTACAGGGAAGTGTAGATTACATCAAGAGAATCTGTTCTATAAAACCAATGGCAAATTACTTTTCCCACTGGGCTCCCATCACCATCAGACATGATTTCCAGCTGCGGCCAGAGACCAGTCCAAGTGAGATCCTGAACTTTTCCCCTCAGACATGCATGCCGGGATCATCTTTTTTCTTTTATACCTCTCAGCTGGCTTACTTAATTTCTGATCAAAATGGTCTCTCCAAACCCTTCATCAATTCACTCACTCTATGAATCTGCCAGGAGGTGGCACTCAGAGCCAGTTGCTATCACTCTCCCACGCAGGACCTAACCATGGAATCTCCATCACATCCATGATTGGGTTGTGCTGGCCTATTGCTCTTCTTGTGACAT
This sequence comes from Chrysemys picta bellii, assembly GCF_011386835.1. Taxonomy (NCBI): domain Eukaryota; kingdom Metazoa; phylum Chordata; order Testudines; family Emydidae; genus Chrysemys; species Chrysemys picta. The sequence continues at coordinate 192,818,168 of NC_088793.1, forward strand.
TCAAGAGACTGTAAGAAACTCTCCTTAACAGCTAATAAATAATAATAATAATTAATAAAGAAACATTTAAATTGCTCCCAAGAGCAAATCTCTTTTTAAAATCATAATATCTCTAATACTTAGCACTTATTTGCCATAAAGTGCTTTACAAATGTTACTCGCACCAATGTGAGGAGCTAATATTATTAACACTTCCTCTTCTGTAGCAACTTTCCTCTGAGGCACTCAAAGCGCTTTGCAAATATAGGATAATGAAGCCTCACCACTCCCTTGAAATGTTGCAGGGGTAAACTGAGGCACAGAGCAGTTAAGGCTCAGATTTTCAAGCTTGGAAGTGAGGAGGCCGTAAGAAATGTAGGGTGAAGGACTATCAAAATTTGGGATACTGCAGGAAATCTGAAGCAACCAGGAACAATTTCCTGAACTTTGCAGTATTTAAAAACATTTTGGAAGAAAAATATATATATGCCCCAAAAAGTGCCCACCTGCCTCTCCTTGGCCTCTGCCTGCAGGTAACTTTCCAGCTCTCCACACCTGCAGGACACCTCCCACCCTTCTCCAGCATTGCTCGGTTGCCTCTCTGGGTCCTGCTCTGCTCTGCCTTTTGTTCAGTGAAAGCAGGGTGGAGAACCAGCTGTGGGAGAGGCAGAGAGGGTGTGTGCTGGTGGCTACAGTGAGACTGCAGCAGCCTCACAGTGACACCTGCTGGGACAAAGACAGACAATTAGACATGAAGAAATTGTGAGTGCTCCCTGCTGGGAGACGCAGACAGGGAGGATGTGAGGCGTGAATGCAGGCTGGCACCCCTTACTGCTTCCCCAGAATGACAATTTGCTTGGATGCCACCCATATTTTAGAATTTCAACCCATCCAGCTCCACACAAGGAGTCAGTTCTTCTAAAAATCCAGCCACTTATTTAGACACCTAAATAAGGATTTAAGAGACTAAATCTTTGAAAAATCTTGGCCAAAAGCAACAAGCAAGCTTAAATTAAGGATAAAACAGGGTGAACTGATAACCAATCTTATACACCTGAACACCTAGGTGGATGGTTTAATGAGGCCTGGATCTAGCAAGGCATTTAAATCACAGGCTTAACTTTAAAGCCAGCCACATGCTTAAAGTTAAACATGATTAAGTGTTTTGCTAGACTGTGACCTAAAAGTGAGGAAATAGCTAAGTAATGAAAGACTTTTCTGCCAGTGTTGTCCTCGCCTTCCACAGGCTGCCATTTTAACCTGCTATCCTGCTGAAAGCATGCACCAGACAGCAGAGTGACAGACTGGAATTCAACAGATTGGGTTTCCACATTATTGTCTCTGCTTGATAATCCCAGACTATTTTCACTGAGTGACCTGTCCTCCAAGCCCCACTCTCCACCAGGACCTCAAAGAAAAATTATCCCTCTTCACCCACAAGAGTCCCTGAATATATATTTAAAGATCTTCCATATAAAACTGAAAATGGTAATTAAGAAGCTGGGAGGTTCCTGGGATTTTTTTTTTAATTTACAACTCACTGCAATAAATCTGAAAGATAAAAATAAAATATGTTGCTTCATCTAACAGTCAAGTGATTTAGAAGATGAAAATAATTGGACTGAAACTCTCAGCAGATTTGGAAAGTAGCTAGACTGGCAATCTCTCTCCTCTTTACTTACAATACCCTTATGATCCTAGAAACTACACCAGTCTCTTCTTTTTCCTGAAACCAAGAACATCACTGATGAAGCTGGAGGTATCACTAACTCTGTATGTTGGGCCCACACATAGTTCCTCCCTGGATTTCCCCATTGCCACAACATTACACTGGTTGTCATTTCCTCTTTTTATTTTCAATAGATGCTAAGTGCTCATCCATCAAATCGGTTTCTCCTTTCTAGCTGTGTTGCAATGCTCTGTTCTCTCAGTAAGAGGTGCTCTCTGACAAGTTCAATCAGCACTCATTCCTTTAAGACATAACCTATCATTTACCTGGGCAAATGCCAAATCTTTACCACCAGCCCCATCTCCTATCCCAATAGGGAGCTATATTCAGCTGCCATTGCTTCATCCAATCAGCCCTGTCCTCCTCCCCATTTTATTTTCTGACAAGATTCACTAAATTTCCTTAAACACACACAATTCTCATTCAGATGGTGCACAGTAGCATTCACCTTGAGACTCAAGAAGATGACACCGTGTAGGTGAAAGGAAACATGACAGAGGCCACGGCTACTCATTTCACAGAGATGGAAAAGGCCTCAGGATACTCAATAGAATGAGAAATTTTTTTTCTTTACCACTGATGTTTATTGATTTGTCTAGTTCATAGGGAGCATCCCTTAATGTTCTGCTTTCATGTTTCTGCTTTGTTGCATGGGTGCAGAAAAGAATATTGCAAATTGATCGGTCTTCCTTGCCTTTGTTGCAAATGAACTCCTATTACGTTAGTTTCTCTGGCCTGTCATCTCGTGCTCACTTTGCCAGTATGTAATCAGCATGGCTAAACACTAAGGGCTGAACTGATTAATTTCCAACATTCTCCGCTGAGCCCATTGATGGGCTCCCTGTTTGATGATCTATGCCATAGACCGCCACATCTGATTGCTTGACCTCTGCCCTTAAACCTCAAGCTGCATGCTCTAGCACTTGTTTAAGTTAACAGCACACACATTGTGGTTTTTTTTTGGTTTAAAGGAAACTATAACAATGGATTAGCATTCTCCAAATGCAAAGCGCCCAGTTTTCACTGGTGCTGAGCTCAACAGCTCTCACAGACTTCAGCTATATCACCGCTGGAAAAATCAGGCCCAAAATGTTGGGGTTTTTTTAAGGATTTCACTCAATATTTGGACATGAATTTAAAAGCATTACATTCTTTAAGAAAAAAGTACACTGACCCAAATCCTCATACAGGTAGTTAATAATTCATCCCGTTACTATGATTTGGCATTACTTTAGCAGGAAAAGTGACATTTTGGTAAAGCAGTTTTAAACGGAGAGTAGCATTTATTATATTGTGCCAGCAATCTTGTTGACATGTATCTTTTCCATTAATAAATCAATTTAGATTAATTATACGGTACTGGAAGCACCAAGCAGTGTACAGAATTAAGACTGCAGGAGTTAAGATCTTTGGAGGGAATTGTTGACCAATATATGCTGGCTATCATACAGATGTAGACATATCATATTAATGATGTATATTATCCACACCATATATATATTAGTATGCATTAAGCACAAATAGCATTAAGCGCAGATATTATAGCAGTTATACAGCTTAAATTGGTCAATCCTTTTACTATAATGCTGTTGATTCATGCTAAGTATCCCGTAACACCTGGCATTAGCAGAAGCAAGCTTGGAAACTTGCCAAGAATCAAGATACGTTCGTTCTGTGTCTTAGTACAAGCTAGGGAAGTCCCTTCATGGACCAGTACCTGGAATCCCAAACAAAGAGAAGGAAGGGACAGAACAATAAGTTAGAGAACTGGGACAAACTGATGGGTTGGATGTTGATAACGAATAAAGCGACATGTAACTTGTAAAATCATCTTATAAATACAGTAATACCAGCTGAAATGTGTATCTTTGGGAGCACACCTTCTACATAAGGTGAAATCAAATAACCATGTTGCTACATGAGACGGTTTCCCAGAGACTGGTATTGCACAGAACCTTTTTCCTGTGCTCTATTATTATTGGCTTATAGCATTAAATCTGACTGACATTGGTTATTTGGTTTCTTGAGTATATTTCATAAGGAACCAAAGTGTGGTCAAGCAACTGACTGTACCATTTACCAACAGAGAGAAATTGTAAAAGCCAAAGATTTACAACAAAGTGTTTTTCAGAGAATTTTTTTGACTATATGTTGCTGCAAGTTACTTCTGAGGTCACATTTTCAAAGCAGTATGGCATGGTATACCTGGAACAATGCCTGCATACCTGTTGTGTCAGAAAAAAATCTTCATGAGTGCAGCCTGGGTAAAACTGACTGATTACTGAAACCCAGTAATGGGCATGTAATAACTACGTAATATGTCCTTTTTCCCACCTATGATTTGCCTTTGCTATTTAGACTGATTTCTTCAGGGCAGGGACTGTCTCTTTTGTTTGCACAATGCCTAGCATAATGGAATCCAGACCTCCATTAGGACTTCTAGGCACTTCTGTAATACAAATGAATGATAAAAAAATTTGACAGATTATGCTTGGTCACTATTCAGGCATGGAGGGACGAATTTAAAAACCTCACCCAATGCAGCGGGGAGACAGAATCGCAGTTCCTGAACTCACCTAAGAGCAAGGACTGCTCCCTCCTGGTGCCTTTGCAGATAGAGTCTTATTATCTCAAAGCAGGGACCTGCTACAGCAGCCTCCAAAACTGAATGGGCACCTAGGGGAGTGCAGCTGACCTCCTCTGGTACACCAAGGCAGTGTTTCTCAAACTTGGGATGCTGCTTGTGTAGTGAAAGCCCCAGGCGGGCTGGGCCAGTTTGTTTACCTGCCGCATCCGCAGGTTCGGCCGATCGCGGCTCCCACTGGCCGCAGTTCGCTGCTCCAGGCCAATGGGAGCTGCTGTATTCCTGAAGGTTTGCAATACTTAGTCCATATTAATCATTACATAATTTAAATATTTACTGTTTTTATTATAATATAATAGATATGAAATGACAGCACTGTCAAACTTAAAACTACATTTTTTAAATCAATGGATACTTAAAATACAGTAATTGTCTTAATGCAGCTAAATGAAATCCTCATGAGAGAGACCATTTGAAAAGTGACCTATTTTCTTTTACAGATTTTACATATTGTAGCAAGGAATCAATGGTGTCCCAGATACCTGAAACAAATATTTTAAAGATTAAAATCACTGATGAAATATGTACTTTTCACTGGATTGTTTTAATACCTTCGTGGATTTTAACCTGTAAACTATTCAGCTAAATTAGTTCTCTAAAATGAATAATGTTTCTGAGGAAAGTAAATTCAAAACTATGGGGGAAAAGTCAACAAGGAATTATAGAAAAACAGAATTTGACTGACTTGAACTAATCAAGTGATGCAAAGTAATGAACAAAGGTTTTGTGGAGATACCCGCCAGCAGGAGGGTTCAACTTGAGGGGAACAGCATTAACTGGAACTTGTCTCTGGTTAAATTCAATTAATACTTCGAAATAAATGGGGAGTGGATAGACGAGAATGAGAGCCCATTAAATGTTTTGAGTTCTGGACCCTGACCATATGCTTATCTTTAAGCATTGACTTCAATGGAACTACTCAGGTGCTTAAAATCAAGCACATGTTTAAATGCTCTGCTGAATCATGGCCCTTGTCCTGACTAACATACTGTACTAAGGCACTGTCCCTGCTAGTGTTGGCCAAAGTCAATGGAAATTGAGGATGTTCAGCACCTCAGAGGATTAGATCCCTAGATCCCCAATCAGCAAAGCACCTAAGCAGAGGCTGATGACTCATTGACTTCCATGAGACTTAGGCACATGATTAAGCATTTGAGTCATCCCATCCTTTACTCAGCAAAAAACACCCTTGTGAAAAGATGCGTGCAAAATTGTGGTTATAGGCCCAAAGACATGAGAAAGTCACCTAGTTCTTTGTTAAAAACATGAAACTCCCAATGAAAAGATTAAAACCATTTAAACAAACCTGAGCTACTGAAAGGATGTCACCTCTGCAGAAGTCAATGCACAGCAACCCATTTTAGCATCACAGCCAAGCAAAAAATTCAGTTTTGCCTGGTTACAGCAAAAGGAAAGCAATGTAAAAAGTGGACGTTTCATTCAAGTTTGTCTTCTGTTTGTTCAGACTCTACATTTAAAGTGAACCCAAGAAAAAACAAAACCCAAGTAAAGGGTCACTGAAACCCATGCCAGCCCAAACTGCAGATGTGAACAGGCTGCTAATGAAGTCGTAGCCAAATGATCCAACATCTCACAGGTTTGGCATTTTCAAAGAAGATCTAAGTTCAGGGCCAGAGCTCTGGTACCAGGAAGAACTGGATATGCTGTGACTCATTCTTTGAGAATGGTAGCATTTCACATCACTCTCTTGAAACCCCTTTGACAGGTTTATTTAGTGACAATACGTACATTTGAAGGAAACAGCACCCAGCCTTGTTTGACCAAAGAGAGGTTTGCACTTTGCAGGGTTTGTGGCGGAGGCAGGAATAAAACATGGGGAAAATAGGGGGAACCCTTTGTGCTCTGAAAAAGGGACTCAAAAGAGCCACATTTCCTATCCCAAGAGGGGAAAAAATGAAGAATGCCACTCCATTTGAAATCTTTAAATTGATCACTTGTCCCAGGTCTATACTCCTGGTTATGTTTTTGGATGGGTGAATCCATGTAAAGAAAAATGGCTTTCTAGATTGACAACTGATTAGTATACAAGCATGATTATATGCAAATCGACAGTTTCTATTGACTTAATTGTGATCTGATGTAACATGTATAATTAACACATGCATTTAAAATAAATGTATATTTAATTAACATGCATATTTATAAAATGAATATTTATATTTAGCATATAATTTTTTTTTATTTTGGGTGAATTTAGGTGGCACAAAAGTGAGGAGTTATCGTAACTGACTAGAGCTACTCATAATGTGAACAAGTGATGATAAAACTTCCAGTTCATTTCACTGACTTGCCCACCATTCCTAGTCCAGTTTTGGCCTTCTCTCAAATGGATCAAATCACATGATGGTGTTATGATGTGGGTACAATCCCTGCTGTCAGTTAGGGTCGGATTTCACCACATTATCATCACTTCTGATCAGAAATTTTGAAACCAAGGCCAAATTCTGTTCTCAGTTATGGAGATGTAACAGAATTTCAAGTCAACTGGTTGTCATAAAAGGGAAGATGGTTGTGTGGTTAAGAACTGGACTCAGGAGAACTGTTTTCTATTCCCAGCTCTGTCACCGATTTCTGTGTGACCATGGGCAAGCTGCACAGACCTCTAAGCCTCAGATAACCATCTGTAAAATCATAATGCTTCATGGGCTTGCTGGGGTGCTGTAGGGATAAAATCATTAATGTTTGAGGCACATTCAGGTACTACAGTGATGGGCCCATGGAAACACTTATAAATTAATTAATAATTTCACAGAATATGCATGCATGTAACTAAGAGCAGAAAGGCCCTAGATCGTCCTACTGTGTCCCTGATGCAACAAGGTTCTTAAGCATGTGCCTATCATTAAGCACACGGATAGTCCCATGACATCTCAAAATGTAAAGCTTAGAGCCACAATTGGTCAATTCAGTCCATAATTTAGGAGTGCCGCTGGATTCCTCTCTGATGCTAAGCTCTTACATAGCAGGATCAGCAAGTAATGTTTTCTACCATCTCCAGTCAGCTAGGAGACTCAGTCCCACCTAACAATGCCTTGGCTCCAGTTATTCTTGTCTTCATCACTTCTCTGCTGGACTAACACAATGCAACACTGTGATACTTTTTGGGGTTATCTGAGGGGTTCGGAATGAATTACTACCACCTTTCTTACAGCAGGAGGGAACCCTCTCTGTGCTCCACCAGGAGTAACTCTCCCCAGACACTCGGTCCTGGCAACACAGGTGCGCCTATCTGGGCTCTGCAAGCCCCACTCTTTCCCTCTCCAGGCTAGCCATTTACACGCTCCACTGTTACAGTCGAATGCCTAGTCCCCTATCTTCCAGATACCCGCAATGATACCCATCTGCCGCTTCCATGGACACTGTGCACCCCAGTTCACTGGTTTCACCTCAGTTCACTCTTCTTAGCACCAGGCACTTAAGATAGGTTTATAGTAACATCAAATTAAAGTTTATTTAACAAAACTTGAGATAAATATGCAAAATAAAGCACGTACGAGGATATAGAAACATATGATAAGGTTACAGGCAAAACAAAAACAATGTGCAATCTATACCCTATGCTTATTAACAAGTAAATTTCCTGTGTAATAGGGTATTTCTCATCCAATGGTTAGTCCTTCCAGCACTTTTCCATCCCATCAAGCTGGGATCCACCATTCATAAGACTCCCCCGTAACCCCTGACAGATAATGGATAACCACATGGGCAAATTCTTCTGTTCTTATACAGTCATAGGCTATTGTTTCTTAGCCCCAGGGGCACCCCCTCTTCTGAGACCTCTCCTGGAGTTCATTTGTCTATAAATCTCCAGCCTGCATCTAGTCCAGACAGAAAACATAGGCTGTCTTTAAGGATGTCCATTGCTCTCATGTTGATTGGGTCAGCTCTCAGACTCCCCATCCTCAGGTGATAGGTTTCACTCCTAACAGATTTGAAACACAATATCCTACATAGTACATAACTTTAAAATTGTTTCCCATACAAATATTTCGCAATAATCATGACAACCTTAACTTTCGGCACGGACCACACAAGAGCAGCACAGACCACACAAGAGCAGCACAGACCACACCAGACCCTCTTTGGTGTAATATCGAGAAAATAGTCGGACACAGAGGTTATATCCCTGCCAAGGCATGCCTTCAGTGCTTAGGAAACTGCAACTAATACACAACGCTGCAGCAGTGATGGCTACTGTGAACACAGACCTGTCCTCCGCTCCCTACAGTAGTTTCCCATAGAATATCAAATCAAGTTCAAGGCATCAACCCTTATCTTCAAGGATCTCAGTGGTCAGGAGTCAGGATATCTGGAAGACCAGCTAAAGCTCCGGGATGAAGAACGTGGTTGACAACTCTGCTCCTCTGGAGTAATGGAATTCTCCACTAAGAGTAGAGCTCATCTGCATGCGGGAGGTGGTTTTCTCAGCAGCCAGCCCAAAACTGTGGAATGAACTCCACAGGAGCTAAGGACCATCACAAATCTCATCAGCTTCCACTCTGAGTTCAAGGCACATTTATTTGACTTCTTCGCTAACGAACATATAGCAATATATGTCTAGATATATTATTTTAAAAATTCCAAAACAAAACACTCCACTGGCTACAATCCTCCCCCCTGGGGGGAGGATGAAAGAACAAGAACACAACAGATGTTAGACATGTTGCTTAATGAAATACTGGAAGGAGCTCAGATACTACAATGATGAGCTCAGTATAAGAACCTATGTAGAATAAAATATAGAAATTTATGCAAGTGGTTGAATATGGGCCTATGTATGTATTAAGCTACTATGTCCGAATGTTTTTAAGGATACTCATTAAAATTTGTCTTCTTGTGAGGACAGGGGGCTTCATCTGCTCCCTTTCATAATTGAGTTGATTTTTATCGTCATCCATGTGACCCAGGTTCTTTTTACACTTCAAGCAGCAGGTATAAATTCCAGCTCAAGGAGACTGAGTTAGTGCTCAAAAAATAGAGTGTAGTTGCAGTGGTGAGAGGGGCTAGCTGCCCAGAGTACCTACCTGGCGTTCTGGATGGGTATGTACTTGGGGCAGCTAGCCCCATCCGCTGCTCACAGCAGCTCGAAGTGTAGACGTACACACAAACACATTCTCTTCTTTAAGTGCCAGAATTTACAAGATTTAGAAAAAGTTCCACAGTCTCTCACATTAAATACATAAAGACAGCATAAATATTGAGCAGCGCATCCAGGTTACAAAGAATACTAGAGACCATGTGGTACAGAAACTACTCCCCCACATGACACAGGGCACATTACTCCTGCTGCAGGTGTCATGAAAAAAACAGCTCCTTTTGGCTATTCCTACCACGCCTACAGTAGAGAGCAGAATTCACAAGGTTCAAAAGCAAACACTTCCTTTAAATACATTCTGAAGATATATCCATCACCGTCTTTAAACTGACTACGTAACCATATGAACTATTTAGAAATACACTGGTGACGTTTAACATTTCTTTAAGAAAGAAAAGATATTGTGCTTTCTAGTACAATATAACTAAGGAATTAAAATCTTGAAAGACTTACCCTTATAAAAAAAAATGTTTTACAGTGATTCACTTAGAAAAGATCAAACACCAGGAAAACAGAAAGATTAAATCAACCCATCACTTCTGTGCCAGGACACAATCTCTATGTATGCAAGATCTTTCTTCTAAGAAATATCACATCAGATCTATCAAACCACAGATTATCCTGTTGATCACATGGATTTTCTCTCCCTAGGAAGCATAAGAATCAATTTACAGCAGAACTTGCCTGTTTCTTCTTCCTACCTCACTCCCTCCTCTTGTCTAGCATTGGCTTATTTTCTCTCCAGTGACAAATCTCATCATGATTGTTGCAAGAGCCTGCCACTCTGCAGCCTCTGGTCCCTGAAACAGCTTTCATGTATCTCCTTGACTGTTAAACTCCACTGTCTCTTCTGGTATCCTTGCCAATACAGGTGTGGGGATACAATTACAATGAAAGAGACTATACAAAGTAAAACTGCATTGTAGTAAACATAGAAAATCTTCAGCATGTAGTGGTATTCCACCTGGTCCTTACAGGATAATTTAAAGCCTTGGAACATATAGGAGAAAGTGTCTCCACCTAAATCCTGATGCTGCTTTTTGCTACATACAGTAGATAAAACCAAACTAAGAGATTTCAAGTGTGAGCCTTCTGCCTGTCGGGTTACAGTTTCAAGTGATAAAAATATGGTCAAGACCATTTTCTCATACTCAGAGATTGACTGTACATACCCATTCAGGCAGTCTATCTGTAACAGACAGTTTTCTACAAAAATTGATGAAATTTGTTTTTAATAATAATACCCTGTCCTTTAACACAACCGTGCAAAGTCCTGTGCAATATAAGAGCTAGGTATTATTTTTATGTGGAAAGCTAAGAGTTATTCTGATGTGCAGTGTTCTGATTATACAGTGGAGCTGCAGTAACTTCTAGTCTGCATTCTGAAAAAAGGGGGTCAGGTGTCGAAAATAATACAGCTGAATATCACAGAGAACGTGGGGGTTTGAAGGTGGTGCTTTTTGTTAGTGAGAGTGTCCAGCGCCCCCTGCATCCTTAAATCCACCCCATCATACATGCCCTTGCACAAACCAGAAGCCTGCCACTGCACGCCACCTTGCATTTCCATAATGAATTGGACCCCAATTGAGGGGAAAAAAACAAAGACTAATCTGAGGTTTTATATCTGCCCAGCCAGGTAATCATTTCTGTCCTATGCAACATCGAGACAAATATTAAATTTACAAAAAACTACTGCTTACTAGTTTATATGCATCCCAAAAGAATCCCAGAAAATACCTACAAAGGCTTCAAAGGCTCACAGTGAGACACATCAGGAGGTGCGCTGTGCTGGAGAGACACTTCTTAGATGGCTGGAGACACCAAGTTTTACCTTGTGTGTATCAGACTACTCAGAACATCTGTTGATCCTGCAGGACACATACTCTGGTATTTCAGATTGTTTAATTATCCAGAATTATACAGGTGTTATTGGAAGGAAGTACTGTGTGTTCACACATAATTACAGATTACAAATTCCCATGCTTCATTTTTTTAACTTAATTAAGTTTGCCAAAGTTAAAACAAAAAGTGATTTACTAGATCTGATAGGCTGAGTTCACTAGCAGCATCTATAACCTGATTTATCAAAACTTCTTTTATCCAAAGCCATGTTACATCCAGAACATGCAGCATCTGTATTGAAAAGTGCCTCATTTTACTGAAACTCCGATTATGCAATTAAATTCCTCCTCTCCATACTGCATACAGCAGATTTACATCAGACTGTAACTCACATCTTGGAAATATTTTTCAACGCCTTTTCTACTCAGCTTGTTGGATTTTATTGTGATTCCACCAAGAATTGGTAGGCAGCGGAAGTTATTTCTAATTAATCACCTACTTTCTCAGCAATGAGAATGTTTTTTGATAAGTGAAAAAGCAAGAAAAACCAAACAACTTTGTAATCAGTTCTCACACTTTGTAAAACAGTTGTAAGGGGAGTTGTCTATGTTAATCCAACAGAAGAAAAGAATAATTTGATTTTCATCAGATACAACACAGAATGAAGTGAAAATATACATATTAATTTTAATATTAGTTTCCTTTGTTGAAATTTTTAAGACCTCATTGCTGTTATTTCTGATGGTGAATATAGAAAGAAATCTTCTCTGGCTACTTGTTTGCAAGAACAGATAGAGGACTTGGTTGGTTTAATATGAATTACATATGTAACCCCATTGGATAAGAAATGAGATGGTAGTTCTTAAAAACTTTTGTGTACCCTTTTTCTGAAGTGAGTTCAAGTGTCCCAGCTACACAGGAAAGTTTACCCAAGTGCGACTAAAACATGTGACAGTTAAGACCAACTTTGTCCAAAATGGATGCCTAAACTTAGGCTCCTAAATGCACATTTAGGCATCTAAATGAGTGGCTTGATTTTCTAAGAGTATAGTAGTGATCAATTGAAGTCAAGTTGAGTTTTGCCCTTCTCTCTCTCTCTCTCTCTCTCACACACACACACACACACACGTGTGCGCGTCAGGCATGCACACTTTTGAAAATGTGGACCTACTAATACAAATTATCTTTCCTTTACCAACCAACCAGGTACTATTTACTGGGATTGGGAGTGGGGGGAAGTTACCTGTAAATGAATGCATTGCAGTTACCTTTACTAGAAAAAAGTAATGGGTTTATAAAACCCTAATTTTCATGAAAATCTGAAAGTGAACTGTTTAAATCCTAATTCACCAAAGCATTTCAGCATATGCCCAAATCCATCCCTTAGGTCAATGTGACTTAAATACCTGCCTAAAATTAAGAAGTGTTAAGTACTTTGCTGAACACACTTGAACTGTTGAATCGGGCCTAAATGAGCAATTTAGTTTCACTGACTACATGGAGCAAAGTGCAAACAACAGAAATGTGGGAAAGTGTTGTTTACTTTAAATTCCAACAGTCCAAGGTCCTCATTCTGCAATGAGGTCTGTGCAGGCAGACCTCCGTGCTCATACAGAGTCCCACTGAATTCAGTTGGAATGTTATAAAGGTGGTATTTCTTTACATACAATTTATATTTTGACCATGCCATTGGGCCAATTCTGTTGGCATAATCCCCTGGACTTCAGTGGAATTACACTACCAGAGAAACTGGCCCCCTCACTAAAAGAAAAATGCAAGTATTCCCTTTACTACACATGCTCGGGAATTCTAGCATTTAGATTTCGGATAATTAACTTCCAATCCTGTTGAAGATGCAAACATGGCTCCAGTCCTTTCCTCATCTTTCAGAGAGACTTGTTAGTTAATTAGGTTTAAAAATAGATAATTAAGACTGAATATTTATGGTCTCTTTTTAAGAAACAAAGAGTTATATTGACTCATCCTGTTTGGAGGGGGACAAAGGAGGCTTGTCAATTTTCTAATAGCTTGGCTTCTTTTCTTCCTTTTTAACAAGAAATACCTCTGACAAGCCCACACTGCTTCTGGCAAGCAGACTGTCCTACAGAGCTTCTGTGCAGCCAGCTGGATTGCAGAACTGATTCAGAAGAAACAGTCACCTGATGCTCTTAGGTGCCTGCAGTCCAACAGCGAGGCCTAACTGATCAATTGGAGCTCTATGGGGGAATGTTGACAAGCAATAGGCAGCAAACACCTGGGCCCCTGGGAGAATATAAATAGCAGCAAGAACATATAAATAGTAACTCGGAGGCAGGAGGCTTGAGGAAAGCAAATGAATGCATGACCGTACTGCTGGGAGCCTTTTCTTCCTTTTTGTGATTGATTATGGGCTAAGCCAGGGATCGGCAACCTTTGGCACATGGCCCGCCAGGGTAAGCATGAGGGATGTGCTGGCCACCGCTTCCAGCAGCCCCCATTGGCCTGGAGCGGCGAACCGCGGCCAGTGGGAGCCGCGATGGGCCGAACCTGCAGACGCGGCAGGTAAACAAACCTGCCCGGCCCGCCAGGGTGCTTACCCTCGCGGGCCGCGTGTCAAAGGTTGCCGATCCCTGGGCTAAGCCATGCCCTCAGTGAGGAGTGAACTAAAACCCAGCTGTGCAGATTACTTTTTCTAGATCCTGCAGTTCTGGCCAGCCCTTCGCCATGCCAAATAGTTTGTTGAGGATTTGAATATTCAACGACAAAGTGACAGAAAGAGCAAGCAAGAAAATGTCATCTAAAAGGGTGATTCTTTCCCCCTCACCTCAAATGTCTTTTTCCATGTACAGCTATAAAAGATAAGAGATAGGTTTTACAATTTGTGCAAACAAAGGATGAAATCCTGGCCCTACTGAAGTCAATGGCAAAACTCCCATTGACTTCAATCGGGTCAGGATTTCATCTAATATATTTATATCAGCTGAGGGTCTGGCTCCTCATTTCCCAGTCTTGACACATCTTATATCACAATTACTCACTTATAAAATTTTCCTCTGGCTCTCATTAACTGTTATGATATGCAGGTCATACCCCCGCCAAGGCAGGATTGTCCCTTACATTACCTGCCAGAGCTTTGCCTCGTCTGAATGTACAGGTTACCCTTTATGCCAATTCTCATACAAACTCTGGATCTGATGGGAAAGTCAGGGGAGTCACAGTGGAATTACTCCTGCCATATACCCACTTATGAGAGAGCAGAATCAGGTCTTTTGTATTTACGGGTGGGAAAATTAGTTGAGGGCAGGTCTACACTACCGCTTAAATCGATCTAACTTACATCATTCAGGGGTGTGAAAAAGCTTCCCCCGTCCCTAAGTGATGCAAATTTCACGCTGTCCACACCGGCGCTACGTCGGCCGGAGACGATCTCCGGCCGACATAGCTTCTGCTTCTTGCCGAGGTGGAGTAATTATGTGATGGGAGAGCGCTCTCCCGTTGGCATAGAGCGTCTTCACCAGATGTGCTACAGCAGTACAGCTGAATCGGTGCCGATGTAGCGCTGTAGTGTAGACTTGTCCTGAGTAAAACGCCTGCTTCGTCCGCTCACTCCTCTCGAGGAAACATCACAGCAATTCTCTGTCTGTCTGTATTTTTCCACTTCTCCATAGAGCCTGGTGCCATATAAACACACACACACACACACACACACACACACACACACACACACACACACACACACACACACCATCTCATTAGGCTGGCTGCACAATTTTCTTTCATTCTGCCTCTCTAGGATAGCTGTACAAATCAGACTATTCGCCAAAGTTGCCGCTGTTCTGTGTAACTGTAGGAACAGGTGTTTGAATGTTGAATCTCATTGGCTCTGCTGGATGATTATAGCTGTATGTGTAATCTTCTTTTCTCATTTTTTGGATGGGTGGTTAAATAAGTGTGTGTGTGTAAAAATGTTATGGAATCATAGCGATTGTGTGATGTGTGTGGCCATCAACTGCGTGTTTTCCAGTGTGTGTTACTTGCTTATTAAAGATGGGCTAAAATCAAAGATATAGTTATCTCAACATACACACGTACGCCAAACCATTTGAATATTAAACTTAAGCAAAGCTTCCTGAAAGACACATTCCAAAATGCCTTCACAGGCCCCAGTCATCAATATTTTGGACCCAGCTTTTGAGATACCACATCTGGAAATCACACGAAAAACTGTGAGCAAACTCATGACATTGAGGCAGGAAAATAAGTCTATAGAAAATAGCTCCCAACTCCACAATTCTGTTGAACTTGTTCACCCAGCTCTAACTTTCGTGTCTCAAACATGCATGGCGTATTAAGGATCATCGAGCCAGACACTGTGACCACAATTGATGGTGTAGCACCTGTAGTGACGTTACCAAGCCAGGCTCCATTCTGTGAATCCATGAATCTCTGGGGTAACGACATGGGCATTAGCAGTAGGGTGAGGGCATGCACCCCTGTGTGTGTCAATGGATAGTTTGAGAGCATGGTATGTAGGGTGTTTTTGTCCATCCTGGTGACATGGCTGAAGAGCATATAATGTTTCTTTTGAATATAATGAGCAATTGGAGGAAGGCCAGATCTCTGCGAAATTATGACATTTTACACAAAATCAAACCACTATATGCCCAAGATTTGGCACTGACAGTGCATATGGAATACCTCTAGCGGCTCAAAGTCTACCGAGTCCAGGTTTCTGACCTATATAACAATATAACAATACGGGTAGTACACAGGTTAGATAGATCCTGAAATGTGTCTCAGTGCAATTACATTTTTGCATCCATACATGAGACATGGACTTCAAACGGAGGTGACAAGACCTATTCATCAAAGAAGGTCCTGGGCACCAGAACCCCCGGTCCTGGTGGGGTCAGGTACAGTGGAGCACATAGATGAGTTAATCTATCTAACCTGCAATTTGTATATGTTCCCTCCTATCTGATCTAAACATTATTATTTTATATTCACAGAGTGATGGCTCAATGGTTTAAGAAGGTGCAGTGCCCCCTGGAATCAATGGGAGACACACACACACACCAATTTTGCCCAGTTTTGGTTCTGCAAGTTTCAATGTTCTAAGAATTCTGCTCTGCAGAAGACCCACATCCCAAACACTTGTGTAGCCATCCACTGGATACGGACTATGTATTTTCCCCAACAATACTCATACACACTGTTACCTACCCTCCTTATCACTCTGTATCCAAAACTGTTGTTTTGATAATTTTTTTCATATAGAAAAATGATGCCACAACACAATTCAAATCAATATATTAAAACTGACATATTAGCAGACTTCTTGCAGTAAAAAGTACAGGCTTCGTGTCTCATACAAGGTTTCTTCAAGAAGCCTATGTTAGCACGCCCGCCTTAGCAAACCATCAATTTAAATGATTGGGGGGAAAAACAACACATAATAAGTGACAGATTTTTCAAATCAGATAAAGATGGGAACCAGATTATCTGTCTGTGGGTGATAGATTGCAGCAATAATAAATTCACTTTAAGACACTGGATCAATTTTTAATCAAGCCAAGAATTATTATTGCAGAAAGATAAAATGACCCATGAGGAGATGCCTTAATTTTCCACCAATCAAATTATAGCCTTTCTAAATAAGATGTAATGAGATCCATGGAATATCCAGGTTACACAGCCTACCTAATTACCCATGTTCCCTGTCATGTAGTGATATAGTAGCAGTAAACTGACCTCTGAATTTACCAAGATGAAAAGGTAATTAGTTTTTCCACAGGGCTGTAGTGAAAACAACAGCAATGACACATGTCATCTCCTTCCACCAAGTCACAGTCTCAGAGGTGTGTGTGCTTAAAATATACAGGATATGACCTACTGAGTAATAAACTACAGTCATTAAGTGAAGCATGCATATGACCGAAAAGCAACCACTATCTCCAAGTTGAGAATACAGGGTCTAAAAGTAAAGAATGCAACTCTGTATTCCACATTAAATTTTATCAGTATGCTACCATATAAGGGCTCATGAGTTGGTTAAACAGCATATAATTAATGATGTCATAGGGTCATATATAAGAGACACTCCCTGAACCACAGACAGCGTGAGTACAATTTCCATTCATAGTGTCTTTACCTACACAAGCAAGCACTTCCATATTTTTATACCATTTCCAGTATTATGGCCTTGGGGAAACTTTTAAAAGACTGTACAGTAGGTCAGTACATGAAGGTGTGTGGAGGGCATGGTTAGATGCTACAGTACCTGAAGGGAACTGGTATTTATAAATAGTCCTAACAGACAATCTCAGCCTTGGTCTACACTACGAGTTTAGGTCGAATTTAGCAGCGTTAGATCAATTTAAGCCTGCATCCGTCCACATGATGAAGCCATTTTGGTCGACTTAAAGGGCTCTTAAAATAGATTTCTGTACTCCTCCCCGATGAGGAGATTAGAGCAGAAATCGACATCGACGGGTCGAATTTGGGGTAGTGTGGACGCAATTCGACGGTATTGGCCTCCAGGAGCTATCCCAGAGTGCTCCATTGTGACTACTCTGGACAGCACTTTGAACGCAGATGCACTAGCCAGGTACACCAGAAAAGCCCCAGGAACTTTTGAATTTCATTTCCTGTTTGGCCAGCGTGGTGAACTCAGCAGCACAAGTGACCATGCAGTCCCCCCAGAATGTTTCTACGCTCCCCCTATCATCTCCGTCCCTGATGTTATCGCAGATTAAAAGGTGAAAAAAACGCACTTGCGATGACATGTTTTCCGAGCTCATGCAGTCCTCCCGCACTGATAGGACACAGCATAATGCATGGAGGCATTCAGTGGCAGAGGCCAGGAAAGAATTGCTGTGTTTGCTTAACGGCAAAAGTATCATGCCTCGCTAGCGATCCTTCCCAGCCAGGTTGCTGTGTCACATGCACTCCGTGCTATGTCAGCCTTGGGCAGGGGCATGACCACTTTGTGAGCAGGAAGGCCATAGATATAGACATTGCATTAGGTAGCTTCTGTAGCTAGAGAAAACATTCCTGTGCATTCGGCAAAGTCTGTGGCAAAAAAAGAGAAGCCTTGTAGTGTAGTGGTTATCACGTTCACCTAACATGCAAAAGCCCCTTAGTGTAGTGGTGATCAATTTCACCTAACATGTGAAATGTCCCTGTTTCAAAACCGGGCGGAAACGGGTCACTGTTCCTTTTTCTGACTCCTCTCCTGCATTTTTAGTCTTAGAACAGACTGTGCTGTGAAATTTTACTTTGAATTATATCAGTTATGAGTTAAATAATATGGAAGCTCTCTCTCAGTTATAGTCCCGGGTTCCTTACCCTTTCAGCTGCTCTGATAAATTAACACTTTTGTTAGGGGCAGGAGAAAATTTTCATGAAGCCTTTTATAGGGACTAAATGCTATCTAGGACGCTGAAATAATCTTAATGTGGCCCATAGAGTGAAATCCTTCGTTCTGGATTTGTCATTCCACAAGTTGAACTGCTCCTTATTACTTTCCAGGCTTCATGAGCCATGGGAGCAAGGGGCAGGCTGTGTAGGTGCAACCGTGCGGTAATGCCAGCTGGGAGAGCAGCCTGAGGTAGAAGCCTCCAGCTCGCATGATATTCCAGGCAGGACTGAATCTCCATGAGATGAAACTTAAAGAAGAGAATGACCTGGAGTCACTCCCATTGGGTGCTCTAAGAGGACGATAGCCATGTCTGTCCAGGCATCCCTGATCGACTTCACCGAGGTCTGCTGCTGCCAGTCTGGGGCTCCATCCGTTGGCCCTGCTCAACCCGCTGCCTGCCTGGGGTTCCAATCATCTAGGCAGGCAGCGGGCTGAGCGGGTCCGGTGGACGGGACCCCAGAAAAAAGGCGTGAAACGATTGTCTGCCATTGCTTTCACGGAAGGGGGGGGGGCTGACAACATGTACCCAAAACCACCCACGACAAAGTTTTAGCCCCATCAGGCATTGAGAGCTTAGCCCAGAATTCCAATGGGCAGTGGATACTGGGGGAACTGTGCGATAACTACCCACAGTGCACTGCTCTGTAAGTCGATGCTAGCCGCGGTAGTGAGGACGCACTCCGCCGACTTATTGAGCTTATTGTGGTCATACGCAATAGACTGTATAAAATCGAATTCTAAAAAAATTGACTTCTATAAAATCGACCTAATTTCATAGTGTAGACATACCCTCAGTTATGTGAACACTAGAACAAGCCTGACTATTTCAGTTTTTATGTTCCTACACCTTTTGCTCCTAAAATAGAAAAAGAATTCAGTTTGTGGGAATATTGGCCACCAGCAAAACTATCAGCCAGAACTGACTGTGGGTTTCTTTGGGCAAATCAAGAAGCAGGAAAGCACTCAGATGATTTGTCCTGCATGCATGGCCTTTCCTTTGGGCATCAATGCAGCTTAGAGATACAATGACAATCATAATTGGCTCGTGCAAAGAAAGTCCTCATCAAATTAATGAGCTACAACAATTCATCCATCTGCTGTCCCTTTCTTGCTAATTTATTAATAACAATTACACAAAAAATGGCATGGATTATAAATTTCAATTTCTCTTCTTTACCTGAAAATTTAGTCTATAATAGTCTTAGAAATGATCTCATATTATTTCAATGAGATTTATGGCTTATTACTAGTAATGTGGCAGTACCCAATTGACCATAAAAGCTAAGTATTTTAAAGTAACTTAAATTACCCTTTCTGAGCAAATTGGATATTTGGATTACACAGCAGGCATTGCTTTTATGACAGATGCACTCATAACATCAGCAGCACATCATACCACTTTGCTTGGTTTACTTAGGCTTAACATATGATGCCACATGGTGCAGCATCATGAATCTTACATGATGTGAGTATCAATGGGTTAAATAAAATGTCTTTTTCTAGCTAGGATACAATAGACCATCACACATGAAAATGGCTGGTTGAAGAGCACTGACAAGGCAGATGTAGGGTAGAGTTTTCAAAAGGGTTTAACCTATCTCTGCTCTCATTCAAGACATTAAATTCTATGGGAGCAGAGTTAGGCCAAGACTGAGAACTTCTGAAAATCCCGCCCATAAGTGCAGGGCCGGCCCCAGCATTTTTGCCGCCCCAAGCGGCGGGGGGGTGGGGGAGGGAAAAAGCCGGGATCGGCAGCACTTCGGCGGCAGCTCTACTGCCACCGCTTCATTCTTCGGCGGCAATTCAGCGGCGGGTCCTTCCCTCTGAGAGGGACTGAGGGACCCGCCACCGAATTGCCGCCGAAGAGCCGGACGTGCCACCCCTTTCTGTTGGCCGCCCCAAGCACCTGCTTGCTGCGCTGGTGCCTGGAGCCGGCCCTGCATAAGTGTGTGTGTAGTTATGGCATTTTTAACTCACTGGAGCAGATTCTGATTTCAGTTGTACTGGTGTTAATCAGGATTAATTCCAATGAACTCGGAAGTTTATTACACCAGTATAAATCCAGTGTGAATTAAATCTGTATGAGGCCCAATGAGTTCACCTGTTCTATTTTATGCTGGATTGTATTAAACTAACAATAATTCTTTCGGCAAGCTGAGTTATGACATACAGGGTGACATCCTGGCCCCATTCAAGTAAATGGCAAAACTCCCATTTAAACTTTAATTACACTAGGATTTTACCCTCAGACCTGATCTACACACAGATTTTGTATAAATATAACTTTCACTTAGGTGTATGAATTTTTTACCAAAATATTTTACCAAATTTTTTTACCAGCACAACTCCCAGTGTGGGCACAGTTATACTGGTATAAAGGTTCTTTATACTGATATACCTTATTCCCCTTCTTGTATAGGAATACCAGTACAAAGCACCTTTATAGCAATATAACTGCACTGGCACTATGGGGGATTGTACCTCTTTGTCTATACCGGTATAGTTAAAGCAGTACAACTTTTATATGTAGATAAGCCCTTAGACTCAAGTGCAGCTGGACATCCTAGGCAGTCAGCTTTCATCTTCCCACTACAGGATGTGTGTGTTTTAAGTTTGGATCACACAGTGTTACCTAATATAGGGTAAGATAATGCAAAAATGCTTTTTCTCCTGTATCGGTTAGAAAAATCCATACCCTTGAATACTAGCTAGGTATTTCATAACCACATAACTGTATTTAAACATTTGATGAAAATGTGTCACTAAAAAAATGAAGGCCATCCATCGACCCGTTTGAACAAAGGAGATGCTACTCTAAGATTAACATCTGACACTAAGAAAAGATCTAAACACTGATTTCCACTTGTGTAATATTTCTACTAATACTGTATCTCTGTCTAATTAGGACATCAATTAAAAAGTAAAGTTAATGTAAAGGGAAATTTCCACCAGCGTTCCATTAGATTTTCTGGTAAATTAATGCTTTAAAACCTGTAATGGAGATCTTCAAAAGAAAGCGTTCTTAACAAATATGTGATAATCAACATAATTAAAACCTCTATAAAGTACAGATTTTTTTAACAAATGGCATGTGTTTGTTTAAAAGTATGCATAAATCCCATTCATCTCACAATATACGCATGCATTAGACAACATAAGTATTGCGCAATTCCTTAAGGACAGCCAGCTCAACTCATAAGAAGGTTAGTTTGTGGGACTCAGTAAAAACTCTTAGACAGTCCCCTACCCCAGTTGAGTTCAGCAAATGCTTATAGATGTTTTCACACCTCAAGTCCCACAATATTTTTCAGTTTAGACTTTACAGTATCTCCTCTGCCCCTGCCCTAAAGACAGATTCTCCTCTCATTTCCTCCTCTCTGATTCCTATTCCAGTCTATCATGCGTCCAATACTGCATCCCTAGCAGCAGCATCTGAGGGCATGAGTTTAAGATCTAGCAAAATAGACCTTTTTTTCCCTACTACTCTAAGGGCTTGTCTACACAGTGGATTAATGTGTGCCACAGGGTGTGATTTCTAAACCATCCTAATGTATCGTGCATTAATTGGCACCCTCCTAGTGCACAATACGGGTTCCCTAGTGTGCTTTAACATAATACTGTTTGAAACAGCAGTGTGCCTGTGCACAAGCCCCTATTCTACTGTTTGGTTGAAGCCATTTGGGGGACATTCAATAGTTCTATCAGACTTAGTGGTGAGTGAACATCATTTGTGGTGTTTTGGTTAAGATCAGCTCGCTATCTGGATGTGTGTTCTGGGGACTACATCATGTGAATGTGATGATCTAATAAAGGTCTTTTACATCTTTTATGATCCCAAGAGATTTGGAAATTTTGTTCAGTTTGAATAAAGAGTTTAGCTGCTTACGTGAACAGTCCAAATCACTGATGTCTGCACATGGGGCAGGAAATCTCACAATATTGCCAGTTTTTCCTGTTTCTGATCAGGCCAAAATTACCTCATGAACAGTCTCATGCTTTTGGACAGGATGCTGAAGTGTCCTTTTAAATGTTACATTTGCCACCAAGTGCACTTGCAGCGCTGATTAACTAGGAATAAATGCAGCTTTCTTTAGATTTGGCCTCCTTCAGTATTGCTTGGCAAAAAAAAGAAAAGCATGCATCCATCCTGATCCTATCTATCTTAGATACTTACTATCCCCCAATACCGTAGTATCTGAGCACCACACAGTCTTATCTTCACAACACCCCTCTGAGGCAGGGCAGTGAAATAATCCCCATTTTACAGATAGGGAACTAAGGGACAGGAGACTAAGGGCCAGATTTTAAAAGGTATTTAGAATCCTAAAAATGCCGTTAGGCACCAAGTAGGATTTTCAAAAGTGCCTGGGTCCCTAACTGCATCTTTAGGTGCCTAAACACCTTTAAAAATCTGGCCCCGAGTGACTTGCCCATGATCATACAGGAATGCTAAGGCAGAGCTAGAAATTGAAGCCAGGTCCCCCAAATGTCATGATACCAACCCACCAACTGACCATCTTTCCTCCATAATAGGCACTCAGATACTCTAGGGAAGATTTCTGCATGTCTGGGAAGGTGTACAACAGGGACGGATGGCAGGTATGCTAAAGATATATTCAAAGAAGAGCTTTAACTGGATTTTCAAATCTAATTGTCTTCAATTTAAAAAAAAATCAAAATGAGTTAGTCAATTAAAAGGCTGGACAAGGTAGATATTACGGTACATTTCACTGTATCAACAGATAAACCATAGGCTAGTCTTTAAGAAAAATTAGGCATCCAGAAAATCCTCACACAATTCCACACAGCTTTTGCAAGCGACAGTATCATGACTACACACTCAAATCTGGTAATGGTTTGCATAAATAGCTAATCTGCACACAGTGTAGTTGTAGCCAGGTCGGTCCCAAGATATCAGAGACACATGGTGGGTGATAAAAGATATTATCTCACCCATCTTGTCTCTCTAATGTCCAATAAAAGATATTACCTCACCAACCTTTTCTCTCTAATCTGTACATAGTCATCCAAGTAGCATGCACGTAGGGGTCATCTGTAGGGGGATAACTCCACATCTTACCCCCTCTGTCTCAAACTCATCAATGCAGCACTCTCAGGGAAGGGGCTCTGAACCCCCTCTCTCATAGCATTACTGAAGGAGAAGTCTCTACAAGCTACACCCACAGTGCACTCTGAGGGAAAGGCTCCATTGCCCTTCCGAGGGCTGGCTAAAGGTTCAGGTTGGCTCTTTAATCAGAACAATGTGGCCCATCAGAGCTAATAGGTACCATTACGTGAATCAAGCACAGATTTACCAATTTACAGTCCTAGAATCATACAAGTGTCAGAGATGACCCATGCCTGCTGATAGTGGTGGGGGGAGCAGAGTGAGGGCACTGGCTTCAGCAGTGTTACTGAGCATGCTCAGTCCATGTGAGCCTTCCCAGTACAAGCCAAGCAGCAAATCTGAGGGGGCACATGACCCCCACATGTCCACCCACGCATCACCTCTGAAGTGATTGGAAGGGCCCCTCAAGAGGTGATCTAGTCCAGTCCCCTGCACTCAAGGCAGGACTACATAATAATAGACCCTTAACTAAGTCATGACACTTTATTAGTGTAATCCCATAAAATGGCAAATATTTGCCACCATCTGCAGTAAATTCAAGCGATCCATTGGATCTGTTGAAAAAAGATTGCAAAGTAACACAAACTCTACAGGTACTTTTGATATTAATCTTAGAATACTCCATGGTAAATAACTATCTAGAGTATCGAAATAAGTCAGTCGGAAATGTTCAGCTAAGAACCATTACTATCCATAGTAATTCAACTTATTTTTTTTACTGTAGCTTTATGGAAATATTTGGAACTCTGTGGAATGCAAAGCATTTTCTAATCCAGGGGTAGGCAACCTATGGCACGCGTGCCGAAGGCAGCACGCGAGCTGATTTTCAGTGGCACTCACACTGCCCAGGTCCTGGCCACTGGTCCGGGGGACTCTGCATTTTAATTTAATTTTAAATGAAGCTATTTCAACATTTTAAAAACCTTATTTACTTTACATATAACAATAGTTTAGTTATATATTATAGACTTATAGAAAGAGACCTTTTAAAAACATTAAAATGTATTATTGGCATGCGAAACCTTAAATTAGAGTGAATAAATGAAGACTCGGCACATCACTTCTGAAAGGTTGCTGATCCCTGTTCTAATCTGAATGTTTCAGTTCAGATCAATGGACTTCAGACAAAAAGCTTTTTCTATTAACCTCAGGTAGAATTTTTCAAAAGCATTCAAAGTTGGCCTAGCTCTGCTACCACTGAAATCTAGACTTCAATGGGAGCAAAGCTAAGCCAATACAGAGTGCTTTATAAATCCCAGATCTAGGTATTTATACTGTGCTTATCCACACAGTGTCCAAAAGCCTTACACATGCTTAAAGTTGTATCAATATAAGAGTCTCTCTCCCGCTCCATCCCATACTGATCATTTGATTGCTCGATTGATTCTGGAAAAGCTAGAGAGACTTGCATTTTGTCCTGTACATGGAGAGGTTCCTGATCATTCTTACCTCTTGTGGAAGGAGTTCAATTATTGCTTTCCTCCAGGTGCTGATCTTTCCCAGGAACTGGGATAACTTAGAAATGGGTACTGTTGGTTGCCTATGATATGAATGATATGTGCAGGAGAGTGTCATCAGAATATTACTGGCGTTTGACTCCAAGTTGTTCTACAGACTCTCCCGGCAGTTTAACACAGATGCTGAATAGGATGAGAGAAGGAGATTGGAGGGGGACTCCTAGAAAGTGGACTAGCAGTAGCACATTACAAATTCTTGAGTTTGGTCAGAGAGGAAGGCCCACCACTATTTCAGAAAATTACTGATGACTAAGACTGAGATTTTGTCATGGTTATTTTTAGTAAAAGTCATGGACAGGTCATGGGCAATAAACAAAAATTCATGGAAGCCGTGACCTGTCTATGACTTTTGCTGCTGCGGCTCCATGGTTTGCCCCACCACCGTGGTGGATGGGAGTTGTGGGGTTCCCCCTCTGCCAACGGCAACTGGGAGCTGCAGGGTGACCATATTTCCCAAAGAGAAAACGGAAAACCCCAGCTGCTCGCCTGAGGCGATGCCCCCCTTCCCACCACGTGAGGCTGTCACCTGTCGCTGGAACTTTGCAGGGGGCCCGTTGCTTGTCACTGCTGTCGCCTGTCTCTGGAACCCTGGCAGGGCCTCACTGGCTGTCAGCTCCAGAGTCCTGCAGTCCCTGGGGCTGAAGCAGAGAATGTCACAGAGGTCTCTGGAAGTCACAGATTCTGGTCCATGTCCACAGAATAGAAGGGGCCATCCATCAGCAAAACCCAGTACCACCTCAGTTTTTCTGTCCCATTGTGGGGATCCAGGATACCAGCAACAGATAGGTGAAGTTGGAGATGAGTCTTTACTAGCTTCTCAGCTTGCTCAGGGAATCAAATATGAAATTGCAGAACTACCAACTGTGTTATGTAATCTATCATTTAAATTGGTTTCTGTACCAGATGACTGGAAGATAGCTAATGTGATGCCAATTTTTAAAAAAGGCTCCAGAGGCAATCCTAGCAATTACAGGCCAGTAAGCCTAACTTCAGTACCAGGCAAATTGTTTGAACCTATAATAGAGAACAGAATGATTAGATACATAGATGAACACGATTTGTTGGGAAAGAGTCAACATGGCTTTTGTAAAGGGAAATCATGCCTCACCAATCTATTAGAATTCTTTAAGGGGGTCAACAAACATGTGGACAAGGGTGTTCCAGTGGATATAGTGTACTTAGACTTTCAGAAAGCCTTTGACAAAGTCCCGCACCAAAGGCTCTTAAGCAAAGTAAGCTGTCATGAGATAAGAGGGAAGGTCCTTTCATGGATCAGTAACTGGTTAAAAAGATAGGAAACAAAGGGTAGAAATAAATGGTCAGTTTTCAGAACGGAGAGATATAAATAGTGGTGTCCCTCAGGGGTCTGTACTGAGACCAGTACTGTTCAACATATTCATAAGTGATCTGAAAAAAGGGGTGAACAGTGAGGTGGCAAATTTTGTCACACTATATAAAATTACTCAAGATAGTTAAGCCCAAAGCAGACTGTGAAGAGTTGCAAAAGGATCTCACAAAACTGGGTGACTGGGCAACATAATGGCAAATGAAATACAATGTTGATAAATGCAAAATGCACATTGGAAAACATAATCTAAACTATACATACAAAATGATGGGGTCTCAATTAGCTGTTACCACTTAAGAAAGAGATCTTGGAGTCATAGTGAATAGTTCTCTGAAAACATCCACTTAATGTGCAATGGCAGTCAAAAAAGCTAACAATGTTAGGAACCATTAGAAAAGGGATAGATAACAAGACAGAAAAATATCATAATGCCTCTATATAAATCCATGGTGCCTACATCTTGAATACTGCGTGCAGATCTAGTCGCCACATCTCAAAAAAGATTATATTGGAATTGGAAAAGTACAGAGAATGGCAACAAAAATGATTAGGGGTATAGAACAGTTTCCGTATGAGGAGAGATTAAAAAGACTGGGACTTTTCAGCTTTCAAAAGAGAAAACTAAGGGGTGGGGGGAGAATATGATAGAGGTCTATAAAATCTTGACTAGTGTGAAGAAAGTGAATAAGGAAATGTTATTTACTCCTTCACATAACACAAGAACTAGGGGGTCACTCAATGAAATTAATAGGCAACAGGTTTAAAACAAACAAAAGGAAGTATTTCTTCACACAATGCAGTCAACCTGTGGAACTCTTTGCCAAGGGATGTTGTGAAGGCCAAAACTATAACAGGGTTAAAAAAAGAACTAGATAAGTTCATAGTAGTTGTAATGTCTCACTAGTTCTACTCTTTGGCTTCTTGGTGGGCAGACTTTATGTCTCAGAATGTAACTGACTCCATGAACTTCAGGGATAGACCATGAAGATAGGTCTGGAGAGTTTTGCTCTTAAACTGAAGTTATTCTGGCTAGCATATTGGCTAACAGTTTTATTTATTAGGCAATTTGTACATCTGAAAATAGGGTCCAGAGCATGACTTGCTACATGTGCACCAGCAGGTATGGCTATTACTTATAAGAAACCAAGGATGACAGCAGACAGCTGTCACTCAGTCTGGGCTCTTTGCTCTAGAAACCCTCCACTGTTCATGTGTCTAAAGACTAGCTGATCCATACATCGGTCTTATATTTTTAATGATATGAGAAAGTAGCACAGAATATATACTGAATGGGATTTCTAAAAAGCCTAACTGACTTAAGATCATGAGTCTTTCTGATTTTCAATGGGACTTGTGCACCTATGCTTAGGCCGGCAGAAAAACCCACCTACTAACTACTGGGACTTCTGTCCTATGATAGGACAGGTCCTGTTAACATTAATAGGAGTTAACTGTAATGCAATTTGAGGGTGCTCAGCTCCTGCAAGGATTGGGCCCTCGAAGGGGTGAGGGGTAAAAAGGAAAGGAATAAAAGCATTGGAAAAGCAATCTACTGAGGAAGACAAACCTAGAGCTGCAATATGTCCTCCCCCAAATTTCATCTGTCTCTAAAGCTCAAACTTCATCAAACTATTTTCATTACATTGTTATCTTTAGATATTTAATTAATTTGCACCAAAGTCCCCAGCATTCTCATTCCTTAGTTTCCTGCTCAGTTTGGCCCCAGAGTAAAGAATACATATTCACATGCCCAGAAGCTAGAAATCTTACCATATTTAACAAGAAGCATCTCTGACAGTAATTGGAGTTTTGTATCAAGACAAATAAATGGTAAGATCATAAGAACATACTCTAGTGGCCACATGCACCTGCAAATACTAACATCAGAGAATGAATTTAACATAAGGCCTCAGTGGAGATGAATTTTCTATAAACAAACAATCTGAAGAAAGCCTCACTTTTGTCATGTGTTATTCCCATAGAAGAAAAATGAATATTCTGCTTCGTTTGTTCCTTACCAGCAGCACCAGCTTCATTATTTACCATTAGTCCTTTCACTTTCTTGTCATGTGTGTAAAACTATAATATCCTCAGTGACAGTGGAACAGCTATCTTTCCTCAGTGCTGGCACTTCATGCAAATTATCCACATTGTTAAATATGCCAGAATGCTAATATCGCACATGGAAGAATTTAAAGAGGCTTTTCCCATATTTTATTATATAACAGTTTACTTCTATTAAGTCACTGTTATAATCAAAGGGCCCAACTCTGCAGCATTTATTCTCATAAGCAGCTCCCATAGGATAGGGTAGAAAAAATGGTCTAGTAGATAAAGACAGGATGGGGTGTCAGGAAGCCTGGGTTCTATTCTTTGCTCAGACACAGACTTCCTGTTTAACCGTGGACAAGTCATGATCTCTCTGTGTCTCAGTTCCCCCATCTGTAAATGTCTCAGTTCCCCCATCTGTAAAAGCTTCCCCTCCTCTCACACAGGTGTTGTGAGGATAAAAATCCATTAATGATTGTGAGGTGCTCACATACCACGATGATGAGGGCGACATAGGTGCTCAGACTGATTAATGTCAATGGGACTTCATGTGAGGAAGACTTGCAAAATTAAGTCCAAAAGATACATGCTTAAGGAATAATGTTCATGGCAGAGAAGTATTCGAAGCAATTGATATATTTTGCAGGTTATTAAGAATTTAATTTTGCACCCATTGAAAGCAATGCCCACAGTGTTGCCAACTTCAATGAGTGCAGAATTGGACACTAAATGCTGAAGTTGTACTGAGGCATGAGAGTGCCAGAAGAGATCAAACACCACAGCTTTGAATTAAAGGGAAAAAATATTTTCTTGGCTCATGAGTGCTTGAAAAATCTCTTCAGCTGTCCTCTTGGAATCCCCGTTGCTCTAACTTTGAGGAAGGCTTCAATGAATGACTCAGATACCACGATGATAGGCTGCTTGTTAACAGGATAGCAAGGAAGCCAAGAAAATGCAGTCTCCATCCTGCCTCTGAACTATCTGTCCCTTGGTACCAAAGATTCAGTAGCTTCCCAGCCAGGGAATCTATTTTCCCCCCTGCTGCTCTGGATAGTTTTTGGTGGTTATATTATCATTTGCTTAAAATAGTAATAATGTATGATTTACCTGAGCTTCGAAGCTCTATATGGTAATTTTATAAATAATTCAGTGGGCCCTAAATGGACATTAGCCACAATGTTCAAGTACAAATTCCAATTCGACATTCCCCAGAGGTCACGGGAAGGTGTTCAGAAATGGTGGTTTGGTTCAGGCCTACCTAAAGTACAATGGTCAGCACTTACAGACATTAGTTATTCCCAACTGTGATCAGGGTTCTAATTATTATTTATGTGTTATTTAGTTTACAGGCATATTATTAAAAAATCAAATAATAATATAGTCCTGAGCTTGCCAACTTGCTCCTGTTTTAAATGGTGACCACTGTGTCTTTGTTCAACTAGTGTTATCGATTTTAGGGTTTTATACTGCTACTCATCACCACAGTAGCAGCGTCTACGTGAAATCAACAGCAAAATCTCTAGTGGACTTCTATGCACCCTTTCCTATGCTGGGGAGCATATCAAACATAAGCCTTTCTCGTATTGGCAGGCCACAGCATAAATGACATTTCTCATAGAATTTCCAGCTGATAACCATTAATCACGTGGTTCTGACTGAGGGAATATTGTAAAGAGTACCATTCCTCACAATAGTTCCAGATCAAAGCCCTGTGGCTGCAGATACACAATGTCAGATATCCAGTTTCTGCAATATTTTGGCTACACAAGATTCCAGCTAATATGTGGTTTGGGAATTACAGTATCCCGTTGTGCCAATCACTGAAGTTTGAGGAAAAGTTCACATTTAACCTGTAATGGTTTGAAAATACCAAACTGAACAATGAATACCTCAGTGCAGTTACTGCAGATAAAAGAAAGAACAGGCTTTCAACTCCTGCTCCATGGCCTATAGGTTAATGGACTAATGCAATAAAGCAATAGGTTGTAACAGGAGTCTCAATACAATTAAAACCATAAAGCTAACGATGATCTGTTTCAAATGAAGCTGCAGATGAAAATAAAACATTAAACACTTTTGCTACACTTACATAAGCGCACTGAGGGCTTTAGTCATGTAAAGTATGTGTAATGCTCAAGAAAAAAAATCTGTTTATTGCCATTCAGTTAAACTCTTTACCATTGGGTAACTTTCCCTATTGCTGCCTGGGACTGACACTAATTTCTACTCAATGAGAATAGTTAAGCAACACTTAAAGTTTAATGTATGTATTTAATAGGAGAAAGTACTCATTGCAGCAATCTACGCTATGGCGCAAAGAAAGAACACATGCTTTGGAGCAAAGCAACCAATGGAAAATCGGAGCTGTGTCAGGAATAGCAAGACAAGGTTCATGGCCCAAGCTTCATTTACCCTCTTGGAAAACCAACGGAAGAGGAACCAAAAAAAAAAATCCATCAGGGTCACACTAAGTTTTCCAAGCTAGTCCCCTTGAGGAGAAGTTTCAGGGCAGTACAGGCAGGAGAGAAAGATAAAAATAGAAGTCTAGGTTTTGGACGGGGGGTAATGGAAATTAGATCAGAGATGTAGGTAGTTCTGAAATTACATAGGGCATTGGAGATGAGTTAGAGCTGATGAGACCGTGGTTCTCAAACTTTTCCATACTATGACCCATGAAAGTTTTGGAATCTCCTCTCCACTCTTCTAGCTATAAAGAAAGGGAGGATGGTTCTGATGCCCTGAAACCTGTTCATGAACACACAATCCCCCAGGGGATGACAACCCTCTGGCTGAAATCTCATTCAGTAGGAGCTGGAGACAATGAAAGGATTCCAGGGAGAGCAGGAGTGAAACAGTAAGAGCAGCAGTAGAAGGCAGCAATTTTCGCAGCTGCATGTTGACTAGCCTGGAGGGGGAAAGCGAGGTGAGGTTACAGTAATCAAAACCAAGAGGTAGCCATAGTGCTGACAATGAGTTTTAGCGCTTGGGATAGTGAGGAAAGATATCAGAAACTGGGATTTAGTGAGAGACAGGATAGTGGGATACTGCTATGAGCCAGGAAGACAGGGAAGGTAGTGGAGGGACGTCAGCGGTGACAGAAGCAAAAGAAAGGGTAATAGGCCTTCAAGAGACAGAGGCACCATTATATGATGTCTGTGCTAGCTTTGCGACCAATGCATCACATGTCAGAAAAATGAGGGTTGTGTTCATATGAATATTTCCTATTCCCCACTAAATTATACTGGTAATTAGTCTATGCCAAGGCTTTGCAAACTCTTAGACCCATAAGTAACTTGTGAGTTCTCCTGTTCATCTACTCCAAAAAAAAGTTCATCAACCTATTCAGCCCCATTGCAGGATCAGCTGGTCAAATACCCCGCTCAGCAGCCATGCATTTCTATCTAAATTAAAAACTGAGTACTGTACTATTATCGTTTATTTGTGGGCCATATTTGGGGGGAACCAGCAGGTATAGTAAATAGTTTTTGTTATAGTTGGTGGGATGGGAAGGAATAACCAGTCTGGTAGGTGCATCTCCCATCCACTTATAAACTATATTCCTTCGCACAAGCAAGCAAAGGTTTGAAGGCTCTCGGAGTTTAATATGAGTGAGTCCATTGACTGCAATGGAGCTACACCGATTTGCACCAGCTGAAATCTGGCCCTGTAACTCTCTCTTCCTCTCCCATCTTTAGTGATGGGTTTTACTCTGTCTTAGCTCCATGGGAAGAAAAACAAAGTTATTACATCGCCATCAACGAAGATAGTCATCACAGCCACTCTGGTACACGTTAATGTGCTTCCCTGTTCTATTATTAATGGCCCTTTTTCATAATTTCACACAGTACACTGTGTGCATGCACAGATAGTGCTCTGACACACGAGGATAGGCCCTGGCTCCCACTAAAGTCAGTGACAAACTTTCACGCACTTCAGTGGGAGCAGGACATTGATGCCAGTGGCTTAGTAGGTTTCAAAAAAGAACTACACAATGATCTGAGTAAGAATAGCAACTACTAGGGTAATATTACAAAGGCTACTAAATCAGATGCTTCAGAAGATAATATAAACTTATCACCTGCTATAGTCAGGGAACATTCCACGAAGTTCTCTCAGAATTATGGAAAGAGGTGACCTACCGGGTCTAGTATTCTGAGCACAGGACTCAGAAGTAGACACTCCTATTTCGTAATCTGACGTTGCTGCTTCTTCTGTGGCTCTTCAATCTCTATGTGCTTCAGCCTCCTCAGATGTAATATGGGGATAATATATCATCCAACGATGCTTTGAGGAACAACAGCACCTACCCCACTCAAGGGTATTTTGAGGGTTAGTTTTGTTTCACACCGTTTTCAAAAAGGAATTATTTTGTTTTGCTTGTTTTGGTGAATATTTTTATCAAACATTTTGTCTGGAAATTTTTTATTTTAGGTTGTTTTGTTTTTATAAACATTTCAGGTTTTCCTTCCCCCTCACATTTTTTCCCTCCTTTCTGTCCTTTTCCTTCCATTTTCACACTAAACTTAGAGAGACAGAAGAAGAGAAAGGGGGAGAGGATAAAGGAAATACCATCAAAGGGAAAGTTTTAAAAAAAGTTTTATGAAAATTTCCAGTTACAGAAAAGGCCATTTTTGGTCAAAAAATATTTTGTTAACAAACTTCAACCAGCTTTACTATCAATCCTAGAATTAATGGCACATTACTGGAGAATGCTATGGAGCCACAGATCACAGGTGAAATCCTGGTCCCACTGATATGAATGGCAAAATTTCAACTTATTTCAAGAGGGTCAGGATTTCATTCCAAGAGAATAGGCTGCAGTCTGACATTTCTAACTAGTTTCATGGCTTGACTTTTGTGACCTAGGTAGCATTAAAATCTGAGAACTTGATATGGAACTATATTGTGTACAGCATGAAGAGATAATGAACTTTTAATGGTCTCAATCTTACCTTTAAAAGAAAAGGGCGAATTCCTAATATCTAACCCAAGAAATATTCCAGTGTGTTCTTCAAATGCCGATGTGTTTTAGACAAGTTACTATTATTTTTAACCCCACAAAGCCTGATCCGCTGCTGTATAAAGTTGTAAGAGACAAGATCACTATACGATATGAAAAGGACCGTTCACATGAAGGAAAGAATCATAGAAGTGTTGAAGGGGACCTCGAGAGGTCATCTAGTCCATCCCCCATGTTATCCTATCCTGACTTACCACACAACCTTCTCAACTTGGCAACTACCAGGCACATTTTTTCCTTTTACAATCCTTCATGAAGTGGGACTACTTCATATGAAATCCAACTAAGTAAATGTGTTTTCTGGTTTCATTAAGGTTGCTCACTCTCTCTCTCTCCTTTTTAGAGTAGCCACACTGATACAATTGCCATTGTACGCAGGGTACTGAATATATTACATGAAATTATGTAGATCATTACCATGTTTATAATTCAGAAGAATGCATGATGGATGATCAGCTATATTAGACTGTAAGTCTAATTCCTAGCAAATGTATTTAATTACCAATCCTACCAAATTACTCAATCCTTTCCGTAACTGTGAAAAAGGTGCTGCCATGGCTTGGTATTAGCCTATCCCATGTTTAAACAATTTATAAAACTCATTAATACTGTACACTTACAGGGCTAAACCATCAGCTTGTGAACTACCCTATGGTAAGGGGCAGTGCATTGTTGCATTGGCCCTGGAGCAGTTTGATGGCAGAGTATGATTTGGGGAGTCAATCTCCCGCATGGTCTCTCTGGTGCTTCAGGGAAGGGGTTCACATAGTGACAGGTCCTTACCTGTCACACTGCATTCTTCTGAATATACAGATGTAATTATACCACAAGCATGTTGGGGAGGCTGAGTCAAGGTTCCACCTATTGCTCACCCCCACCCATGTCTTCCTGCCCACCTGTGCAAGGTGAGGATCTAGTATGGCAGTGGACTTCTTTCATCTCACAGGCAGGAAGCAGTGGGTAGCACACTGGCACCAGGGAATAAAGGGATGCCTTAAGCCCCCTCTATTCCCTCGGGCCTGTGTGCCGGATGGGCCACAATCCAATCCACGAAAGCAAGTTACCATGCATACAGAATAGTCACTATCCAAAGTTACATATCAAGATCTACTTTAAGACAGCCACAAAGCCTGGCCGAGCTACAGAGGTCCTGGGGGCTCTATGCTGTGGATGCACCTTGGACCAGGGCCTGTCCCTTTGGGAGAACATATAGTTAACATTATAACAGAGATCAAGTTATTAGTATTATTTACAATTTGTATTACAGTAGCACCTGGAGATCAGGGCCCCATTGAGAGGGGCACTGTACAAGCTCATAGAAAGAGACAAACTCATAGAAAGAGACAACTACTGCCCCAAAGAGTTTATAATCTACAGATTGATAAGGAGCACAGTTATCACCATGTTATCAGATGAAGAGCTGAGGCACAGGGAGATTAAGTGACCTGCTAAAGAGCCTGAACCCAGAACTCCCAACTCCCAGTCCAGTGCCTTAAGCACAGACCATCCTTCCTCTCTAAAACCCATGTGTTTGCAGCTATTTATACATTTTCCTAATGACCATCTGGCCTGTGATATGAAGCCTACTAGCACTGCAATTTATTATTTCCACTATGTTTTCATGCTGGAGAAATGCCATATAAAACTGTGAACACAGTTACGACAAGCTCTTCAGCTGGTGTAAACTGACCTACCACCACTGACTTCGGTGGAGCTATGCCAGTTTGTCTAAGACGAAGGCCCAGCCCTTAAAATATCATGTCCTATTTTTACATTTTATAACTGCCAATAAATCATTTAATATGATTTTTTATTTTAATAAAGCTACGTGACTGGACATTTATCAATGGAAGTGTCCGTAGCCTCTGTTTTGCCAGAAGCTGGGAGTGGAAGACGGGAGATGGATCACTTGATGATTGCCTGTTCTGCTCATTCCCTCTGAAGCACTTGGCACTGGTCACTGTTAGAAGACAGGGTACTGGGCTAGATAGACCATTGATCTGACCCAGTATGGCCGTTCTTATGAAGAGAATAACAAAAGTCTTGTGGCTCCTGAATGATGGACACATTTCCTCCTGTTTGCCAGTGGTACAATATAGGGAGATTGAGGTCAGAAAAAATATGGTCCCTTTTCAATTGCTGCTGCTAAACATTTCATGATGAATCAAGCAAGGGGGCTGCAAGGGAAAATCTGCTGAACTTCCTTTCAGACCATTGCTTTAAAACTTCTATTTACTCCTTCAGAGCTCCTTCCTCAGGCAAAACCCCCCACAGAAACCAGTGCCTGACTGAGGACATCAAGATTTGCCCTACTGACTTCATTAAGAGTTTTGCCCAAGTAAGGAGAGCCGAAGAGGCTGTATACAAAGGGTTTTACATTGATCCTGTTAAATTACTATGTGCTAATTCCTTGTGTCTTCCTTTCTAAATGCAGGGAGACGTAAAGATCACTGCAATCTACATTTAATGAAACATCACATCTCATGTGTTTTCTTATTGATTGTATTATTTGTAGGGAATGCTCTGCTCTTGAAATGACAGAAGCTTCTTGTCTTGAACTGCTGTTGTCTACCAAGGACCTTTCAGTTGGGTGCTTTGAGAGTCTGGTTAATTAGTAATTAGGGTCAGAATCACACTATCAGAGGTTTCCTGAACTACCAATGGTGAATCACCATCTGGCATTAAACATTTAGTGGGCACCATGATACTTGCACTGCTCCCTTTTTAAGTGTCAGATTGCCTGATTTTTTTCCAAAACCGAAGGTTAGTGCAAGATTTTTAAGAGCAAAATGTCACTGGATGAACAATAATTAAAACAGGGAGGAAAAAAACTATTAACTGAATCAACTTCCTGTGAACCAAACAGATTTTTTTTTTGTTTTTTTTACACAATGTTACAGACAAACACAACCATCATAAAAAAAATGACAGGAGTGTGGGGTTTTTTGAGAGGGAGGGGAGAACCAGAAGTCCGCAATATGCCCATTAAGATCTCAGTTCAGAAAAGCAGTAAGCACGTGCTTCAAGTTAAACTTCTGCTTAAGTGATTTCCAAAATAAAGATGATTTAAGCATGTGCTTAAGCACTCTGCCTCCATAGGGGATGCTTTCTAGAATTGGAGCCTAAAATTGCGAAGACAATAATACAGATCCTTTTCATTTACAGTAGTTACGAAAAATATATTATTTTATAAGTAGGTTCATATTAACATGCTGAAATTGTTCTAGGTTTCTGGAACCGGAAATCAGGAGCCTGAGTGGTCTGGCAGACCACAAAACCCATGGGGCCTTAATCCAGAATGGCCAACCCCGCGCATTCAGAAATCGTGAGTCGGACCCTACGAAACTTGAAATTGGCTTTAAAATCAAGGAAGAAGGCTGTATTGTTAAAAAAAAACTGACCTGGTTTAAAGGGGAAGTGAAAGCAGCTATAAAAAATCCAATGACTGGAAGTTGAAGCTAGATAAATTCAGACTGAAAATAAGGCAGACATTTTTAACAGTGAGAGTAATTAACCACTGGAACAATTTTCCAAGAGTTATGGTAGATTTTCCCCCACTTGCAATTTTTAAAATCAAGATTGAATGTTTTCCTAAAAGGTAGGCTCCAGGAATTATTTTGGGGGCAATTCTATGGCTTCTGCTATGCAGGTCAGACTAGATTTTCACAATGGTCCCTTCTGGCCTTGGAATCTATGAATCATGATTTTTTTAAAAAATAATAAATTTGGGTTCTTTTTATTTGCCTTCTGGTTTGTGGGCCCTCGGGATGCATTCAGATAATATTTTAAAGCTTGTCTCCACAACCATGAGGTCTGGACACTTCTTTTTTATTGCAAGACAGCAGAGATTCTCATGTAATCCCTTGATTCCAGGAGCTGGGATTTTAAGAAAAAAAACCAACCCTTGTCAGGTTTAGCAACACTGCTAATGACAAGGCTGCATGCACACCATTAGAGTCAGCCTGAACAGTGACTTTAGGAATACGACCAAGACAACAGGAAAGGTCGTCTTTTTCATGCACGGTTGGAGGTTTACTAAGAAAGCTGCTGAAATGAAATCCCTCATTCAAAATAGCAGGCCCGCCAACAGCAATTCCAGGCCCCAGTGCAGAACAGTCAATGGGCCCCCTAGAAAGGGATTGCCGCCTCCGGTATCACCCCACACATGCCTAAGAGCCTTGCGGCCTGCCCGGGCGATTTAAAAGGGCTCCTGGCCACCACCACTACCACAGCCGCTGTGGCGGCTGGGGGGCCTCGGGCCCTTTTAAATTGTTCAGGCCCCAGGGCAATTGTCCCCCAACCCCTGTCAGCGAGCCTGCAAGATAGAATCAAAGACCTTGCTCTCTGATCTGGGGAAGGGGGAAATGCAACAAATATTACAGTGGGGACTGGAAAGTTTGCTAAGCACTCAGGAGTTAGGTGTGTCAGGAGAGAAGACAGCACATTGATTAGATTCATGAGCATTCATCTTACTTTCAGCCATTTCAGGCTTCTGGAAACAGCTACAAAACCAATGAGGACTCCGGTGGCACCTTAAAGACTAACTGATTTATTTGGGCATAAGCTTTCATGGGTAAAAAACCTCTTCTTCAGATGCAAAGGATGGAGCATTAAAGAGACAGTATTTGTTTGTTTCATTTTCACTTTCTTTGCTAGCACCTGATGCTTACAAGCTCAGCTCCTCCACGCTTGTACAGATCTGAACTTTTGCAGAAGATATAATTTAAAGACCAAGAGCATGCCTTTGCAAAGTGAAATATACTGGAAAGCTTGCACTGAGATTCTTGGTTGAAGGCTATTTAAATAAACTTGTAAAAGTCTGTACGTTGACTCTGTCAATGAAGCTTGTAACCATTAAACATTCAGACTGATGTCCCATCCCATCGGGCTTTTGAAGACTTTTCCCAAGTAGATTTTATTGTAAGTATATCTTGTCAGAGCTATGAAATGAAATATCACCATCTTCCATTTATGAGCTGATCATTAGTAATGGACTCATCATAATCATCGAATCTTTTTTTCCCTTCATATTATCCAATCATGGAATGCAGTAGCACAATAAACAAGCTTTATCCTTTATTTCATTCAATATAGTAAGTATTCTGACTAGCCTTTACTTAGAATCTGATTTCTCACAAAGGAGCATTTGCAAGGTGAAAGATGGATATTCTGAGAGATATTTTACTTGTCATCAGTTTTGTGTGCTTATATCTCAGGCTGAGATACCCTCTGACAGATAAGCTCAGTCGTCAGAGGAAAAGAATAGCAATGCCTTTCTCAAAGGCTAGCCCACACTGCTCCCGTGTGGCTTCTAGGGAGAAACAAAAAGAATGGGGTTGAAACTACAGTTTTTCTATAAAGCAGTGTCTGGTCCCTCACTTAGATAAATCGGAGACTGGGCCTTTATTTCTTGTGTACTGAGCACCCTCCTTGCACTTAAAATAATAATGAAAATGGTGAAGTTCAGGAAAAGATTTTATCTGACATTACCTATGTGTCATAGCAGAACTCCCAAACTGTCCAGGCATTCTATCAGTAAACACCTAGCAATTAATACATGTGAAACTGCTGCTATCGTAGGTTAAGTGAATTCTGTGCCATTTACTATGTGTAGATCTTTTCAAAGACACCTTAAAAACCAAAGTTCTGTCTGCTTTATATGGACATGATTGTCCACCTGAACAATACAGATCTCCACTGCAGGGGGTGTGCCCAGATGTACTTACACAAACTTTCAGTTGTGCAGCATGCAGGGCACTGGTTTTCAACCTGCCTACTGATTTTTCACACCAGCAATGGCTGCATGATTCTTGTATGAATGTAGGTCCTGATCCTGGAAACACTACTCGGAGTAGTACTTGCTGCTGTGAGGAGACCCAATTAAATCAGTGAAAATATTCAGAAGCAAGCACTATACACTGGATTGGGACCATCATTTGTAATTCACTTAATTTATAATGCACTTTTGAGTCAATTGAGATGACAGACACTATAAAATTATAAGCTATTATTGAATAATGGGCTTTAATTCAGAGTAAAATGGAAAAGTGACTGGAAAAAATAATTGTATACTATCTGTATATTTGATAGAATTGCTCTTTGCATCTCTAATAAGACTAATAGAATTTCCAGTAAATATCCAACGCATAACTCTTCAGAGTTCTATACAGGAAATTTTATTTTAATACACTGAATTAACCTCAGACTGACATTTAAACTGTGATGTCTCATGCTCCTAAGAGTAATTTATTCTCTTTAAAGCAAATTTGCAAATCAATTCAATGAGTTTTTAGGAGGAGGCAAAAACAGCTGCGGTGTACAGCTCAGATGCCTTTGTGCTTCATTCCCCTCTTCCCCCCGCCCCAAAAAAACCCTTTATTTCTTAACCTGAAATGTTGAGGCTATTTGTCCTTAACATATCACTTTTTAGATATGGAAAAGACATCTAAGTAAGCAATATAGAAACATGGTCATAGACCCCTTAGTAAGAAGGCTTCTTTGGAAAATCTAACAGACTGACAGCTTGTATCAATAAAGCAGACAGGTTCAGTGTGGGGAGAAGGGAAGAGATGTGCACAAGTACTACCTTGACTGAAGGGAGAACAGGTATCCCGGGGTTTGCTACTGGAGTATCAGCAAGAAGGAAATCGATCATCTGAGAGTGTTTGCAGGCTGCAGCTCTCATATCTACAATTTAAAAGCGGATATTCAGGGATCAGCCAATGCAGCACATAGCTTACTTTTAAAGTGTCCCAGGTCATAAAACACTTAAAATATATATTTAACCATCCAGATTTAGCGGACAGAGCAGAATGAATACAGACTTAAAAATGCAAATGGTTCTTAGGCATTCTAAGAGCACATTATGGTGCATCAGGCAAATCCTCCTTAGTTCATGCAACTACTGACCCAAGACTTCACAGCTATTCCTTCAGAGGCATTAAAATTAACTGTGTTAATCCCATCGCCACCACCGATTACCTGTTATACAGTTTAGCAGGTAGAATAAGCAGTAAGTTATACAGGAGTTGTATATATCCATCAAAAGGAGAATACTCCTCCCTACTGCCAAATTTTATTAACACACAGGGTCCAGATTGGGGTTGGGTCAGAGCTGCGCCACATCAGGGGAAACACAGGGAGGGATGGCAGGTACCTTCCCTTCCTCAGCAGCCCAGTGTATAGGAATGAGCAGGCAACATTTTCCTCTCCAAGGTGCAGTGTACTGCTGCTAATGGGTACACAGACGGAGGAGTACCCTTGCACTCTCTTCATACAAGAGCCCATTGCAATCAGGCCATACATGTTTAAGAATGTGCTACCTGTATGCAAATGTGCACATAACGCAGCTCAAACAGATGCTGCAAGAGGAGTGAACTGAATAGCTATCAAGTGAACAAACTAATAAAGATCACATTTTCAGGTGCTATCCACAATGGCCTTCAATAGTATGACTATGAAAACGCAAGCACAAGTATTTGCACCCACAGAAGTTGGTCTCTCTTGCTAGGCATTTGTGCATGCAAATCAGATACTGTAGGTGAGTGATGGGGGTGCAAATCCCTCATTTTTCCTCTCAGAACAGTTTTGCTCACATTTTCACTTGCACATACATTTTTATGGGCACAAAATCAGAAAGTCCAATTCTGCTCCCATCACAGTGCTGTAGTAATATGTTTACTCCAGATCTGTACCTGCTTTACGGAGAGCAGAACCTGCAGCCGAGAATTACAAAAACTTTCCCCCAAACTTTTTTCAGTCCAGAAAATAGCACCTTTTCAGTAATGTAAAGGTTCTGACACAAACCAACAAAAATCAGGAATTTCAAAGTTATATCTGACATTGTCCTTATCTGTATACCATGTAGTTGTAGCCATATCGATCCCAGGATATTAGAGAGACAAGGTGGGTGAGGTAATATCTTTTATTGGACCAACTTCTGTAATATATTAATATAATTAATATCTCTATTATTATATAATATATAGTATTATACTAATTAGTTATATTATAATATAATATATTAATACCATAACAGAAGTTTTGGTCCAATAAAAGATATTACTTCACCCACCTTGTCTCCCTACTATCTTTAATGGACATTGTTCCACTTGTCCACCTTATACACATTTAATTGATATATATGTAGTTAATTCAAATTTATTTAACCTCTGAAATTGAATGAATTCAGTTGTCTAAAGAAAGAATAATTAGGATTCCCCAGAAAATACTACATGGAATGCTTCAGAAAAATTCCTACCTGTTCATACGTCCAGGGTAAATAATCTGCTGAGAAGAAATAAAAAATAAAAAACACTGGGACCTACTGCGCCATAGATTATTAGGCACAATTTATCATTGATTTCAGTGGGAACTTCAGCTTAGAAACTCATGGTACAATGCAGCCCATTGGTTCAACTCCTCAGCTGGTTTAAATTGGCATAGTTCCGATGGAGCTACACTGTTTTAACCCACCTTTGGACACAGCCTATTGTTCTCAGTAAAATTACAGCATATGAAAATGTAAAGCAGTTGTGTTAAGGTCATTATCACAAGAGCAGTCCTCCATGAGATTGATCCAAACAATTGTAGTTCACTCTAGGATTGCTGCAGTCATTTGGGACATTACTGTGGCATAGGCTAGCACATTTTACTAAGGTTATAATAAAAGAAGAGTATGGTTTATACAATAATAGCACACAACATACGGGGAGGATGACTATAAACCATTTTCTGTGTTTTCTCTCATTAAAGAAGACCACATGTGGTTCTGCTTTGCTCTGCTACTCATGAGTTATGCAGCTGTTGCCCCATGACATTATTTTGCCTTCCCATTTGCTGTAAATGCACACACGTATATTATCTACACTCTGCTAGGTAAGATGTACATATATATTAACATAAAATGAGTTTGGTAATATTAGACCTATTTTTCTTGGAGTATTATTTTATATCGAATTTGCGGCAAGGATCTTTGATAGGTAAGAATGGAGAAGCGTCACTTCTGTTAATTAAACGGGTTTTCAGGAGTTCAAGACTTCCTGAAAAAAGTTATCCTGTTGGGCTCAATTTGGCCTTGCTTGCTCTCAGCCCGAAGACACATTTTTGGAAAGTTTGAGGAAAATCCCTTCAACTATTTTTAGTTATCCAATGGGGGAGAAATTCTCTTCCACTAAATTAAGAGACTTTTGGCATATGGGTAACTCAAAATGTGTGAACCCACATAAAACATGAAACTTCACATGTAGCTCTAGCTAAATAAGACAATGAGTGTGAAAAGTGAAGGAATTAAATGATAAGTTACAAAGAAATGATTCTAGCATGCACATCCTTAAATGTTACTGGACATTAAGCTGTATAATTTCCTACATCACTAAGGAGTTGAGCAAAAACAGTAGCCTCATAACTAGAATTTTGTCCACCCTGAGTGGTTAAATTTTATGGAGTCACATAAAACATCTTCACAGCTTCCAAATGCCATAGAAGGGGGGAAATGGGGAAATGGGGGTCTCTATTTTTAATCCCTTTTTTCAAAAACCAAGATATTAAATATTAAAATCTTCATTAATGCAATGTTGAAGTGAAAAATGTAGGCATACACATCAGGAAATGAAAGTTAAGGTTTCCATAGCACAGTAAACTCATACTGCAAGCATGCAGAATTTTGATTATAAATTCTGACAATTACGGACAGATTTTTAAAGGTATTTCAATGGGAGTTAGGCACCCTACATACCTTTTAAAACCTGGCCTTTACACTCACAAATGAATATATATATATTCATTTGTGAGTGTAAAGGCCAGGTTACACTCAGGTATATATATATACAGGACCACATTTTCAAAAAGGCCCAGCAACTACAAGTGGGGCCAAATTTTCAAAAGAGTGCAGCTCCCATTTAGATGACCTGTCAAAGCAAATCATGGGCTTATCTTTAAGCATGATCACCCTCCCAGTGGATTTAAATTAATGACTCACAACCTTAAAGTTAGGCGTGTCTTTAAATGCTTTGCTGAATCAGGACCTATGTAAGGAGCTAAGCTGTTTTGAAAATCTGGCTCATTCTGTAATGCAGATGAGTTAAAATTGCTATTAAAATGTCGAGAGTACGAGGGAAGAGCAACAACATCAGTTTCAGTACAACATCCACAAGGGGCATGGCCTACAGTTTATGGGATATGATGGACACCCAGCCACCTCGGGTCTGCACTATGGCCTGTCAAACACTGCTATTTTAAAAAAATATCAAATCAGCAGAGGCAATTTTCTATAAACTTCTCCTGTGATTGAAGGAAAACTTTTGTTGTGCTTTTATCTTGAATTCAATTAGAGCAGTGTCCTGTGATAGATGATTATTTTACATTCTGCCAAAAGTTTTAACATTCCCATCAAGCTTAAATACGGGTTTGCTGTTCATTTTGACTACTGTCACGGAGATAATGACCACTTCACCCCGAACTGCTTGCAGTTATGTACAATTATCACAAAGTTCGATAAAAAAAAATTAATTTAAACCTGCAGCTAAATCAATAGCATCTTCCGCATTCAACGTCAACACAAATACTTGCAACTCAAGTAACAGCTACTCGTTAATAAAAGTTTAGCTTACACTGAATGTCAGAGTCAAGAAATCACCGAATTTGGCCAGTCCGGCTAAGGGCAGCCAGCAATTCATGTCACTATTCACATTTTTTACAAATATCAGCAACAGGGACATCGTTGCCGTTAT
Source organism: Chrysemys picta bellii (assembly GCF_011386835.1). Classification (NCBI taxonomy): domain Eukaryota; kingdom Metazoa; phylum Chordata; order Testudines; family Emydidae; genus Chrysemys; species Chrysemys picta. The sequence goes on from NC_088793.1 coordinate 192,862,669, forward strand.
GCTCAGCAGAATGGAGACAAAGGGACCAATTCTGCTCTCACCTACATGCCGGTGTAAATCCAGAGTAACTGCAATAAAGTTTCATAAATGTAAATGAGAGCAGAATTTGGCCCAAAATCCGTGAAGCCTTTTTGGTGAGGATACAGTGTGGTTCAGCGCACTGAGCCCTGGACTTTGGCAGGTCATTTATCTGGTTTTAAACTGGACTGTCCTCTTTTTGGCTGGTTGGTCCCTCGTCACGAAGTGAGACAAAACCAGATGTGGTTTGTCCGGTATCAGATGAGGGACAGAGAATCATAGAATATCAGGGTTGGAAGGGACCTCGGGAGGTCATCTAGTCCAACCCCCTGCTCAAAGCAGGACCAATCCCCAAACAGATTTTTGCCCCAGATCCCTAAGTGGCCCCCTCAAGGATTGAACGTACAACCCTGGGTTGAGCAGGTCAATGCTCAAACCACTGAGCTAGAGCACGCCACTCCACCTTTGCTAGCATGACCTCACATGCACCATGCATGTGAGGTCACGGCAGCACAGATTCAATGGTGTGCTCTTCAAAATGGCATTCTTCATGCAGCATGACTTCATACGGTGGTATTGAAATGTCTGATAGTGTGGGAATGTCTGAGTGGCCGTCCTACCTGGGCTGGGAGTCAGGAGATCTGCATTGTATTCGCAGCTCTGCCTGCTGGGAGACCTTAAGTGAGTCACTTCACATATCAGTTTTCCTTCCCAACCCTTTGTCTATCTCATCTATTTGAACTACAAGTTTGTGAAGCTAGTCCTGTTTCCCTATGTATGGTGCCTAGCACCATGGGGCCAGATTTTTGCTGGTACCTGTAGGTGCTATGAGAATAATATTAATGTTAATGCTATAAATATTTAGTCAAATATCTCCAGCAAAACACTTTGGCACATGTGTAGTCCATTGACTTAAGCACATGTGTAACCCATTCACTTCAAAAGGACTATGCGCGTGCCTAAGTGCACTGCTGGACTGGGGCCATACAGACCACAGAATGTCACTTTTAGTGTCTAGGTAAAACTATTGACCCATGGATATAGAAATAAATTACCTCCAATGGGCAATAAAGCCTTTATACCCCATCTTGGACACCTTTCACTTGGTCACTGTGAGCCACCACCCAAAGTATTTTACATTCACAAACAAAAAAGACTTCATTACGATACAGTTAAAGTTGACACAGTCTTTTGCTTTGAAAACGCTACTGGACGTTTCTAGTTAAAAAACAATTAAATGCCTGACAGTGAGGAAATTTCAAGTTTTGATGTTTTATACATCTCCACTCCAGCCCACCCTCCACTTCCCGGTGGGAGATCCCACCTGTACCCACATCAAAGAAATGTAAGGCTGCCCCATGCATAGATTTCTTATTACATAACAGAATCTCCTTTTCTTGCATTAGAGGATATAAAGAACACTCCAGTGGAGCTGTGCTGTCAGGGTCCTCTCAACTCTCATCCTATCCCCATAAACATCAAGCAGCTAAACAGCCTGTGGCTGTATCATCTTTCGGCTCTGGTCTGTGAAGAGGCAGTGGGGTGACATGTGCCACCCCCAACTCAGACAACCCACTGCCTCTGACTTTTAGCTGTCTGGAGCCCAGGTGAAGGGGAGGATGCTACCAAGGAAGTGGCCAAGCCCAAAACTTACTACATTTCTAGAAGGTGGTTCTATAGAAAGACTTCTACTCCATGCAAAGCTTTCCACACAAAAGCCCACTGTATAGAAAACATTCTGCATGGAAAGCTTTTGGTAGGAGTCTTTCACAAACACCCATAGGGAAGAAAGTGGCCTACTCAAGTGTCCTTTACTTAAGAAGTTTTCTGCAAGAAGGACTTTTATGTGGGGCTCCTCCTTGCTCCCCAACAGTCTTAGTGATTGTAATTACCCCTGTCAATCCTATCACTGAATTTAGACATTCCAGTCGGTGGATCTAGGAAGTACCTTGAATGGAAACTATTCAGTGTGTGGAATTTACAAGCTCTTTCAGGCATCTCTACAGACTTTGTACAATATGCACCATAAAAAAATTAGTCCACATTTGTCACTCTGTAGAGATTGCAGTATCTCAGTATCTTCTAAGAATAAACAGCTAGTGCAGTTACTTGCAAGAACCTGGATTGCTGAGTGATTAAAAAAATTCCAGGACCCACTGTAAGTTCTTGAATGCAGTTATTCCTCGGTGTTCTTTGTAAAGCTCTTTGCTTACTACTGTGGAACTTATCAGGTGCATAGGGCAGGCCTGTAAGACATTGTAAAGGTTGGTTGATTCCTACACGTGGGGCTTGTCTTCACTATCAAGGTAAGTCGGTCTAAGTTACACTACTCCAGCTACGTGAATAATGTAGCTGGAGTCGATGTAGCTTAGGTCCACTTACCCCAGTGTCTTCACTGCACTGTATCGACGGGAGACGCTCTCTGGTCGACTTCCCTTACTCTTCTCAGAGAGCTGGAGTACCAGGGTCTTCTGGAGAGCACTCCGCCATTGATTTAGTGTGTCTTCACTAGACCTGCTAAATCAATCCCTGCTGCATCGATTGCAGCAGCATCAATCTCCCCATAGTGAAGACCAGCCCATGGTGTATTGTAGTCTCCATAGCAAAGGACTTGCAAGTTTCCTAAAACATCTAATAAATATACAAGGAATACGGAGAAAATTTTTTAAGAGGTACTATACCCCCAAAATGTTAAACTCTCCTGTGTACTAGTTATCAGTGAGACTCACTGCACACCCTACCTCCCTGTATCCAAGGGAGTTAGGAGAAGGATTGGGACTGCAGCAATCCTTGATTCAAAACAGTTCCATGCCACCCCTACTCAGAGCTTTGCCTCATAGGTACAGTGCAGCCCCTAAAGTAGAATTTGGCCCCAAATCCTGAAATACAGCAATAAGCATTTAACCACCATGTCAGTTTTGATTTAAATTCCTATCTTGAGTTTATAAAGCACAAAACAATATTATAGCCATCTTTTAATAAAAGGGAACATTTGTTTTAGCAAAATCAAATGGGCAACTTAATTATGACCTTTCTGATTAAATAGTTCCGAGGCTTTTATCAACATGCTCCAAACCTCATCCCCAGGGGATTTCTGTGGTAACGTGAAGAGCATGACCGTTTATTTGGCTTAAGGAACACATTAATTTATCTGGTTTATAGAATTTAAACATCTGACGAATGACAGTGTGGTTGATTTTATTCATCAGCTAATTGCTTTGCCACCTGGAGCTGCAGCTTTATATATTCAGCTTATAAAAGATCTGAAAAGGATCTCAATTATTCTTTAATTTGTTCCTTGAATATAAAGTAGGAAAATCTGGCTTAATCAAACATTGTCTCAATTCTATTGGGATATGTCTAGTTACCTTATAACAAGGTAAGCTTTCATTTAATCATATGATATGATAATTCCCCACTTTCAAGCCAAGTATCCTCTTAGTTACAATCAATTTTCCACTGAAAAAATAAACATTGTCTCTTTACTGAAATCCCAGTAGAGGAAAATAGCCCTTTTAATGCAACTTGCTGTTAGTACAACCACACTAGGAATTTCTGTTTTGGAATCCATTAAGTCCCCTAATTTAACATTGCTGGTAAATTGTGATATAGAGAGTTTTATAAATGATTTTCTATGCACATGGCCATTGTTGGCATATTTGGAAGACATGGATAATGAGCACTCAGGCAGCATGGTGAAATCTATTAAATCTCACTTAATAAATGTTTTTCCATACAATGCAATTTTATTTTGTATGGCATCCTTCATGCAAACATGCACCCCAAGAATCTGTGCAAATGTATCATTTATGATAATATTCAGTTAAATACTAGATAGCAGAAGCAGAGAGAATATATGATATATGAAGAACAAAGTATAATTTATATGCAAAAAAAAGTCTAGGGGGAAAAAGATGTGTTTTCATCTAAGATTTTAGGATGAAATGGAGTAGAAGAGGTAGGAATTGCAAGCTGACAGTGGCTGCAAAGGGGTTTCCACTCTATGTGGTGGGAATGGCATGGAAAGATAGAGAAAGGACTGGATAAGAAGAGGAAACAGGGAGAGGAGGAGAGAGAAGCAAGCTTAAAAGTGAGCCCCTGGAGAATTTTAAAAAGCAAGGCAGGCAGTTTTGAATGAGATCCTCAAATGATGGGGAATCACTGAAGTTGCTGGTGGATATAGGCGCTCATTTTTATGTATAAGGAAGCCGAAAGCAGCATTGTGCTCCGACTGGAACCTGGAAAGCTGGGAACTGTGGAGGCCACTGAGAACAGAGGTCTAGTACTCAATGTAAAAGAAGGTGAAGTGGAATGAGATAGGTGTGAATGAAATGGAACTGATGCAGTGTCCAACACAGGCAATGCTGTAACAATGCAATGGGGAAAACGTACAAACAGAAGGTAGGAGCTCTGAGACAAGGATGACACTAATGTTACAGACAGGCTCTGATTTCCATTTGCTCACTCTGGGAGGAAGGAGGAATTTACCTATTTACTTAGCACCTATTGCCTTGGCGAACACATGTACCAGCTCTCATTGCCCATTCCTTTCCATGGTCTCATGAAAAGCCACTCAGGAGGATACCTGTACAGAGCTGCCTGGCCACACCCAGGATGTCACACTAATATATGCTAATGAACATGAACATTATTATTTTTATTATGCTAATTGCTGTTGCTCTTGCCTGATTAAATATTTACACCAAAATTGTCACCATGTCGTGACCAGTTCTATTTTAAAGGTGACATGCACAAAGGGAAAAGGGATTTGAGACTGTTTATGTATAAAGAAAGCCTAAAGCAGTGGTGGGCAACCTGCGGGCCGCATGCGGCCCATCAGGGTAATCTGCTGGCAGGCCGTGGGACCGTGTTTACATTGATCGTCTGCAGGCGTGGCCGCCCACAGCTCCCAGTGGCCACGGTTTGCCGTTCCTGGCCAATGGGAACTGCGGGAAGTGACACAGGCCGCAGGGACATGCTGGTCACCACTTCCCGATTTAAATAGCTGAAATCATGAAATTTACAATTTTTAAAATCCTATGACCATGAAACAGACCAAAATGGACCGTGATTTGGTAGGGCCCTAGATATAGGGGTATCTGGGTGAAATGTAATAGTCTGTGACGTACAGGAGGTCAGATGAGATGATCTAATAGTTTCCTAGAGCTTTCAGCCAGAAGAGACCATGTGAATGAAAACTAAGTAAAGGCTGACCCAGAGCCCACTGGGTTCAATGGATAGACTATAATGCGTTTGGGGTCAGGCTCTATAGGTAGAAAAGTAGGGTTTTTTCCCCACAGTTTAAAACTTTGGGTTTTGTTTATTATTATTGTTAACCAAAAATATTCTGTTTAACCAAAGCACCCTGCAAATAGCTGGGAAAGATGTTCCATCCGGGATCTGAGATGGGCACGAAGACAACCAATGCGAGGGGGAAGCAGGTCCGGGACAGCAATTTCCTCAGCCCAAGCCGTTCTGCCCAACCGCTCTGTCCCACAGCCGGGGAGAGAAGTAAGCAAAACAGCTCAGTGGTTTAGCGCTAACCGAAGTGTTGACTGTTGAAAAAGGTGCCATTGTCTAATGACCTTTCTCCTACTTATTTTATTTATTTATTTTGCAGGGGCTGATGTTTTTTAAGCACAGTTTTATGGTGAAATTACTTTCTTGAATCGAATTGTATCTCACCCAGGATTGACAGAACATCCCAGTGGATGCTGCCTCCCTCAGTTTAAGGCCTGCTGAGCTCAGGGCAGGAAAAGTCAAGGAGGCACAGAGACAGCAGTCAGCAAAACAACCTGGCACTGACACCCTTTTCATTATCACCATGTAACCCCTATTAGGAGAATGTGAATCTCTATCCCCACTTCAGTGGCTAGTCCACATAAGTTGGTGAGTCCACTATTGCTTCCCTCCAATAGACTTATTCATTTGGCGCAGAGAGACACACCTCAGGCTTTTAAGCACTGAAGGTCTCAGGTTCAGTCCCCACAGCTGGCCCAGGCCAGGTTGAATACATGCCCCCAAAATATATGCAAAGCCAGAGCTTGGACATTCTAGTTCATTCTGACTTTTCAACTTGTCTTGGAGTACTGACAGGGTTTTTGAAAATAGGCATGTCATGCACATACGTGTATCATTGTCCCAACACACCTAGATCTGTGAAAGTTTAACCCATCATTTTTCACTTTCCACTTTCATTTTTATTTTGTTTGCAGGTTTGATGTACATGACAAAGAATCAAGTAGAAACATATAAGCCATAACCTCTCCTCTCTTATTTGCATATTAGTAATTTTGACCAACCCTCTTACTCCTCTGTTATTTTTCACATTCTGCACCATACAATGTCAAGTATTTACACGCTTGAATGTGACTAACTAGCACACTTTTTTGTACCTCCCCTGTAGAATTTAACCTGTAATGTCAGAAAATGTCTGCTTTCAATTACACCTGTGCAACTTGTAATGTCTGCTTTCAATTACACCTGTGCAACCCTTTAAAGTCAGAATGTCCAAAAGCAGAATTTAGCCTTATACAATATGTGCAGATAACATTTAAGAGCAACATGTTAATGATACAGAATTCAAGCACAGATGTACCAACAGCTAAATGCTCCCTCTCATTTTCTGAACAATTAAAAGACTCATCAGTTCAGGTAGCTCTGAAAGAGAGATTTCAGCAACTATTAAACAGCATTATAATCAGTCAAACCCTTACAGATTCAAGATGAAAACAAGCAAACCTGGCATGCCGAGTCTTAACCTTTTTTTGATTAGCCTATTATGCCAAGTGGATTAATGCAATGGTATCCACAGAGCACCATAGGACACAAACTGCCATGGCCTGACTTGACTTTTCCCTATTATCCTTATGTAAGGACACAGACGGCCTGATTCTCCTGTCAACTGCACCAGTCTTACACCTCCGGGATATAAACAAGATCAGAATTAGGCCCAAAATTCTTGTGTGTTAGGATCATAGTAGCTTTACTGTGTAGGAATGGAACAGTGTTCCTTTAAATAGTTTGTGAGCCTTCTAGTGGCTCTCACTGGATTCTGTATTTTTAGAAGATGCCAGAAGCCAGTCAGAGGGCGATACATTTGTAGCTAGGCCTTGCATGTTTGTATATATTTAGTGAACATGGTTATTTGGGACCCAGCTGTACCCACATGATTTCTCCACTTTGTTTTTGGTGTATAAAGAGCAAAAGACACAACAGTGGCCATATACCAGGACTTAAGCAGAGATATTGGTCAGCACTGGAGGAGCTATTGGGTGCTACGTTTTCACCAAGGATGAAGGTATGGTTCATTCTCCCAAATATACTGGGCCAAATTCATTGCTGGTATAAACCCATTTCACTCAACAGAAGGATGGGTTTGGCCTATTCTGTGAAAGCTGATCTTTTTTCAGGTAAATAATTAACCTCCTTTTGCTGTAAGGCTTTAAGGCATTTCTCCAGTTTTGCCAACATAAAGCTGTTGCAGTTGATAGTCTACCACTGTACAATACACCCAACTTCCTCCAGTGAGAGGCATAAGAGTGACATTAACTAGATCTTCCTACATTTTGCAGAATGAAAACAATAAGTGAGTGTAAAAATAAAAGTCAGTTCAGAACAGTTTCTCACATTGGTTCTCACAAGGTCTTGGACTCTTCAGCAAAGATCTGTAGCTCTCTCTTTTTCTCCTTCATTGAGCGTGCGCTCTGTCATCTCCCCACCCCCTTTCCAGCATCTGCTTCCAATCTTAGCCAAGTTATACACCCTTGATAATACCATTGAAAATTTTCTTCCTTACACTTAGACCTGCCCTTATCACAAATGCTAGCTGGTACCAGCTTTTTCATAGGACAAAGATATGCTATTTGGACATTTTGAAAACCTCTTAGCTCTCCTCTAGTCTATCCCCACTAGGGTGCCCAGTTTTCAACCAGAAAGTCCATTCAAAAAGGGAACCTGATAGTATCTGGTCAGATCTACTGACTGGACGCCCACTGTCCGGTTATTGCAGGTGGGGGGAGACCCAAGTCATCACCTGTACCAGCCCCTACTTAGCCGGGGCCACCTCCTAACTGTGTTGGGCGGCTGCAGTGCCCAGCCCTGGCTCCGCAAGAAAGTCCCTCCCGGCCCGAGCAGAGGTGGGAGAGAGAGGGGAAGAGCAGCGAGCAACGATGGGAGGGGGAAAGAGTAGTGAACAGGGGCAGGTCCTCGGGGGGAAGGGGCAGGGCAGGTGAGGCTCCGGTACTCCTACTGGAGTGTCCAGTTTTTAAATATTACAAAGTTGGCAGCCCTAACCGCCACTCAAGTTCTCTCACAACCACAGTTTTTTCCTCAAGAGCTCTCTCTATCCCAGGCCTCAAAAGGCCTCTTCTACACAGCTTCAACCCCCCCACATGCACACGAGCTCTCCCCTGTCCTCCTCCACCTATTTTGTTGTCTTCTGCCCTTCTTAAAACTCTGGGTCTATTTGTCCTCTTCGTGCCATCCACAGCTGAGTACACGAATAAGCGGTGCTACCAGCTCTCCATGCTAATCAAAAGAAACAACACTAGAGGGAGCCATGCTCAGTAGCGGCTCCTGTTATTTCCCATTCCCCTCCACTTCATCCTTCCTTCGTTCTTTGTTGCTGCATAAGCACGGCTGTCTATAGAAAGTAATTAAAATGTCTGAGATTTTCCTCTTGGCTGACCTGCCCCAACCCAGATCCAGCTTCTCCGCAACTTAAGTAAATAAATAAATAAATACATTTCAATTATTTCAAAATCAGGCTCAATTCCTAACATTAAAAGAAATGAGCAAATACTGGAGTTCAAAAACCCATCTGTTTTCTCTGCAGCTCATCTGGATAATAGTCTATTCAGAGCTGCACACAGCTGTGGGGTCTGCAGCCAGGATTAAAAATCCAGAGCTTTCAAGTGCTCTCCGAAGAGCCTGAGAGTCAGGTCAAAAATATGAGGTAAAGCAAGTATTTGTGTGACCCACTGGTCAGTGTACACTGTGTGTCTCTTTCCCCTCCTCATCATGCCCAATTGACAGAGGATATAGATCCATTTCAGCTCTCCACTTACCAGCCTGTCTTTTAAGCTTAAGAGACTCATACGTTTAGCACTAGAGGTCCGTGGTTTAGTTTCTGGTGTTGGCGAATATAGCAGCCATGACATGAGGTACTTCAGTTAGTGCTAGTCACAATTTTTCATTTAAAACTTTTTCAATTAAAAATGTTTTCTTAAATGAAAAGTCCCATGGGAAATTTGTATTGTTTTTACATTTTCTGATAAAAACATTATTTTAGTTTTGGTTTTTCCACCTTCACTCTCTTTTCATTATAATTTTTCTTCTTCTCCCGACCCTGGTTTTCCCCCTTCATTTTGCCTTTGAAAAGTGGGAGGGAAAGGGGTAAAATACCCAAAGATTGAATTCCCAATTTTTGTTCAGTTTTTAAAAACAAACATTTTGGGGGGGTATTCACTGATAAATTGGAAAAATTCAAAAAAATTTGGTGGAACTTATTCACCATTTTTCAACCAGCTCAAGTTCCACTGGTGGTAATGGGCAGTGCTGGTAAAGATCAAATTAAACAGCACTCCTTGCAGTTGTTTCTTCAAATAACTGTTTGTTTTATCAGGGAGTGAGCTGCAGGCAGATCAGTTATTTGAGATCCTGACAGACAATACTGGCAAAGACCAATACAAAACTGAAAGACCATCAGCCTGAACTCTCCTCTGCTATCTGAAAGTGGTCACTCCAGATCAGAGCTGAGACACATTGGTGGCCACAATGGGTAAGACGACACTGCTGCTGCCCTTCCTCTGACTGTTCTGTGGATTAGTGCTCTATTTCAAGCACTGCTAATTTGATTTCTTTCATAGGCACTACATTCACTTTATTTGAATAAGAGAAATAGCTTAGCTGCCAATGTATAATATACCAAATCAGAAAGTCTTCAATTTTTCACTAAGATGCTAGCAGAACTGTTGTCATTTCATTTCCTCCTCACAACACACCCCCAAATATGGAGATGGGGAAACAGAGAATATGGAAAGAAAGAAAAGGGTGGGAAAGAAAACTCTCCTTTGTGTTTCAACTCCCATTTCTCCTCTTTTCTAGCCTTCAGCAGCATCTAAATTCAGCATCTAGTGACAAACCATTACTGCTATCTTCCTACTCTAAAGAGTAGGTATTTCAGACACAGCACTTCCTGTCAGTGACTGGCAAGCAGTGCTAATCCAGTACAGTGCAACCCAGTCAAACCACTTTGGAAATGGGCACCCATGCCAGAGATTACTTGAGAGAAAGTCAGTATGCCCACATAATTCAGCACCAGATTCAACAAGGACAAATACATGATACTGTATTTGGAGCATCTTTCTCAACTGTTCCCAATTTCGAACCCAAAGATACTTGCCTGCCACACAAACTCCATGTGGTCTCATTTTTATTGTTGAAAATTATTTACCTCAGAAATTAAGCATTATGAAACTGGGGTTATAGAAAGAGTTGTTTACACTAAAGGAGGATCCCACAGCATTTTAAATCTCTTGAATTCAGACATTTTTTTCCTCTCTCATTACGGGTCTTTGCCACACATTGAATCACTCATTTGGGCATTGGCAGGCTGAGGTGTATGATTTTGGAGAGAATACAATTCAAAACCATTTACAGAATGGGAGGGAGAAAGAGGGAAGCAGTAATGCTGAAGAGATGTAGGATTGATAATAATGCCTATCAAATTAGACGTAAGTTTGATATATGATATTTACTACCCTCAAAAAATGCAAAGGCAATTTTGGGGAGCATACTCAAGGGCATCACATCAGAGATCAGGAAGGTAAAAATCCCTTTCTGTTTGGCTCTACCCAGGGATTATGATGTTGCTTTTGGGGTACCACAATATGAAGATAGATATTAATTCAGAAAAGAGCAACAAAAATTATCAGGGAACAAAGGACTACATGCTCGGGGTCTTACTGATCGCCATATTTGGGGTCAGGAAGGAATTTTCCTCCAGGGTAGATTGGCTGAGGCCCTGGAGGTTTTTCGCCTTCCTCCGCAGCATGGGGCAGGGATCTCTAGCAGGAGGGTTCTCTGCCAATTGAAGTCACTAAGACACAGGATTTGGGGACTTCATCAGCAGAGTCAAGGAAAGGGTAGGGACAGTTTTGTGGCCTGCAGCATGCAGGGGGTCAGACCAGATGATCATAATGGTCCCTTCTGACCTTAAAGTCTATGAGTCTATGAGTCTATGAGGAGGGCTGACTTGAGGAAAGATTGAAAATGGCATATGTATAGTTTGGATCAGCAGTGACTGTGAGGAGTGGGGGAAGGGAACCTCATAACTGTCTACATATTTTTAGGCTAGAAACATCAAGAAGACAAATAACTTATTTAGTGAATACAACCACAAGGGGAGGAATATAACTAGGAAAAATAGGAGGAGAGTAAGAAAGGAAAAACTTAGACTTAATACCTGGAAACACTTCCTGCATGAGATGTTCTGGGCTGTGGAGTAGTCTCCTGAGGCAAGTGATGTAAGCTTCTTTGCTTGGGTTTTTTAAAACTAGACTGGACAACACACTAGGAAATTATTAGGATTGGATGATCTAATACATCTTTTCCATCTTCATCTTCTAGGAAGTTGAATATTTGACAGCATAGTGAAAATTGTGACAGAAAAGTTACATCCTTACAAAATTCTGTTGCAAATGGTAGTTATAAGTCTTTGTTCTGATTTAACTTCCAGACAGGATTTTCTACAAATCCTCTGGCTTTTTCAGTCATGCATCCATGTTGTGTCTACTACTCATAAATTAGCTGCTAATAAATCTAGAATAAGAACCATTATGTACTAATCTCTTTACAAACATGCAGAGTATAAGGTTTTCCCTGAAAGAGATGAAACCAAATCATCATCTACTTTAATGCTGTTAATTTTAAAAAGTTATTTCCCTTTTAGCTGTATATTTTTAACTAAAGCGTGAGGGCCTCGTTTCCCTCACACTGCTGTAAATCAGAAGTAACTCCACTGAAGTTAATGGAGTTACCTCAGTGTACAAACCAGTGTTAGAGGAGAATCAAACCCCAAATATAAAAAAAATAAAAGTAGTGCATTAGCAAAAGGCATTCATGGCCACAGTAAATGAAGCTGTATGGATAGTATGTGACAGCTGCCTCATCAAACCAGGATGCTATGTAGAGATAATGTGATGCTACAACCATGTACTTGGCTACAACAATATAGTCAGCACTGTAATTACAATAATGACCTCCTAGAGCTATTGTGTCCTTAATTAAGTCTTTATCAGTAGGCATTTGCCACTTAATCCTAACTCACTGTAACTATTGCAGCGTATCATCTACATTTTCACAAAGAATTACTGTATCATATTTCTGTCACAAAGATAAAGGGAATATTTTAGTTCAAGTAGCATTTACAGAATGAAACCGTATAATGTAAGAGGCCTATAGATGTCCTTTAAACAGCACTTCATGCCAAGTAAACTCCTCTATTTTTCCCTCTACTACTCTACTTCCTCCCAATGTAAACTAAGAAAAATGGCATAAAACTAATATCACACCTGATTATATGGGTGATAAAGTGTAAAAACAGATTTTATCCAGAGATTCAGTGCACTGCACCAGAGGCACAAGTGCAATCGTATTCAAGTTTCACTTAACTGTTTACCACTCATCACAAATTAGTTCACAAATTGCTCGTAGTGGCTACTGACAATGCCAGTAATACTGCCTTTCAGTGGGGAAGTTCTCCTGAGAAGCCCTTTCTAGTGTGTTCTTAACCTAAAACTAATTGTGTACATAAATAGTATTATTAATTTATGTTCAGCATCACTAACAGTTCTGCAAAGGTGCATAATCCCTTCCAGAAACAGTGGGAAGGCTAAAGGGGGTGGGGGGTAGGAATTCTCTCTGTTGTGTGAATGGCACTACTGTTAACACAAACATGGAATCTTTGAGTAGCTCTGTCAGTTCTACTTTACTTTGACAGACTCACAGGCACCAGAGATGAGAGCAATTTTCTGCTTGTTTACTTGAGGGATTCTTATTCTGACTCTGGAAACCTGACTAGGTGCCCAATTTCCACCTCTTTTCAGTGTCTTCTTTGATATGAGTATTTCCATTATTTCCTCTCCTATGCCTTCCACTCCCCCCACCCACCCACAAAAAAAATTCAGAGTAATGGATGAGTTGAGCATAGGTAAACTTAAACTAAAAAAATAAAAAGCAGGATAGTCTCCTGTGTATATCCATTTCATCAAAAGGTAGTCTCAATACCACTGCCTTGGAATAATACCTGATGAAAAAGGCAAGAGCAAGATACATGTAAGTTTCCCCTGTACTACTAAAGACTTTTAGTCAGCAGGAGGCATTAGGTTGACTCAGGGTTCCTTATTGTTGGCCATCCCTTTTTCTCACTACTATAAGAAAGTATCAAGGTCAAATTTTCTAAACCACTAAAGTCCCATGTTCAAAAGTGACTTAGGCATTTAAGACCCTAAGGATATTTCTACACCACAGTTAAACACCTGCGGCTGGCCCATGTCAGTTAACTCAGGTTCGTGGGACTCTGGCAATAGTGTTTAATTGTAGTGTAGACGTTTTGGCTTGGGCTAGAGCCCAGGCTCTGGGACCCTCCCCCCCTCATGAGTCAGCTGACATGGGCCAGATGTGGGTGGTTAATTGCATCAAAGACACACCCTAAATCTGAAGGAACACAGGCTCCTAACTATTTAAATCACTTCTGAAAATGAAACCTCAGAGAATGTCTCTTATGCAATTTAGAAAATGTTACCCTGAGTCTCAAAAAGCTTGTAAGTACAGATTAAGCTGTGTTTGAAAACTATATATAATTTTAAGTTTTCTATTATCTTTTCTGACAAGAGTTTTCAGTCGCCAACCTGGTTGGTCTCTAAGCATAACTGCAATATAAATGCTAAATAAATTATCATATTTTACTTCATGTATTAATATTCTACCTGGAAAATACACATCATTGACATCAGAAGATAACTATGTCAACAGCTGCCTTCAGGTTCTTCTTTTCTTCCCTTCCTCCTCTTCCTGCCTTTTTGGATCACTGCTGAGATATTACCTTTGCAATATGATCTTGAAAGACCTCCCCAGTTTCTACAGCCAAAGAGAAATGGATGCTCAATAACTCTTTGCTGTCAGTTTAGGACCAAGCTAAAGGGCATATATTGCTCTCGGGTAATCGGAAGCAAACGCCTACCAAGTTTTCCCCTCACACCCGTGCAGGCCCAGTGAAGTGAATAGGGTAGTATTGTAGTAAGTGAAGGCAAAATTTGGCCATAATACTCTGATTCATGTGGACTTATATTGGGCTAACACTGAACCACACCTAGTGAAAATTCAGTACAATTGACCTCATGTTTTCCCAACCTGTTTGTTGAATAATGGCTTAATTAATAGACATTCAGATTGCTCTTTTATAGCCACAGATCCCATTTCTCATTGCAGCTACTTTAGGGAACCAAGTAGGTCTAGGGACAGGCATACTCACAGGTACATCAGGCTCTGCAGGTAAAATTTTCAAAAGCACCTAAGTGGTGTAGGATCCTACATACCATTTTCAGAAATAAAGTATGCACTTCAGGGCCTGATTCCCATTGACTTTCAACTCCCCAACTCTTCCACAGGCCCTCAGACCCCTCCCCCCAAGTCCCAAGATAAGACCTAGAAAGTTCTGGATCCTGAACCACAGAAAGTTTCCCTCATAAGTAGCCCCCGCCCATAGGGCTCTCCACAGTACTGAAAGATCATATTAACAAAGGAACACTGAAATCCAGAAAAGATATAAATATTAGGGCTGTAAAAAAAATTAATTGCAATTAATCACGCTGCTAAACAATAATACAAGAATACTATTATTATAAATATTTTTGGATGTTTTCTACATTTTCAAATATATTGATTTCAATTACAATACAGAATACAAAGTGTACAATGCTCACCTTATATTTATTTTTATTATTATAAATATTTGCACTGTCAAATAAAATAAATATTTTTCAATTCACTTAATACAAGTACTGTAGTGCAATCTCTTTATCATGAAAGTTAAACTTACAAATGTACAATTATGCACAAAAAATAACTGCATTCAAAAATAAAACAATGTAAAACTTTAGAACCTAAAAGTCCACTCAGTCCTACTTCTTGTTCAGTCAACCGCTCAGACAAACAAGTTTGGTTACATTTGCAGGAGACGGTGCTGCCCGCTTCTTGTTTACAATGTCACCTGAAAGTGAGAACAGGCGTTTGCATGGTGTTGCAAATATTTGTGTGCCAGATGCGCTAACGATTCATATGTCCCTTCATGCTTCAACCACCATTCCAGAGGACGTGTCCATGCTGACAGGTTCCGCTCGATAATGATCCAAAGCAGTGCAGACCAACGTATGTTCATTTTCATCATCTGAGTCAGATGCTACCAGCAGAAGGTTGATTTTCTTTTTTGGTGGTTCGGGTTCTGTAGTTTCCGCATTGAAATGTTGCTCTTTTAAGACTTCTGAAAGCATGCTCCACACCTCGTCCCTCTCAGATTTTGGAAGGCACTTTAGATTCTTAAACCTTGGTTCGAGTGCTGTAGCTATTTTTAGAAATCTCACACTGTGTTTTGTCAAATCTGCAGTGACAGTGTTCAGAAATCAAACAACAAGTGCTGGGTCATCATCCGAGACTGCTATAACATGAAATATATGGCAGAATGTGGGTAAAACAGAACAGGAGACATACAATTCTCCCCCCAAGGAGTTCAGTCAAAAATGTAATTAATGCATTATTTTTTTAAACAAGAGTCATCAGCACGGAAGCATATCCTCTGGAATGGTGGCCAAAGCATGAAGGGGCATATGAATGTTTAGCATATCTGGCACGTAAATACCTTGCTATGCCAGCTACAAAAGTGCCATGCAAATGCCTGTTCTCACTTTCAGGTGACATTGTAAATAAGAAGCGGGAAGCATTATCTCCCCTAAATGTAAACAAACTTGTTTCTCTTAACGATTGGCTAAACAAGAAGTAGGACTGAGTGGACTTGTCAGCTCTAAAGTTTTACATTGTTTTGTTTTTGAATGCAGTTATGTAACAACAACAAAAATCTACATTTGTAAGTTGTGCTTTCACAATAAAGAGATTGCACTATGGTACTTGTATGAGGTGAACTGAAAAATACTGTTTCTTTGTTTATCATTTTTACAGTGCAAATACTTGTAATAAAAATAATATAAAGTGAATACTGTACACTTTGTATTCTGTGTTGCAATTGATATCAATATATTTGAAAATGTAGAAAAACATCCAAAATATTTAATAAATTTCAATTGGTATTCTATTATTTAACAGCGCGATTAAAACTGCAATTAATCGCAATTAATTTTTTAATCAGGATTACTTTTTTTGAGTTAATCATGCAAGTTTATTGTGATTAATCGACAGCCCTAATAAATATAGCTAGATGCTTTTTTCATATATTTAGTCAACAGATATAAATCTATGCATTTTATCACACTATTCTTGGAATTTAGAATTTCTTCCACTGCTACAAAATTCAACACATTCTGTTGGCAGAATGCAGGAATCTCTGAGGCCAAATTTGACAATGTTTGGGGGGGGAAAAGACAAGCATTACCTTTTATTTAATTAGTGCTTTATTCATGTTGCAAAACAAATTGTGAGTGGGCAAGTTTACTAGCCCTTGTGATATACAGGCCTGATTCATTCTACCTGATGGACAGCCCCTCTACAGAAAGCCTGATTGGAGAAGAGAATGTGGCAGCACTCCACACAAAAATTGCCTGATTACATTTTTTCACCTGGACTAAGGAACTATCCACACATGTTCACGCAACAGCTTTTCATGAAAAAGCCAAAAGATAGGGAAGTTCCTCTGATACCTTCTCATCAGGTTTATTCAAGGGGTTTGATTCACTTGCTAACACAATTACTAAAACGACCCCTGTGTTGTGGGATATTAACAAAGCCCTGATAAAGCTAATGAACATTTCTTTTGAGACTCCTGTAAGCCTTTATTACCCAGAAGGTCATTTACCTGGTTGTACCTAGTGTATTGAGTTAGCTTCAGGCTCTAGTGACTAATCCACTCAACACTATGTTTTTCAAGCGTACACTGGTGCTATGGGCATGTCGTAAATTGCTTCCAAAATTGGGGCTGGAGCTCGACCTTCAGAAACCAGTCATCTTGCCAACACTTTTTTACACCATATGCCTATTCCTCAAAAAGGCCTTTCTCCACATGTGTGATATGAAAAGCTCCCTAGGTCAGTGGTTCCCAAACTTGTTCCGCCGCTTGTGCAGGGAAAGCCCCTGGCGGGCCAGGCCAGTTTGTGTACCTGTCGTGTCCGCAGGTCGGGCCGATCACAGCTCCCAGTGGCTGCGGTTCGCTGCTCCAGGCCAATAGGAGCTGCTGGAAGAAACAAGTTTGGGAACCACTGCCCTAGGTGCTTATCAGGAGCAGACTAAAGCCTTAAGGAAGTCCAACCGGCCTTTTGTTTCATTTGATACCAGTGTCATGGGTTCTGCTCTGCTGTTACCAAAAGAAGCATGCCTAATTGCATATCTCACCGCTACACCTTAACAGGCCTGCAATTTGAAGGACATGTTGAGGTTTATTCCATTTGGATAAGAACTTTAACTGCTAATCTCATATCTTTCTCTGCATAGGAAGCTTGCAAAATAATCACATTTTCTTCTTTGCATTTAGAACCTTATCCAAAATCTTTCCATTGACTCCAGTGGGTTTAGATCATTGCTTAAATTCTGTTTCTACAGAAGAAACCAAGGTTCAACCTGTAGATATTACAATAGCCTATTTTTTCATTTTGATGTATTCAAACTCTCCCACCTTCTAGAGTTTTGTTTTGTTCAGGATTTGCATTTTACTTGCCCTCCTCTCCCAGTTGTATGGCGACAGCTTCTAATATCATTTGCGTACAAGACAATTTCTTTTTCATTATTATTGACAGTACATTTGTCTCATTTCTCAGATGTTACTTCTGAAGTATGTAAAGTTACAGAAAAACGGGCACAATTTTAAAATGCCATCTTAAAATATTAGGTGGGATCTGACAGCCAAGAAAAAACACCAAGGCAATTTAGCATTAAGTGGGATATTTCATCTTAACTGCAGCACATGTAACGCAAGATCACACTGGCCAGATCTATACTGAAACAGATATCTGGACACAAGGATGAGCTAAGTTTGGAGCAGAAACCATGGGGGAGGGGGAGGGAGTTATTGATTAAATGTGATATAACGAAGCAAACTCCACTCCAAGAAAAAAGTGAAACCTGTTTAGCAGTTTATTATGAAAGCTATGCCGCCTACCAATGACAGCAGAAAAGAGGGGGGAAACCACCACACACCAGATATTGTACACTCCTATGTTCAAATCGCTCTTGTTGAGTTTGAAATGTGCCAACTAAACAATAGAGGGAAGCAGGTACTGATACTGCACTAGAACATATTGTCACTGCTATAACCAACCCACGTTCACTGGAGCTGCCAATTATTCCCAAATCACCATTTTTTTTTTCCCTCCCAGAGATTGATCTCCTGCTTGGGGCTCTTTCACACCCATGACTCTGAAGCATCCCTAGTGGCATGTTGGCTAATTAAGAGCAAAATCCATCTCTTGATGAAACAATGCTGTCACTGAAAAGGATGTCTACATTTTAAAAAAAAATTCTTAATCAGGCTGGAAGGAGCAGCATCTTAACACTTGTATTAAGCACAGGAAAAAGGTCTATAGCTAGCAATTAACAATGATGAAAAGGACAGCGGTTTAAAGCATGTTGCCGTGACATTTTTATCAAACTAAATGAGTTAGCTAGGCCCAGCAGCTGCATATGCTTATTGTCATTTAGTGTTTGGACAGCAACACATCAGCCACTCAGTATCAGAAGGTGCCGAATTTAATAAGTCATTTTGACACTAGTGTGAAACGAGCAAATCAGCATTCTGAGGAATGTGTTCACACTCCGAACAGACAGGCAGGCATTCTAACCATGTGAGGTGACACCAATCAACAACAACAACAACAAAAAAGAGAAGATGAAAGCCCGGAGAGGAAACAGGCAGAGATACTACTCTGAAAAACTACTTCTGTCCTGTCTCTCAGTTTAGTTAGTTGGTGTCTAAGAGGTGGATTTCTAACAAGGAATGCTGAAATGCAGAACACATTTTATACAGCGTAAATCTCATTTATTATTTAATCCATACACGGATTATCTAAAATGAACTAAAATTAACGCCATGGAAATCTTTAGGGACTTTGTACTGTTCTAACAGAAATGTAAAATACTTGCTGGGTGCACAGCTAAGCAGTTTTAAAACACAATGACTGCACTGTACACATATTCTGAGAGCCTCCTGCACAGGACATTGTGAATGAAGCCCAAAGGAGTGTTTCGTGTATGAGGACCTCAGGCTCGGGCTTTTCAAGTCAAATTGCTGACACCCTCGACCTGGTCTCCCAACTCCCTCCCGTCTATTCACCTCCCTCAGCAGATAATGTTTAAAATTTAGATTTCAAGGTCTCTGAAGCAAAAATTGTCTGCATGTGTTTTCCATGAAGCACCAAGCACACACATTGATGCATTATAAAACAATTACAATTACTAAGAATAATGGGACACTGGAGAAGTGAATGCTGGAGCAGGAGTTCCATCACCCTATTCATAAGGGCCACATTCTCCTCCTGTGGTGACTTTACCCTGACCTCTCCTTGTCTCCTTTGTGGCCTGTGGTACCAATGGCATCACAAACCTGCCATGCTAATAGGATTCATGCAGGCACAAAGGGAACGTTATGGTGCTCTTCTTTGTAGGGTTGCCAACATGTTAATATTTAAAAATCTGACACTCTAGCAGGAGTGCCGGAATCTCCCTTGCCCCACCTCTACCCCCTGAGGCCACACCCCTGCCCCACCTCTTCCCCCAAGCTTCTACCCCACCTCTTCCCGTGAGGACCTGCCCCCTGTCCACTCCGCTTCCCCCTTCCCCCGTAGTTCACTGCTTTCCCCCTCCCATCCAACCCCCCCGCCAGTGCTGGGAGCCAACTGACAAAGGCAGGAGGCAGTCCCGGCGGAGTAGGGGCTGGAGCGGGTAATGAGCCAATAATGGCCCTGAAGAGAGTGTCAACTAAGTGATTCAGACACAGACTTCAGCTGACGGAAATCAGAGTAGTGACTTCAATAGAGTTATGCCAGTTTACAACAGCTGAGGCTGATGTATTGATGTATATTATGTTGTTTGGATCTATTTCTCCTGGAAAACTCTAAGCTTTTCTGTAGGGTCTAGACAATGCCAAAGTATGGAAGGGCTAACAAGCAGCGAGTAATACCGATGGTGCTCTCAAATCAAACCATACACATCACCCATGCTAGGTGACATCCTTAAAAAAAGGACACTAGCAAAATTATTATGCCTCTCTTATTTGAGTAGCATTTATACAGTGGTGGATAAATACCATGGAGCAAGCGGAGCGTAAGTTTAGGCCAAGGACTCCAACCCCAACCCTCCGTTCTTATGAAAAGCACCATTGTTAATGTCACCACAGAGCAGACATAACCTCCATTTCTTTTGTTAGTGATGGGCTGGTGCAGACTCCCAGGAGCACAATGTTAAGTTTCCACCAGCAAAGTGAAAGGGCAGTTGGAATGATTTCCTTGCCTCGGGTAGTGTCACCCCACCTCTGCACACTGCTGTACCCCCCCTTTCACAGCTGACTTCTTTCTGGCACTCATAAAAAATACTTCATTCAACTGAAGGACAATTCTGTTGCCACTGGAATGAACCAGAATGCACCACATGGCTGGTACTCTCCTCCCCCGCTCCCCATCCCTCACCTCATAAGGTCTTCATCCCCAACTTCAGTGACACAAGGTGAACATTCTTCTCTACCTAAATATAGCTTTAGGAACAAAATATAAACATTTCCAGCCACATGTCTCTTGGGGATGTATGTTAGCTAACGCGCCTGTTTCATTTAAGCAGGGGGAGGGGGGGAAATCATAGACTCCCCAGTCCCTCAGCTGGGGTAGAGGTATGTGTGAAACATTTCAGAGGCTAAGGGGGAAAACGTGGTGGGAGCTCCTCGTTAAAGTATTGCAAGCATATCACTGTTCTTAGTTATTATAAACAAACGTGTGTTTTTTACATGCTGGTTGTTAAAGTTTTCAATAAGGATTAAAATGAGAATAAGCGGGGGTCTGGGAGCATAGGGAGTGCTTGGCAGCCGGGAGAGCTTTATGCGGTTCTGGCAGGGGAGAAGGAGATATGCAACCATGGAAGAAAGGGTGGGGGAGAGAATATGAAAGATACTGGACTCTAGTGGTCTAATCCAACAAACCTTCATCACATAAGCACTCCGACTGAAGTCAATGAGACTAAGGCTTGGTCTACACTAAACCCCCAAATCGAACTAAGGTACGCAACTTCAGCTACGTGAATAACGTAGCTGAAGTTCGAAGTACCTTAGTTCGAACTTACCTCGGTCCACACGCGGCAGGCAGGCTCCCCCGTTGACTCCGCGGTACTCCTCTCGTCTAGCTGGAGTACCGCAGTCGACGGCGAGCACTTCCTGGTTCGACTTATCGCGTCCAGACAAGACGCGATAAGTCGAACCCAGAACTTCGATTGCCAGCCGCCGAATTAGCGGCTGGGTATAGACATACCCTAAGGGTTTGCAGCATTGAGCCTAGGAATAGAGAGAAGTGCTAGAAAGAGAAGACCAGAGAATATCACATAGATCCAGGCTATCATCCCATAGAAAAAAAGCCATCAATCTGCGATTCAGTCTTTATTTTTTCAGCCACTAAGCTATTTTTTTCTTTATTAAAAATTACAGCTCTTTAATTTACACTCCATGTTTTTCAGAGGGAAGGGGGTTCCTCAAGTTCTACACACCCTGCAACAATTGGTGACAAGGTTACAACTTTTGCCAGTGGTACTCGAGGAACTTTAAACCAGAGTCAGCCATCTCGTGGTTCCCTAACTGAAAAGTATGTAATCTATCACCCGCGGTGCTTACACTAAACCTTGCAGTCCTGACTCCAAACTGTAACCGTTTATATGGCACAATTTAGAATGTGTGGTAACCCCTGGAATGTGTAACAGTCTCAATAAAAATGTTACTAGCTGAAATTATAATAGAGTTACCACTAACTTCTTCTTTGCTAATTCTCGTCTTTTATCTGATATTTGTTTATTCGTTTTGGTCCTCATCTCGCTCTCAATACATTTATTTATATTCCTTTTCCCAATATATTTCCTTTCCAACTGTATAAGCTGCGCAACCTCATCTTTAGTCCATATACGAGATCTAGTCGATCCCTCTTTGATCTTACTTTTAGCAGCCATATCTTCTTTTCTTTGCTCATTCCTCACAGCAGGGTGTCTATGTCTACAGTGTTGGCTCAATCCAGATCTAGTATGAAAACCAAGCCCACAGACCGAGCACGTATGGCTCTTCATTGGGGTATCCGCCTCCTTGGGTATGCACTTGGGGTAGTGGCAAGCTATATTATGATATTGAGAAGATTTTCCACATTTACTACATACAACTCGTATGGCTTTACTTTTATGAACCACATTAATGTGTTTGGCCCATTTACCAAATGTTGGTAATATCTGGGGACATATTGGACAATTAAAACTATCAACGGGATACTCTAAATAAAAAACCCCATCCTTCCACGAACTACTTTCTAATATATTTATATTACTACCAATACTGTTAAGATCCTTATTACGATCCCTATTAAAATCAGTACTTGATTCCCTAACATATGGATCATCAAATGTACTTAAATACTTAAAATCTGGATTAAAACTGTCCATAGTTAAATCATTAAAAGTGTCCCTTGTAAAAACCATCGGTAAGATAGATAAAATCTCCTCACCATGATCATCACAAACATTCTCCTCTACCTCCTCTCCATGCTCCACTGGGAGGACTTGATTCTCACTCTCATTCTCATGAGACTTCATTATAGTCCACACCATTTTATCCATTGGTCCAGCGACCCTGATCACACCCCTAATATATTTAACACTGTCAGCCGGGGCATCAAAGCCAACAGCGGGGGCGTTATTAACCCGGTCCAGCGCCAATCCGGTATAAAAATATAAATTACTTTTTTCCATAGCTAAAAGATTTACCCTTCTCAGGGGGAAACTAACCCTTTCCAGGGGGAAACTAACCCGTACCTGGGGGAAACTTACCCTTTCCAGGGGGAAACTAACCCGTGCCTGGGGGAGACTACCCTTACCAGGGGGAATCTAACCCTTACCAGGGGGAGTCAACCCGTACCTGGGGGAGGCTACCCTTACCAGGGGGGCATCCATGTAGCACCATATGGGGCTGCCCAACCCCGTCCCACACTCCACTGAATGTGGGATGTGGGTTCGTCCTCCGCAATCCGCCTGGCTATCCAAGCCAGTTACCGACTCTCACCACGAGGAGGTAGCGGTTGGACTTGCAATCCAGAGGCTTTCCTCAAAGAGGGGTCCCAAACAGCATAATGTCGAGCTCTAACGGGCGTGTGAGAAAAGGCTCAGATCTTGGTAGGGGTTGCCCCTATTGACCGGGCTCACGCCCACCCCCACCTCACCGATAACCCATTCTCTCACTACCCTCAGGCAATGTTTCCGTCCAAGCCCGACAGCTGAGAGGGTCCAGAGACGCATGGAGAGCCATTAAGAGAGCCAATGCTCTCTTTGATCTTTCTTCCCACAGCCTCCCTGAAAAACATCACAGTTGAGCGTGTGGGCTCCACATCTTTTCTCATCCTGTTGCTACGCTGCAACGTTAATAGTAGGCAGCAAAAGGCAATTGGCCTAAAAGGAACAGAGGGCTTTCCAAGTCCTTCATCCTTAGCTAATATCTTTTCCTTCCATGTACTTACCTTGGCATTAACTCAATGCCCAAGAGGAGAGTTCAACTCTAGCAGTCTGATGAGAGGCTGATGCTAATGCAACTTCTTGGTTAGCTGCCAGGCTGTGCAGTAACAATGTACATAGAGTCAACCTCTCCTTCATGAAGAATAGGAGTTTTTCCGCCCTGTCATCAATACTGCAAGTTTGCACAATGCTGCAGAGCATGAAATCCAATAGCATCCCTAAGCTTGAGTTACCAATGGAGCTATTAGGTTATGTTGTGAGTAACTGTTTCCAAAGGGACATCAAACAGCTTCACTGAGGACCATAAACTTAGGAAGACGTGTTTGTGAAAATGTATCCCAATGCCTCCAACTTTAAAGAAAGTATAATACCACCAAGCAAGCTTTCGCAATTGTATAGAGCTTGAAAATGCCAATGCCCTTTTTCTTTTGCAGTAGCCAATCTTGTGCCTGCTTTCAAAAATGTTGATCCCTTTACTACAGGGCTCAGCTCTGCCACCCTTACTCAAATTGTGTGGTACCTTATAATGCAAGTAGCCACACTGATTTCAGTGATATTATTCACACAGTAAAGTACTATTCAATATAAAGAAAGTTAGCAGAATCTAGGTCCCAAACAAAATTGGCTATTTTGCATCTTCCAAGGTGACCGAACAACTTTATTTTGTAATTCTCCCACACTGAGGTGACGGGATATATGATACTCTGGATTATCCAAGCATGTCCATCAATGTGTTGCTGTTTTCCGTTCATCTAAAATAAGAGTCATGGTTACTCTGTGGGTAAGAAAAACGTAACACATTCATAAATATGAGACAAGTGGTAAGATGGCTACATTCTGGCACCGGATTTCATTTTATTAAACCTAGTCCAACGGAGCATAGTGGATGATTTCTCTCTGAGTTGAATGACTCAGATCAGGGGCTGTGGAGTGCCATTTGAAGTGGGAAGCCTAGATTCCTTGCCGCCTGACCCTCCTCCTCCCCTCTCAGACACCGCCACAGACAAGCAGCCTGACCCCCTTGGCCCCTCTACACCCACCGCCTCCATATTTGATAACTGCGACAAGGCCCATGGGCTCGCAGCACCACTCAGGTTTGACCAAGCCAAAAAGTGAGTGGGTCACAGCCCAGGTGGCCTCCATCCCCAACTCTGCAGCATATGACTCAGGTCAATAGGAACAAAGCCACAGGAATGATGCAGCCCAAATTCATAACTGCCTACACAGGTCAGGTGTTATATAGAGCAGTGCAAGTTAATGACAAGCATATTGCTGACTCTATTTCCCTCTTCTCATTTCCAATGGAATTTTAAATACAGCCTCTTTGGTCTCTCTTTTAACACCTCTCCCAAGTCAGCAGCATGCGGCGTCACCTGGCACTGAGGGTATGTCTACACTATCAAAAAGACCCTTAGCAGCAAGTCTCAGAGCCTGGGTCAATTGACTCCGGCGTGAGCTAAGTGACTAAAACTACCAGTGGGGATATTTGGGCTACAGCTCAGGTTCTGAAACCCAGCAAAGGGGGAGGACCTCAGAGTCTGGGCTCCAGCCCCAGCCCAAACAGCTACCCTGCTATTTTTAGTCCTGTAGTGCAAGCCCTGCAGGCCCAAGTGAGTTGACCCAGGCTCTGAGACTGCTCGTTTTTGGCAGTGTCGATATACCCAGAGTGACCAGATACTATACACTCCTGCTTTATACGTTACTGAAAGGGTCAGATCAGTGGCTTTTGATTTTGAAGGTGGCATGTGTTTATGAAAAACTAAATACCTTTTATGAGTGATAGTGTTTCTTGTTCCAAACACCCTGTAGATATTTCATAGACTTTAAGGTCAGAAGGGACCATTATGATCGTCTAGTCTGACCTCCTGCACAATGCAGGCCACAGAATCTCACCCACCCACTCCTGTATCAAACCCCTAACCTATGTCTGAGATACTAAAGTCCTCAAATCATGGTTTAAAGACTTCAAGGTGCAGAGAATCCACCAGCAAGTGACCCGTGCCCCACGCTGCAGAGGAAGGCGAAAAAACCCCAAGAATTGGTTTATATGTGATGGGACATCTGCCCCAGAACACAAGAACCTCAAGGAGAGTGTTAGGCAAGGACTAATACAAAAGCTATTCTAATTCCATTAAAAATCCTTCATTTTAACTAACAGCAAGCTCCAAAGAAAGCTAAAAAAATTAACCAATTGCAGACTGCACACAGCAGAGCTAGTACTTTCTTCTAGGGCTGTCAAGAGATTAAAAAAAATAATCGAGATTAATCGCACAATTAAAAAAATTAATCGCAAATAATCACGCGATTAATCGCACTGTTAAACAGTAATGGAATACCATTTATTTAAATATTTTTGGATGTTTTCTACATTTTCAGATATATTGATTTCAGTTACAACACAGAATACAAAGTGTATAGTGCTCACTTTATATTTATTTTTGATTACAAATATTTGCACTGTAAAAAACAAAATAAATATTATACTTCAATTCACCTCATGCAAGTACTGTAGTGCAATCTCTTTATCATGAAAGCTGAACTTACAAATGTAGAATTATGTACAAAAAAAACTGCATTCAAATTAAAATGATGTAAAACTTTAGAGCCTACAAGTCCACTCAGTCCTACTTCAGCCAATCACTCAGACAAAGAAGTTTGGTTACATTTGCAGGAGATAATGCTGCCAGCTTCTTGTTTACAACATCACATGAAAGTGAGAACAGGCGTTCGCACGGCAATGTTGTAACCGGTATGGCAAGGTATTTACATGCCAGATGCACTAAAGATTCATCTGTCCCTTCATGCTTCAACCACCATTCCAGAGGACACGCGTCCATGCTGATGACGGGTTCTGCTTGATAACGATCCAAAGCAGAGCAGACTGATGCATGTTCATTTTCATCATCTGAGTCAGATGCCACCAGCAGAAGGTTGATTTTCTTTTTTGTTTTTTGGGGTTCTGTAGTTTCCGTATTGAAATGTTGCTCTTTTAAGATGTCTGAAAGCATGCTCCACACCTCGTCCCGCTCAGATTTTGGAAGGAACTTCAGATTCTTAAACCTTGGTTCAAGTGCTGTAGCTATTTTAAAAAAACTCACATTGGTACCTTCTTTGCGTTTTGTCAACTCTGCAGTGACAGTGTTCGTAAATCAAACAACATGTGCTGGGTCATCATCCGAGACTGCTATAACATGAAATATATGGCAGAATGTGGGTAAAACAGAACAGGAGACATACAATTCCCCCCCCCCCCAAAGAGTTCAGTCACAAATTCAATTAATGCACTATTTTTTTAATTAACATCATCAGCGTGGAAGCATGTCCTCCAGAATGGTGGCTGAAGCACACAAATGTTTAGCATATCTGGCACGTAAATACCTTGCAATGCTGGCTACAAAAATGCCATACAAATGCCTGTACTCACTTTCAGGTGACATTGTAAATAAGAATCAGGCAGCAGTATCTCCCATAAATGTAAACAAACTTGTTTGTCTTAGTGATTGGCTGAACAAGAAGAAGGACTGAGTGGATTTATAGGCTCTAAAGTTTTACATTGTTTTGTTTTTGAATGCAGTTATGTAACAAAAAGATCTACATTTGTAAGTTACACTTTCACAATAAAGAGATTGCACTGCAGTACTTGCATGAGGTGCATTGAAAAATACTATTTCTTTTGTTTATCATTTTACAGTGCAAATATTTGTAATAAAAACTAATATAAATGAGCACTCTACACTTTGTAGTCTGTGTTGTAATAGAAATCAATATATTTGAAAATGCAGAAAAACATCCAAAAATATTTAATACATTTCAATTGGTATTCTGTTGTTTAATAGTGTGATTAATTGTGATTCATTTTTTTAATCGCAGTTAACTTTTTTGAGTTAATCGTGTGGGTTAACTGTGATTAATTGACAGCCCTACTTTCTTCTACCCCTACAGTACCAAAATTAGAGCCCACCACACTTACTTCAAATGAGTACTCTTTGCTTCTCGCGTCTGGGTCCAGCAGAGCCTTGCAAGCAGCTGCCATTTTGTGTCCTGGGAGAAGGCTTCTACCTGCTGCTACTTATACCCTCAGGCAGCACCACCTGGTGTTAGGAATTCAGCAGGGCAGCTTCCCACTGACCCTAATAGGGAACTGCCCAGTCATATTTTTGTTGCTTTTATCTGTGTGCTTGAAGTCTTTGTGTTTCCAAAGTAGGTGTAGGTGGCAAATTATGTTTTAATGGTTAATGCACACAAAAATCCACATTCAAACAAAAAAATGGGGCGGGAGATTGTGGTGGGCGGGGAAGGGGGGGACAAAAAATAAAACCCTCAGCATGGAAAGGTAGAGAGGCTGGATTGGCTGAAACCAAGGTGTAGGGAGAGCTAAATGGCTACAAAACTGGTCTCCGGGTCTTAAACACGTAGTCCAGTGGTTCCCAGTAGTCCAGTGGTTCCCAAACTTGTTCCACCGCTTGTGCAGGGAAAGCCCCTGGCGGTCCGGGCCGGTTTGTGTACCTGCCGCGTCCGCAGGTTCGGCCGATCACGGCTCCCAGTGGCTGCGGTTCGCTGCTCCAGGCCAATGGGAGCTGTGGGAAGCGGCGTGGGCTGAGGGACGTACTGGCCACTGCTTCCAGCAGCTCCTATTGGCCTGGAGCAGCGAACCGCGGCCACTGGGAGCCACGATCGGCCGAATCTGTGGACACGGCAGGTACACAAACCGGCCCGGCCCGCCAGGGGCTTTCCCTGCACAAGCGGCGGAACAAGTTTGGGAACCACTGATGTAGTCTAAGGCTATGCACACACTATAGCATACATCGGTATAAGTTATGTTGCTCAGGAGTGTGAATAAGCCACCCCCCTGACCGACCTAAGCACCAGTGTGGACAGCACTATATTGGCGGGAGAGCCTCTCCTGCTCATCTAGCTACTGCCGCTCATGAGGGCTAGCGCAATTAAGTGACAGGAAAGCATCTGCACTAGCAACGTTACAGCAGCTACGCCGCTGTAAGCTCTGTAGTGTCACCATAGCCTAAGTTGGACTCAGTTCTGGTCAGACCTTAGTTTCGAATGGGCAGGGTCTATTTTTTCCATTCTGAACCAAGGCTCCCTACTTTCTAGAGGTTTTGAATTTTTCAAATGCAGTAAATCACTCTTAATGTAGTGCTTTGTGGAGTCTGCTGTGCCTAGGTTTGGAGTCTTTTTTGGAGTCCTGGCTGGTCTATTTTGGATGTGTGTGTGTGGGGGGGTAATTATTTTGCTCTGAACTTTATTTGATGAATTCTTTCAATCATTTAACACCACTTCTATGAGCTTCACAGTTTCTTCTTATTATAATTATTTATCTATTATTCAAGAGCAACACAAATGTACACAGCACTTTACAAAGATATAAAAGGGCAAGGTACATGACCTGATGAATTTTCAAACTTGAGTGGCTAAAGAAAGACACCAAAATCTTGATTGGAGCAGTGTCTGGGAGACCTAGAGGCCGCTGGGGCTGGAGCACAGGACATAGTTTGTGGGATAACAATTCAGCTGCAAGAAATGATGTAGATATTGTCAATTGGAGATAAATGCAGGGAGGCTCCACAAAAGAAGTGGGTTTTCAGAAAGGATTTAAAATAATAGGACTATGTTTGCCACGTGGACAGTGGGAAACTGTTGCAAGAATAAGGAGTGGAAGGAGGAGATGAGGAAAAGTTGGAACAAAGGATCAATAAAAGCATAAGTATTAATGAAGAAAGATGAGAACTTATGGTCTATCATAACAGTTTGAAAAAGGATGTGGGAAAGGTCAAGTAATGCTTCAGAATCATGTGATCCTCCAAAGCAACATTCATAAACACACTTGTTCTGAACATGCACTGTTTCAATTGTCCTGAAAAATCCAGGTAACTGCATGCATGCACACGATAGGTGAGATTCACAGTACATGCTGGGCTACTTTGTGCTGTCCTTGCCATGCAAAGCAACCGTAAACTCATTTTAACTGGCTGGTTAAGCCAGAAGTATGACTACTTTGCCTCACTGGAGCAGCATGAAGAAACCAGATTGCACTAGTGACTCTAGGCCATTAGGCATTCTATTACATGCACATTCAGGAGACACAGTTGCACATACCTAATTTTGTAACTCAGGCCATTTTATGACCATAGAGCATGAAATGGTCTAATCTCTCATTCACAGACAATCTAGATCATATGGTGATTCGTGCACTGTAAGCAATGGAGGTGGGTAGACAAAAGGTTTATACTTCAAAATGCTAAATATTAACACGTATCCCACCAGAGTCAGATTGACAGGAAATCTGGCTCACTGATGGCACCTCCGATGTGTAAATATCATAGCAAGACCCATTGCAGTTTGTTAGAATAACTCTACTTTGCACGTTCATGCTGCTGTTGAAATGGGTCCTGTTCTGAGACATCTCACAAGCTGCAGCAACTGCTGTGAGATTATAAAAGCTGTAAATCAAACTGAGGCTATTGAGAAAATGAGTAATAGAAAGCTTGTTCCCTGACTATGTGTTGCTCCTGCAGAATGGCTGGAATTTGTACTAACGTATGTTGTAAAATAAGGTTTAGAAACTGTGGAAGGCACCGGGACACAGAAGACTGACCCAGCTGTGTGACACCCAAAACCCAAAGATGGCTTAATAAGGAAAGATGAGAACAAGATGAGAACATCTTTGCCCTATTCTGCATTGACCAAGGGATCACACAGCTGTAACCTTGACATTAAAGCAGTGGTGGGCAACCTGTGGCCTGCGGGCCACGCAGCCCATCAGGGTAATCCGCTGGCAGGCCGCCAGACAGTTTGTTTACATTGACCGTCCGCCTGCATGGCCACCCGGAGCTCCCAGTGACCGCGGTTCGCCATTCCCAGGCAATGGGAACTGCAGGAAGCGGCGCGGGCCGCAGAGATGTGTATGTGGAGGGTCAGTGTAAACAAACTGTCTCGTGGCCCGCCAGCAGATTACCCTGGCGGGCCGCGGGTTGCCCATCACTGCATTCAAGTACTGCAGTACAAGACTGGTGCTCTTTAAAACCTGTGATAATGATATCTGTGTGCATTATTTCCCATCAAAATGTGTTAGATTTAATGAATAACGTGTGTGTGTGCAAAAGCAGGCAGTAATCATTTGTGTGATCATTAACCCTCTGTGTGGAGCCCAGCAAGCACAGTAGGTAAAGGAAGTCATGGTGTTATGTGAAACACCCAGTAGACATGTCCTGCTGACTTTTATGTGGAATAGTCAAAGAAAAGCCAAAGTTAATTTGATCTATTGGCAATGGTGATTGGCTTTATGCCATGCAAAGGGTTAGGATTGGAGAGTGAGGTTTAGCTTAGTGTGTTTGTATCCCTTATATCTAGTGGGATTACTCAGGACTGATTCAAAGGATGGGGAGGAGATGTCGTGTCTGAGCAATGGAGCCTAGGGGCATTAGACCTCTAGAGACACTAACTGAGTACAGAGAGGACTCCTGCTACATCTGTACACCGGGGTAGATGGCACCACACGAACACCAGGGGGAAGGGTAGGCCATGACCTGACTCCACCCAGAAAGGCACCTTTTGGGCATACTAATCTTGTATGGCAACCCTGGGTCCCAGACTATGCCTGGCCTCTCTGCAGGTTAGGTTAAGGTGATTTGCACCCGACTCCCACTGTAGCCAATCTATGCAAGCCGATGCATTATGTAGCCCCAAATGTGTAATGAATGTGTAGCTTGGTGTTATGTACAAACCACTCTCCCATCCACACAGATTTCACATCTCCTCGGACTCTTGGTTGGGTACAATTTAAATGACAAAGGGCCTTTTGTTTACATTGTCCACACAAACACAAATCTATAAAGAGCACACAATTTAAATGCAATTTGCTTGATCTCTGTACAATCAGTCTGAATTTTAGGTTCTGCTACTGGCTGACAAGACAATTGTTAAGTAATTACACTGCCTTCATTTCAAGTGCAATGGGATGTAGCAATAATAGACTATATAAGTATTAGAAGAATTAGATGTTTGTCTGCTTTTCAAAAATTATTCAGCCGGTCTGTATATTACAAAATAAATACCCAACTAAAAGTCAAAGATGGCTAGAAAATGCTTCACATCTTTGTTGGCTCTTCTTATTTATGTCATTAATACCGGGCGTTGGAATAACTGAGTATAACGGGATAATTGTGGCTGGCACGGGAGAAAAAAGGCTCAGTCCTGGGGCTCCAGAGGTTGAAGCAGTGCAAAGCAGTTGGAAAGCTGTGCTAGAGGGACAGCCAAGGTTCTCCCATCACAGGACAGTGCTTGGGTGGCACAAAGCTGCTGTAGCCAGCTGTACACATCGACCTCCACCATTGTCGTAAGGGGTATGTCGGAGGCATGCCAGGTGCAAAAGGGGGCATAGCAGATTGCATGATGCTCCACCAGATCCTTGTTCACCATATCCTCTGACTGAAGTTGCCCTGAAGCTACTCTAAGTTACCACCAGGGGGCATTTTGGCCCCCAGCCAGCCCAGGATCAGTGGAGCAGACAGGTGACATAGACACCCCTTCTCCATCATTACCACCACTGCCACCTACCTGCTCTGAGTGGGTAGCAGGGCATCTAATGCACCCTTACTCCCCTGACAAGATGCACTGGGGAAGTGAGAATCTAGTCCAGAATAAATGACACACTGTATTCTCAGTATTTCTATGCCCTGCTGGCAATAAGGCTCTGCTTTCCTGACTTTGCAATTCACTATGGTCCACGGTTATGTGACTCTCATGATGCACTGTGGCAGCTTAAGCAAAGTGCGTCATTGGAGATGTAGTCCAGCCTGGGGAAGACGGAGGGCATGGAACAACAACTCCCATGAGGCACTGCAACAGCTCAGGCAGACTCAGATCAGTGTCGAACTGACCTGAAACAAAACATTTCAGTTTGGTTCAGTAAACCCCAAATGTTTCAATTCAGCTTAACCTGACCCAATAGGAAATACTTCATTCTGATTTTCCCAATGGAAATTTGAAAAACGTTGCTGAAACTGCATTTTCCCTCAAAAAAACATTTTGACAGATAATTCCCAACCAGCTCTGTTGCTTGGTCTTTTCTGTTGATTTGCTTTCTGTTTTTATGATTGTTTTGTGGATAATCAACCTCTATGGAAAAGGTGTAGAACAGACTGAAACTTGAAGACCTATTTCAATTTCCTGGCTGCTCCAACTCCCCACTAGCTTATGATAATAAATAGTATTTTGCTTCTTTTATGTTTTAATTGGTGTGCATTTTATTTTGTTTATTTGGTCATGAATGTTTAGTATAAAGTTGCACTGTGCCTTGATGCATGGGACGGTAAGTTTTTCCCTGCTCATACTTGAGTTGATTGTTTTATTAAGAACTAAACACTGCTTCAGTTATATGTCTTTAAGTTTGATTTTAGGGTCACCGCTGAAGCTACTGGGAGCTGATGGTTCTCAGCACCTTTCAGTATCGGATCCTTTGTTAATTGAGACATTCAACAAAAACACTCCAGTGCAACAACATGACCAGAGTTTTTTCTATGGGTTGTACCTGTATATTGCTGTTACACAATATATAAATACTAGTCTTTCAACTACAGCTTTTAACAGATGCTATACCCATAATCTAGCCTTTTGGCTAACAGCTGTTGGAGAATATATTCAGATAAAACTTAATGTAATAATGGGAGGGGTTTTTTGTAAACATGTGATTACTTGATACAGAGAGGTCCATTTTTGGCTCAGTGTATACGGAACTATGAGAATTGCTCCCATTATTACTCATGCATCCTGCCTTAAGCCATAGGGGGCCAATTTTACAAACGTAGCTGCTCACTTGTGCCAGTCTTAGCTCCCTGTAGAGGAACTCGCACTTGTCAAGTGGATCCCACAGCAAGCAGATGGCCTGTCTGAGCACAAGGCGGGTGTCCTCAGACTATTTGACTCCTGGGAAAGGGTGGGAGGAGCCTGCCAAAATGAAAGGTTCACCTCTTCACATGGGGGGAGGGGGGTAAATACAGCTCAGGCATCAACAAATTACTGGGGACAATGAATGAAAAAACAGGGATGGGTGAAGGCCACGGGTAAAAAAGAAAGGAACTAGAAGGAGACATTCAGCAGGGAACCCCAGACTATGCCACTGCTCCCTGAAGGAGTCCAAATAATCAGTGGATGCCACTCAGAGCATCTCACCTCTGAATGGACTAAGGAAAGGAAAGAGCTGCACAGTAACAGAAAACTCCCCTATCAAGCTTCTTTGCTCCTGAACTGATAGGTGGCTCTCTTGGCCAGTGCCAGGAGGTGGCTGATGAGGAGATCTAGTCCGACAAACCATAGAAGGCTAAAGAGGATATAGTTGTGGATATAGACAGCTCCACTCCCTGACCAGTCTGCAAGGGACAGACACGAGCACAGAACACGTGGAAATTAACAACAGACAGATATCACATCTCCATAGAAGTGGACATCATGTCACTGGATCAGATTTATACATTTAGTTCCTGTCTTTAGTTTATCCTTCCACCTGAGAGTCTGGGCCATGTTGTTTTTAGCTATATTATAATTCTGGGCTTCCACTGTTTCGTCTTCTCTTAAGAACCAACACACCAGTTGGGAATGCACACTATCAGGAAAAGCATGCCATTCTATGCCACTCATTCAGAATATATTAGTTATGCAAGATGCATTTGCAAGATGCAATACGTTTGTATGTTGTTAATATAATAATTTCAACTTGTTTCATTAGCTTCTGCACTATAGTGGAGTTTTTTGAGATACATACTTTTGAGATGTACAGAACAGCTCAGTGGTTCTCAACCTGCGGCTCATGGGCCGCTTACGGCCCAATCAACACAGAGCTGGGGCCCATGTGACATCCTCAGGGCCCTACATGTAGTATTGGATGCGGCCCACATAACACATTATGGTAACACAATGGTAAATAGGTTGAGAACCATTGGCAACAGATACAAAACTATAGAACACAAGAGTGTTAATTTTTCCAAGCAACATAGTAATTTTTCTAACATCATCTTATAAACTACTATAGTTGTTGCTAAAGCAACTTCTTGGGCCAGATCCTCAACTGGTGTAAACTGTCTTCAATGGAGCTATGCTGATTTACACCAGCTGAAGATTTGGCCCTATGGCCGATTTTCACAGACTGCAGCCGGCATATAACATTGGTATTCTCCTTCTTAGGTCTGTCTGTGCAATTCTGTAAATGTACAAACTATGTCACGAGGCAGAAGGAAGTAGAGTTGGTGCTGTCCATCAAGCCAGTTCTATAAAAGAAAGAGAAAAGAGGCAAAGAAGTCGTGGAACGCTGGAGAAACTGGCTCAAATATTCAAGTTACCTCTATTCTCTTCTCCCACATTCTGGAAAAATCAGGGTTATGAATTAAAGCACCTTCATCCCTCAAAGAACCTTTACACTGGGCCACCCACATCATTGCCTCTGTATGTATTGTCGGGATAATTTTTTCCCCAACGTTGTACTGTTCTTGAACACTTTCTCCACTGTATTAGCTATGTAGGGCATGATGGTGCATTCTTTGCACAGCCTGAATTCCCAATATTACGGTTATTTTTACCCTGTTTTTTTCCCCCTTCTGCTCTCCTATAAATCAAATAATAAAGTTGTCCTATCAGTTGAGGAGCCTCTCCAGCTTTCAGATTTTGTGTTAATGGATAGTTCTTACAATTTCTAATTCGGATTTTCATATAGCTCTTTGATTACAGGACTCCTAGTCATTTTGTGTAGCTTTTTTCAAAATTCAGCAGCTAAATTACTTCTGTCTGTTAGTTCCAACATATCCCTTCGTTGGAATATAGCAACAGGCTGACTTTAAGCCTGTACAAATATAGACAGCTTTGACCAGGAACACACATCTGACATCATGTACCATTTGTCAGAACATAATATTGGTTCTGCTTCTTCACAGCTCTAAAAATATTACATATATGTAATTATTTATAAATGACATTTCATATATCTTCGCTGCACTGACTTTCAAAACGAATTGTTAACCAAATTTTGGAGCTTTATTTAACTTTTTTTTCAAAAATCAGTTGAGAACAGGAAAATAAACCCGTAAAGATTTAAAAGATAAAGGAATGGAAGGGGAGGGGAAGAAAAGGAAGGAAGGAGGAGAGAAGAGTGACATCTCAGTTTCCATCCACTAGGAATTAATCAAAGGTTTCTAAAAAGTTCTATTTAAAATTTCTCACTGGGGTACAGGTGTTATTTTGAGATATAAATAATACAAAGATATTGAAAAACCAAAAAGGGTTCAGAAAAGAGCTACAAGAATGTCCTGAGGGCTGGAAAACCTGCCTTAGTGACATACTAAAATGAGCTCCCTCTGTTTGTTTATCCCACAGAAGGTTAAGAGATGACTTGATCACAGTCTAATGATTTCTGATAGTAGAGGTGTGGTGTACGGAGGACTGTGTTGGAATTGCAAATTTTCACTTTACGCGTGGAGGCTTGGGGGGCACAGTTCTTGGTTTTGCTTGCAGGCTGGGGGCTCTGTAGGGAAGCATGCACAATCATAATCAGTCTGGAGAAAGCCAGCCTAGAGTAAGGTACATTGAGCTATGTCTCTCTGTTTTCGGGAGCAGGCTGCGGTTCTGTCTCTGTGGTTTGGGGTTCTTGAGTGTTACCATTCCGAATTCCAAGAAATAAAGTAGTGTTACATTGCAACCTTCCAGTAAAAGTACTTTATATTTTTATCTAAGTTCTCTGAATGTACGCCATGAACATAACAAGAAGGCTCTTTAGCCTTAGCAAACAAACCGCAACAAGATCTGGTGTTTGGAATCAGAAGATAGACAAAAATCAGACAGAAAAAGGCACACATTTTTAATAGAAAAGGTAATTAACCATTGAACAACTTACCTGGGGAGATGGTGGATTCTCCATCATTTGAAGTCTTCAGATCAAGATTTCTTGAAGATACACTTTAACTCAACCAGAAGCTATGGGCTTGATGCAGGTATCACCTGGTGAAATTCTGTAACCTGCGTTCTGCAGGACGTAGATAACCATCATAGTTCCTTTTGAAGTTAAAATCTACTATCTTTAAGGGTCCCCAGATAGGTGAGAGCTGCTGAAGATACATAGATAAGAACACTGATCTATGCATTCGTGGCAGCAAATAGTTAGCATGCCCTGCTAGTAAACCGAGTCATCAGAATAAAGTGTTTCTTGGAGAAGTTGAACAGTACAAACCTATTCACAAATCAGCTTCATGTAGCTATTCAAAGTACATATTAACTATTTAATACAGAATTACAGTAGTTCTCAACTGGTGATCAGTGTCTATAAAGCACTTCCAGGTAGTCTTCAAGGTTGCTTCTGTCACAATGGCTAATCATTGGTCAGCCACTTCTGATACTTCCTGCCAGCTATAACACATTCGTTAGTTTCCTTAGGATGTCCACAGGCCTTTTGTGCCTCTCTGTAATAAAAAGTCAAGCACCTCTCTGCATCCTGAATGAGAGCTATGTGGGTGTTTCTTTCATGTAAATTCTGCCATGATCAAATTTGTCGCTATAACCAAAATGGAAGGGGCACAAATTGCACAGAAACAAGCTGCCAAGTCAATGAAGAGTCCAGTGGCACCTTAAAGACTAACATTTATTTGGGCATAAGCTTTCTTGGGTAAAAAACCCACTTCTTCAGATGCATGGAGTGAAAATTACAGATACAGGCATAAATATATATTGGCACATGAAGAGAAGGGAGTTACCTTACAAGTGGAGAACCAGTGTTGAAGGCTAATTTAGTCAGGGTGGAAGTAGTCCACTCCCAATAGTTGATGAGGAGGTGTCAATACCAAGAGAGGGAAAATTGCTTTTGTAGTGAGCCAGCCACTCCCAATCCCTATGCAAGCCCAAATTGATGGTGTTAAGTTTGCAAATGAATTGTAGCTCAGCAGTTTCTCTTTGAAGTCTATTTTTGAAGATTTTTTGTTGAATGATGGCTACTTTTAAATCGGTTATTGAATAGCCAGGGAGATTGAAGTGTTCTCTTACTGGCTTTTGTATGTTACTATTCCTGATGTCTGATTTGTGTCCATTTATTCTTTTACGTAGAGACTGTTCGGTTTGGCCAATGTACAGGGCAGAGGGGTAACTCTCTTCTCTTCATGTGCCAATATATATTTATTCCTGTATCTGTAATTTTCACTCCATGCATCTGAATAAGTGGGGGCTTTACCCATGAAAGCGTATGCCCAAAAAAACCTGTTAGTCTTTAAGGTGCCACCAGACTCCTCGTTGTTTTTGTGGATACAGACTAACACAGCTACCCCTCTGATACTTGGTAAGCTGCAAAGTGACCAGGAGAGGCAAGGGCAGTATGATCTGCCGGCAATGGGAAAAGATTCAGTATTAATAAATGTTAAGAATTTCACCCAGGGAGAAGCAACAATCAGCATGGACACATATTGTGGGGATACAGCCAAACATCAGCACCCATTGCATTCAGATGAATTTATTTTCTGCCTCTTGATTATTACTGTCTTAATATTACTTCCCCCTGCAGTCAAGCACTTTAGTTATCCTTCACAGACTGGAACGACTGGTGTGAGATCAGGATTGGATCCCCTTGAGGGGATTTCCAGTTAAAGAAGTGGTCTGCAATAAGAAAACATTTGAGAACCATTGCAAGATTATACCATTTCCAACATAGCAACAGAATTTCTACATAACACAATGTTTAGGGCTAAATATTCTAAGCACTGCATTCCATCTTCATACTTACACTGTGGTTTCACTTGCCTTTACATTAACAAGAGAGGGAAATTAGTGCACAAAATGTCATCTGGGCAAGTTACATCACGCTACTACAGTAGCTCAACATCCTGCAGATCTGGGTGGACAGAGGGAAGGGCTCTGAGCGTAGGGTGTGCTAACAAAAGCCTTTTGGAAATGGTGTGATTTCCATTCCGGTTAGGCCACTTTAGGGGACAGAAACTCACAACTAAGAAAATTAAATTCCTTATCGTTGTTTTAACAACTGCAGGAATGCCTGTAATCTCTTTTATTAGCTGCTATAATGCCACACCAGTTCAGATACTTTGCAAGGTTTAGAACGCAAGATCCTGCAGGGGACTATTGACACACACAAAAATGTTTGGAACCTGGTAAAAGTATACGTTTTGATAAAATATGGCTTGCTTGTCATATATTTATTTCTAGAGGGAGACTTGCCACGTCAGACACTGAGACCAAAACCTCATTATTTACAGTCTTTTTAAGAACAGGATCACTGAAAACAATCTTATAGGTGCAGCGCTGGAACTGGTTTTCTTCTTTTGATCTGAGATGGCATCCATTGCCATGGTATATGAGCACATCACAATCTTGAATGTATTGATCCTCAAAACACCTCTCTTCTATTCTAAAATGAGGCACAAAGAGATTATGTGACTTGCCTCCTGTCTCATGGGAAGTCTGGGGTGACATAAGGAATGAAATCTGGCTCTCCTGAGACTGTAGCTAGCACCCCAACCACTGGACCATCCTTCCTTTTGTAAATGCCTCCTTGTAACATTTGATCAACTCTAGGAACTACAGACTGTTGTCCCAGCCTTAAAATAAGAATTCAGGCCATAAATCTCCCTATGTCTCAGCTTCCCCTTCTGTAAAATGGGGACAATCCCGCCATTGTCACAGGACTGTTTGTAAGTTCTTAGGAATCCTGGGATGCAAAGTACTAAATGAACCCAACCCTGCTCCCACTGAACTCAGTGGTGCACAACTGGACTGAATATACATCAAATGCTATTACTCGTCAGATTTGGGTATAAAGCAATATTTCCACAGGGCCAAATCCTAAACTCCTTACTTAGGGCCAGACTGTGAAGGCTTTAGTCACACTGATGAGTAGGAGCCCCATTAAAGTGAATGGGATACTCACATGAGTAGCTTAGTGCTCTTCAGAGTGAATAGGGGGTTCACAGTGCTCACTAAGGCAAAACTACCATTGAACATAATTGGCTGCCCTCTCATTTCTGAATCTGCTTCAAGGTTCTGGTCCTAATCTGTAAAGACATTAATGAAAGCAAATTCCAGCCATCTTAGAAGACTGGCTCTCTCCCCATGCTTCACCTGTGACAGGTACAATCCACAAAGACATCATGGCTGATAGTCCCCAGAAGGCAACTATTTAGCACTGAGTTCAGAGTGTTCTCAGTGGCTGGCACCCAGCAGTGGAATTCCCTACTACCAGAGATTGTAGGGACCTTGGGTGTTTTTAAGGCACAACACGCGACAGCAGATTTTCACCCCCAGACTTCTCGATATGCCTCCTAATTGTATGAGATCACCCATCATATCTCTCAAGAACAGAAGCACAAAATACCAACAGTCAGGTATAAAGAGCTGCCTCGCATACACAATGGTAATATTCAGACACACTGGGCAGTTTCTCCAACCTGGCCGAGCTTTGCAGGACCTGCTTTGCACTGCACTGAGACAAAAGAGCTGCTGGGTGCTGACTTAGTGGCTCCCTAGATAAAATAGAGCAGTCTTTAAACGGCTCTATTTTGTGCCTGCCTGTCCACAGCTCCTTGGGGCTATTCCAGTTGCTGGAAATCAGATTGATGCTGCAGCATCCCAGTCATCTACCTCTTCCCCAGCACACCCCTTACGTTAGGTGCTATAAATAACAGTAACATGGCTCTACACCACCAGAAGTTCCCCTAGGCTAAAAAAAAGTGCAAAGGGGCCATACAGCTTCCATCCTGGGCCAGTGTCTTTTTCTGGCAGTTGGAGATACATCATGTAAACACAAAGTGCACCTTTTATTCAACCTTGCTAAGAACAAAGATACAGAGCACACTTGGATCCCAACTGCAGAACAGTAGAAACTGGGGTGAAATCCTGGTCCCAATGACAGCAATGGGAATTCACCCTAGGTTCTGTCAAAGTCTTTCTGTGCACAACTGTAATGAATAGGACCACATCTTTTGCAGTTAACACCAGTAAACTCAGGTTCTTGGAGGAATTAGACCAAAGCGTTTGTGATGCGTTTTGTTTTGGCAGTTCAAGGATTTTAGTTTGGCAGGGTTGAGAAATAAGTGGCCCCTTACCAGCAAAGGAAGCAAGAGCCTGAACGTTCTTCAGAACTCGGTTCTGGGAAGCATATCACATGCTACTATGTACCCCCTAAGCCAATCAAAAGCCTCATTTCATCTACTTATGGGATGGTCTCTCTCTCTCTCAATATACTCAATACTTGGCCTAAAGACATCTATGAGTATTCTCAAGAGCTGTGAGTATGCAGAACTGGGCATCAGCCACACAGAGGCCACTAGAGGACAGATTACATTTCTTTTAGTTTGGGGATGGGGAAAGGACAATGGACAATGGATACATTTGGAATGGGAGATAGTTACTGAGGCACTGACCCTCAGCTGGTGTAAATCAGCATCGCTCCATTGACGTCAAAGGAGCGACACCAATTTAACCCAGCTGAGGAGCTGGCCCTAATTTTTTATGGCTCATGGGTTTGAGTAAAATTGCCCAAGAAACTGTTTTGGGGTTGCCTTTCTGAAGAATTCAGACATTCATTATGACAAGGAGTTCAAACACTGCAATCCCCGAAAAATCAGCATGCCAGGATGCCTGTAATTCTTAATTAACACTTTGAGTTTCTGCTTCCCACCCCCCTCCCACCATTTTTGGAAAACAACTACCCTGGAAGCCATATTCCCTGCTGGTATAGATTGGTGTAGTTCCATTGAAGTCAATAGAATTGTGCTAATTTACAAGAGCTCAGATTTTGACTCTAGGTCTGTTTCTGTTTTTTACTTGCACCACTTTTACACTGGATTGTAGTTATGCCAGACAGATACTGGTATGCAAGCAGATTTAGAAATTATATAAAATCTAGGTCTTCTATAGCACTTTTTAGCCATAGCTCTCAAAGCACTTTACAAAACAGGTCAGTATCATTATCCCTGTTTTATAGATGGGGAAACTGAGGCAGAGAAATGCCTTGTCTCGTGTCAATCAGCACACCAGTGACAGAGCCAGGAATTGAACATAGCTCTCCAGAGCCCTAGTCAAGTGCTAACTCCACCATGAAACCTTTTTATATTCCCTTTTCACAGGGGGACATGATCACTACATGACTGAGAAATTAATTAACTTTAAAAGCACTACTTCAACCTTACCAATTTCACTACATGTGTATAAGCAATAACTTTACTGAGTGTTTTTTATTTCTGTGTAGTTTAATACCTACTATGTCTAGGGAGTAATACTTTTGTTTTAATCCACACTGAACACTAGAATGTTGGACAAGTGAAGCATTTGATGGTGATGATAATGAGTAGCCCATTAAACGTAATTTTTAAAAAGTTAATGAGCTCTCACTAAGGGCCAGACACGTACTGTAAGGAAAAATGTTTGCAGAAAGAATATAACTTTGGAGCCTTTTATTTTACTACATAGGGATGCAATAAAACTTTTTAATATGCTTTCAATTAATCTAACAATGTAGGCAAGACTTGGGTTTTATTTTTGTACTTGCTTTGCTACAGTAAAAAACAGAGGTCTAGTTTCCTAAGGAATGTAACTGATATATGAATTAATCAGCCGTCTTTACCACCCTGTTCTCTATTGAATGTCCAGGGATTCAATTTTTTTAGTTTGTTCTTAATTAAAGAAACTCGGCAACCAAGTGATTTATTGATAATGAATCTTGCCATTCCTTTAGTTGTGCGGTCACTTTTGGCCACTATCTGAATTTACCAACATAAATAAAGCCTCTCGGTGACTAAACAAAGTTAAAGAAGCAATAAATTAAGCCCACCAAGTACACTTGGTTAAACCCTTAGCCAACATAAATACAAGAATGCCTTTTCCTGTGATATGCTTGGTACAATGACATCATCCGTTTCCAAACAGAACATCACGACCACAGCCAGAAACATAACACAATTCCTTTAAATGAATCAAATTGCAACAGTCTAGACTTTGTTGCAATGATTGTTCAACTTCTGGCATCCCTGCCCTCTGCTCTCAAGTGAGCACTTTATAGAATAATAATATGTTGATCTCAATTTTGCATTTGCTGTATGATTACATTTTGGCAGGAGCACATCACTCTTATTCTCACTCCACAAGAATGTTTTGAAAGTCACTGAAAATTCAGCACTTGTTAGCTGAGGGCCAAATATTGCCCTCCCTGTTGGAACTAACTGCTCTGTGGGAAGCAATGAGTGGA
This sequence comes from Chrysemys picta bellii, assembly GCF_011386835.1. NCBI lineage: Eukaryota > Metazoa > Chordata > Testudines > Emydidae > Chrysemys > Chrysemys picta. Next base: position 192,905,879 of record NC_088793.1, read on the forward strand.
ACAGGGCCATGTCCAGAAACATCCTCAATGCCCAGAGCAGGATGGCTCAAAGGGACCAGAAGGGGAATATACTTCCTGCTCCTTTACAGCCTGTCTACACTGGGGAAATGTTCTCCATGGTGTTAATACTGGTTACAGCGGTGGTGTAGGCCCAGTTGAAAGTAGTGAGGCTTGTTTGCAATTAGCTGGTTTCGAAACTATTAGATGACACCAGTTCAGTGAAAAACTGGTCAGGCTACCTTTAACCATCTCAAACTGGATCTACACAACACCTCTAATTGCTTTGAAATTGGTTGCAAAATTTCCCTTAAAGCAAAATTGGCCCTGAGTTGCACTAGTGCATTGGGTATAGCACAGGGAGCTGCTCCCATTCCCCCTACAAGAGCACCACATGACAATCCATCCAGGCTCCTTTAGGAGCCAGAAGCCAGACCCACCAGCACACCCAACAGCTCGCCATAGTCCCGGGGGAGTGTGCTTAGCTTGCTTGGAGGAGACTATGCTTATGATGCGGTTTGCAGCAGATGCTTGGGATGGGCACTAGCGAGAAGCATTTCAGACAGCATTGGTTCTAGAACACTTAGCCACACTGTCTCACACAGACAGGAAGGGTCTGGGATACCATGGTACACCTGCTTATGACTCATTGTTCCCCACTGGTATAGCTTAAAAGAGCAAGGGTAGTGGTGTGTGCTGCCCCCTAGTGCCTGCCTCCAAGTCAGCAAACCACATTTCCTCAGGCACTATGCACTGGCAGACATATGAGCTGGTTCTATTATGTTGTGCTGGAAAGGGGTAGACTGGAATCCTGCCCAGCTTCTAGGAGAGGGGTAAAAGATGCACTCTCTTCTCCTTCCCATCAATGCACCCACTCAGGCCAGGACTTTACCCAGAGCCTGGGTTTGCTCGTAACAAATAGCAATCTTGGGTCCATTTTCTCTTTGTTCTCCCATAACACTTACTTTACAAAATCAAGTGAAAAAATTAAATCCCTTAATGTAACAAGGATCCAAACATAGAATTGCACCATGGACATCATATTGATCCAGGGACGAACACAGGATGAAAGAGAGAGTAGCGACCTTTCTGATCCTGTGTGCAGGACACAGAATTAAAAAAAGGAGAAAACTTAATCACTAATTGGTGAAGCCATAAAAGTGGCAGTAAGAGACTTTTGCCTCATATGGCTTTACACTGGGCTGTCTAATTTTATGACACCTTTTATTTATGCTGCCATAATTAAGGTTGTCCTGAAAGATGAGCAGCATCGGAAGAGAACAGCATAAAGACAATCCCCTGGAGGACTTCAAAACAGATTTTTATTTAAAATGTATTTTAAAAACAAAGAAATATAAATAAATAAATAAATAAATAAATAAATACGAGTTACTCATAATGCAGCTCTCTCTCCTCATTCTGTTAGACCTATGAAGACTTGCTATCCAAAACATGTCAATATTAAGGATGAAAAGGACATCAAATTCTTTTTGTCTTTCTTTTTATAATTCTTTTTGAAAGATCAGCAGAGGATTGGAACAACAACCCTATAAGGCCAATCGGCACAATGTGCATAACACAAAAGACAGGTTCTATTTTAATTAAGCCATCTTCCAACAATGCAATGCAAAGAACATGGCTTTTGAATTTTGAAGCAATCAGACTATGAATGTGAGAGAATTACAAATAAACAGAAGAAAGAATTCCAAATACAAGGAGGGAACCTAAAAAGGGGCTCAAAAGCAATTGCACACACACAAAAAGTGTTTTTTTAATTATCTGAATGCATTTCATCCTTTATTTTGACTTGCTTCTCAAAGCCACATCAGGTTGTTCGTAGAAACAATTTGTTACCAAATACGCAATTCCACTCTGCTTAGAATGTTAGAAACTGCAACATATATACAACACTTACTTATGTTTAAGTAACAATCAGATTGTGTATTATTTGAGCAGGCTAAGCATTCAAGTCCACTTTACACCGGTATGGAGCAGACTAAACAAACCCGACCTCCAGGATGACCCCCAAAGGATCCCAAAAGATTGAAAACGTATAGTAGGCAGCTACCATGAGACTTTTATGGCCTGGTAATGGCATGCAAATGACACTGTGTCTCTGTAATGCAGCCAAACTCTGGCATTGTATATGAGAGCAATTTCCTCAAGAATTTGGGGAAAATGTGATACTTTTCCTTTTATGTATGAAATTCACAACATCTCGTACATATACCAGCTGACTACATTTAAAAGCATTGACAAACGTATTACCGAACCAGACGATCACATGTAGCAGTATTCCTTGAACTCTCTTGCTCATTACATGGAATAGGCGGGTATCTTCATAGTGCGCGAGAAGAGGTTGCTGTCTAATTTCCAAGGTTTGTGTTGCCTTAGCCACAAATCCCTTTAGGAGAAGAAGTAACTGGAAAATACAGATTCTATGAAAACATGAGACCAAATCATAAAGGCATTTTTGTTAAAATATTAAGTGCCAGATCCTGAGCTAGTGGAAATCAGTGTAACGCCACTGATTTTAATAGAACTATGCAGATTTACACCAGCTGAGGACCTGGCCCTCTGTGAGCTCTTATTATCTTGTTAACAGCAAAATACTTGGCTGCAGTGATGTAGGCTACATGTAAAATTGCTCTGTAATTTGATCTCATTATTGTTAGCATCCAAGGAGGAATGCAGGTCCTCTCAAACCCCCAATCTGGACTGAATTAAGACGGCTTGTTCTACACACCAGTTTCACTGGTTTAACTTTTAATGAGATACAAGTTCAAACCTTAGCTTGGCCAGTGCAATTTCTGCATATGGATCAGCGCTAAATCCGATTATCTGAGCCTCCTCAGCATTGTTTGGTGGAGGAAGGGAGAGGGGTGAAAGTGACATTATGTCTCCCTGCATTCTCAAGCTGGCTGGGCACCTAGGCCTAAACCAGAGCCCAAGCATGAAATCAGAGTTGCCTCAACATGGCTGTAACCTGTGCTCAGATGCACCAGCCTTCTGCTGGCCATCCCACAGCAGAGAAAAGCCAAAATACAGGATGTCTTGACTTTGCTCCCTCCCTCATTTCCAATTGGAGATCACAATCGTGAGGAGGATTGTTAAATCCACAGCTGTTTTTAGACAATCAGAGAGCAGCATGACAGGGAAGGATTTTTTCCCTTCCATCTGGATAGGAGATTGTTACTGTTTATTTTGGACCTTCCTAACATCATCCATGCCTTTATCGCCTCCCTGCATAGAAAGACACCTTAGATCAAACCAGAAACTGAAACTGGTGCGGAATTTGACAAGCCTTTTATCACACACTTTTCTTGGCAGGTGCACATAACACCAACGTTCCATGATCTACACAAGAAGGTCCTTCCATGTTATGAGGCACCAGACATTGGTGGATGAATGCATTTGAAACCTGACATCTTACACTGAGGGCTTGTCTTCATGAACACTTAGTTTGCAGCAAGCTGGAGTGTAAATCTACCCTGAAGTAAGTGTCCATGTGGACCCTGCTGCCACTCCTAGGGGTAGGCAACCTATGGCACCCGCAAGCTGATTTTCAGTGGCACTCACACTTCCTGGGTCATGGCCACCGGTCCAGGGAGCTCTGCATTTTAATTTAATTTTAAATGAAGCTTCTTAAACATTTTAAAAACCTTATTTACTTCACATACAACAATAGTTTAGTTATATATTATAGACTTATAGAAAGAGACCTTCTAAAAATGTTTAAATGTATTATTGGCACGCAAAACCTTAAATTAGAGTGAATAAATGAAGACTCGGCACACCACTTCTGAAAGGTTGCCGACCCCTGCACTAGAAGTTCCACAGCGCACTTTAGTCTACGCCACTTTGAAACGGGAGTAGATTGAAGGAAACTTTTAGTGCATGACATCAGGGTCCACATGGACAGCTAGTGCACAGCAGGCTACTGCGTGGTAGATTCACACACCAGCTTGCCATGTACTAAGTGCCGTGTAGACAAGCCCTTAGATAGCTAGAAATTGGAGGCCAAATTCTCAACCAATATCAATCAGGAAAGCTCCACTGGATTTACATCGGTGAAGAATCTGGCCCAGTGATTTATGAATCTTTCTATTGCATTAATGTGTTTAAAGGATGACGTTTTTAAAATGTTGACACCTGTAACTGAGCAGAGTTCATTTAAAACATCTGCTTTGTAACACATTTAGGTAAGGTGGGGGATTCATTAATAAAGTACATCTATTGACAGTGACATTTAATGTTAATCAGTTATACATGAGTACTGAGGGGAGAACAAATTGTTAGTCCCTTATTTTATTCTACAGATATATGATATTTCAGTCATTTTCAAGACCCTATAGAACCAACATATCAGTCCCCACCCAAAAAGAAAATCATACCATCAATAAACTGCACTTTTTCTTCCAATATATATAATTACAAATCTAAGGCTATTTTTCTTTCCTTTGCAATTTCATCCCCTTCTGAGGAATTAAGTCATGCATATTGCATGAAAATAGGACCACAGGCTGGGCCTCTACAAGCTGCTAATTGAAAACCTTGTCAGAAGTAGGAGGAAGTGGCAAGAAACTTGGCAAGACCTCGCTCTTTTCATGCAGTATTTGGTTCTCGGTACTTATCAATGGCAGTACTACAGCACTGTGCAGAGGTTTACAAGTCATGCCAGTACTGTCTCTGCAATAACAGAACAACATGTTCTTCCCTGCAAATGTAATAAAGGGTGAATATTTAATATTAAAGCCCATATCCAGCACTCTTCACCCCAGTAAAACTCCCTTTGGTGTTCAAGTGGAGAGGATTAGGCCCTAAATACATAACTACATGTGAGCTGCCTACCTTAAAATATATATTTATATTTAAGACTATTAACTACAGACTGATATTACGGTGACAGCTTTATTCTTTATTCTTTAAAACCCCATGTACTAGTCTAAGATTTCCAATAAGAGCAAAGTATGTTCCCGAGTGTATTAAACCAAGTTAAGAAAATGAAAATATGTTAAGTGAAAGAACTATGGGTCTGATCTGACTGTTTTTACTCATATGAATAGTCCCACTGGCTTCAAAGCCCTGCTCACATAGGAGCTGGAGGATCAAACCCTATGGTTAGACTAGGTCCCATTAAGAATTACTACAATTTGCCTGATATGAAATGCTTACATTATGAAAATCCTGATGATTTTGCATCTGTTAATTAGGATAATGACTAATATATTCAGGCAGTAGACGTGACAGCTGTCTGTATGTTTTTAGGGGCATATATTTTTAGATGCCATTTACTCTACATCCAAACACATTAACTACTAAATTCTGTTGAAGTGATACAACAACACAGAGGCTTAGGGACGCAGGTTAAATTCCTTTCTATTTCTGACTGCTTCACCCGGTTACATCACGTTTGTCTCATTCGTCCAAAGCTTCCATAAATCTGCCTCTCAGATCCTCTGTTAAGTGATATGGTAAAGGGAAATTGCTAATGTCAGTGTGAAACAAAATAAAACTGAACTCAGAGTCCAGAGCGGCAATATTTAAATAGAGAACACATTGCCTACTGCTCCTTTTAACTAGTTTAATCACTTACTGACCAAGCAAGGCTAATAATGGTTAAGGAATAAGTGGTTGTACTTTTCTCCCATGTTTCAACATTGAAGATTTGCAAGACGAACTCCAATTTTAAGACAAAAGTCGCCCCATTAAATCTTAACAGATGTTTCTCTAGTTTAGAAGATTAAGAAAGATTTCAGCATCAAAAATCAAAGAAAATATTCTATGACCTTAAAAAAGGATAAAACACAAAGCTCTAAACAAACCAAAAGTCCACTTTGACAGCTGCATCTGACTGAATTGATGAGGTGCTATTGATGTTTGGATTAAACTATGCTTCTGTGATCAAGTACTCAAACATGGGATAAAAGAGGAATATGTTCTTTAATCCTACCAACTAATTTTGTGTAGGCAGTGGTTGCAGAAAGCCATGGTACAGAACAATGTTGGAAGTGGCTTCGCTTTTGCTTATTGACAAAGCTATTTTTATTTCATTAATTCACCAAGTATACTATCAGCGTTTAAACTAACATGGAGAAATCTATACAAGGCACAGTATTCTCCACAAATAAATCACTGAAAATTTCAAAGTCATTAAAGGCAGGATCAATAAGATATGATCCTGAAGGGCTAGGATGATGCTACACTAAAATGTAATAGAAAAATTAGATATCGATTTTTTTAATATAATCTTGATAAAGTAAACAACATTGGGGTTCCAGTTCTGTTTTTAGAACATGTCTATTTTCCAAAATAGGAAGGGGTTAAGAGACAGTTAAGTCACTGGTTAATTACTGTCTTCATCTATCACTGTATATCCCTAAAAACCTGTTTGCCTGATGCGTCTCTCTTCAAAGGCAATGGGAACTGTACTTTTCAACACAGGGAACACTTAATAAACAAACATGTGTTTCAAATCCTATTTTACAAGAAATCAAGATGGGGGAAACTCTTTAAAATAATATTAGTCAGGCATTGGCCTGGACTCTCATTTACCCTAAGGACAAAGCAACATGGAAGAGCCAGGGAGTAAACGAGAATCAGGCCTGTGATGTTTTGGCATTAGTGCTGTGCCCCTGGGCCCAGAACATCCACATGGGAATAGTAGAGTTCTGGTACATCATGAAGATGACATTCCAAGTAGCTGTGGATGGAGACTGACTGCTTGCAGCAAGCTAATCCAGCAGGGGGTATTGGCTTTGACCCCAGACCGACCACTTATCATCCTATCCAGTCTAAACAAAAACGCAGCAAATCACTAGCTACATCTGTCTCCCAGGAGGAAAATTCGGTGTTGAGAAGAATTGGCTTCCAGAATGAAGGATTGAAGGTTCCCTGAAACCCAGATCTGCATCAACCATTTCTGAACCAGGCACAGCAAGAGTTAGAATCCACAATCAGATATTTTGCTAGTCTTACAACACACTCACAAATACATAAGAACGATAGAACATTTTGTGTTAGTAGAATTCAAGTATATGTTTCTAGAGTGATTTACTAGACAAAGATGTAATTTCAGCTAAACAGTTCCCAGTAGGAAATATTTATTATCAACTTGCTCATATGTTATTCTTTAAACTGTAGGGAATATGTGCTGCAGATACTGGGGGGCATTGAAGTATTCAGTAAAGACCAGCAGCCACTTGGAGTACACACTCCTAGGGGGGAAATCCTGGCTCCACTGAAATCAACGGCAACACTCCCATTGACTTCAATACGGCCTGAACTTCACCCCAATGAGTTAGAATGGCCCTTTCTGCCGCCTCTATCGGTGAGGAGCATCCATTCCTAGATCAAGGTCTGCACATTTTAATTGCATCATGGGTGTCTGAGAAGAAGAAAGCTTTAAACCTATGAGAACCATTCATCCAAAATATGGAGCACCCTCAATTTGCACTAATTTCTGTGAGACTTGGAGCTCATTTAGCCCTTTGCAGGATTAGGCCCAGGTTAACTGAAACCAGTTAGTTCTGCATTCAGGAGAGGCAACAGAAGTGATATGTGATATTATGAACGTAAAAGAAATGGACATAAGGGAATGTTCATTACCCTCACCTCACTCAGCAACACAAGAGGAGGCATGTTCCCAGATCTGGGATGGATAGACTATTATACCTACTCAAGCAGCCATCCGTGCACAAGGTTTGGTATATTTAGGAATGGAATGAATATATGTATCTTAAATGTTTATTCTTTTTGTTTATTTTTGTGTTCATTTGTATTTTTACCATATACATACATATACTGCTGTGATTGGCAAGTATTAGATCAGAGAATTTATGATGTAAAGATACATATACATACAAATAGATCTTTATATAAAACTATTTTTCACTCTTCTTTCTGCATTGTAGAAATAATACAAAGAATATTAACAAAAGAATTAGAGCTTTGATTTCATTGCTGGATTTTTATTTTCAGGCTGGGTGACAGTTCCCTGCTCTTTCTTTTAAATTCACAAATATGCCTGTTTACACTTTAAGAACCTTAAATATGAGCCTAAGCAATGCTAGTGATTTTGATTTATATATTTGGACTACAGATACTCTGCAAACAAAGATATATTTTACCATTACACTTGTACTTATGTAATTCCGACAGTTTTATTTTTGTGTTGCTAGGGGATTCTGTAAACAAACCAAAGAAAACCATGGATCAGTATTTCAGTAACTGTGACAAAATTTCTTAGCCACAATACTGAGAATATGGTCTAATTATTGTATAAACACACTTTGATTTGTTTACTTCAGTGTCAAATTAACTTCAAATATGTAACAACAGTTCCAGATTTGATATGGTATACAATATTGCTAGTGGCTGCTTTCTTGTAGTGTGTGTAAATCTATCTCTTTTTAAAACGAGTTCATTTCTGAAAGTGTCTCCACAGTACACTGTGAATACCAAACAGAGAACCACATATGCAACTTATTTAAAAGAGAATTATTTCCAATGAATTTCGCTATACCCAACATACTTTGGCTCCATTTTATTTTTCCTTTTGCACAGTAGAAACAGGAATGACTGTTAGGGAGATTAATAACTCATGACAGAGAAACAAATTATAGTGCAGTTGGAGAAAATGAGCCAAACCGTCCTTATTTACATCTATGCCACCCCACTGAAGTCAATGGATTATGGAGATATAAAAGAAGGCAGAATGTGGCCCATAAATACCAATATAAAAAAACTGGAAAATAATCAAATATTTGCCCAACTGTTAAGAAAACAGATTTCAGCTGGTGTACTGAAAAAGCAAATAGCAGTCTTCAATATTTTCCAGTGCTTACTACAAATTCCTTATTGCATGTGATTACACTACCTGCAACCCACATAAAATATATAGCACCTTGCCGCTAGAAGGAGCCCTACATGCTTTACAACTTGTATATACTGTACAGGAATCACTACCCCACCACTGAAATGTGGCCAATTCCTGGAAGAATATGGCAGCCAAACTGTGCCAGTAAAATTAGACTGTACTCTTTCCAAGAAAATGTAAAGAATATAGATCAAGAATATCTGCTAGTATAAACTGACACTGCTCTATTATCTTCAATGGAATTGTGCCAATTTGCACCAGCTGAGAATTTGGCCTTATGTAGTCTTATTAAAATAAAAGGGGAAATGTGATGGTGTCCAGAAGATCTACTTCCTTTTCAGCAAGTGCAGAGTTAGTTTCCTGGTTAGCCATTGCACATGTGTATGGCAGATCAATGAGACAGGACTGGAAACTCAATGCCCAGTCACACTCTCACAGGGAAAGCAGGAAACCCTCTGAAAACAGCCATGGTGATCAGAAGGGGTCAGAAGAACAGCTGCTTAGTAATGGGAAAGTAAAGTTCACACCCAGGTGTCACACCAGCACCAGCAAGTTCATTCCACCAGTTTACAAGGATTTTTTTTTAAGGTAGGGTAAATGTAATTATCCAGATTGGAATTTGTCTGGAAGGCCTGTTATCACTCCTTCTCTTGAAGCAGTGAGATCTTTAGTACACTTGAGAGCACGGAGCTTCAGTTTTACATCTTAACAAAGAGGCAGTAAGTGCAAACAGCTGTGTCCCCTGGGATTCTGTTAGGTGATGACTCAGGAAAATGACATCTGCTGAATCCCTAACACCTGGATTTTCCATCCATGCAAGCACTGACTAGATCCCAATCTGATTTGCTTAGGCAATATGCCACACTCATGAGGTGGTGGTACAGCATATTTATATAGTAACATTTGAAATCTTATATAATGTGGGAAGTCAGCGGGGACTTTTGTGACCCTACAGCATTCCATTTGGCCCTTGACTCAAACTGACTGTGCTTGCACTTCCAGCAACAGTAGGCCCCTGGATTTAACGTGCCTGAGAAAATCACACAAATATTGGCTACTGCTGAAGCACTGGTTAATCCTGATGATGCTCCAGTGCTCGGACGTTGGCTGAACTATCAAAATGACTCAAATGCCAGACAACATTTCACACCTAAGGCTGTGGAGGAGTGTGAAAACTAACAAATATGGAGAGAGAGGGACAGGAGATGGGAAGGATTAAAAGTATGTTCTCATTCATGGCTTCAGTTTTCTTTCAGTGTCACCACCATAATAATTATAGCTGGCTCTTTTTCATCAAAAAATGCCAATATGTCAAAACCTAAACTGTTCACAAAACAGGGTCGGGTTCGATGAATTTCCCAACTTGAAAAAAAGTCAAGAAACACTTTCAAAATTGTCAAAACATTTCATTTCAACACTTTTGAAAGGAAAAATTCCAGTTTTCCCATTTAAAATGACTTTTAATTTTGAAATGTAAGTTAATTAGAATGGAAAAAAGGTTTAAAAAAAGAAAAAAGATCAAATTCAAAACAACGTCTCAAAATTATCAAAACATGTAGATTGACCCGAAACAGGGAAAAAATTGTTTTTTTAGTTTGTGAATATTTTCAAGATCTTTGACTTTTCATCCTTATTCAAGGCGGGAGAGGGGAATTTGAACTCTCAAAAATATTCGCAGGACAGGAAAACTGTTTCCTGCCCAGCTCCACTAATCAACCTGCAAGATAAATATCAAACCAACTACCCTTCCTTTATTTTTTTTTTTCTATAAGGAGGAAATCCAGCCTCCACACTCCACCAGTGAGGAATGTGTGTATGCGTGTATCTATATATATCTATATCTATATATATACACACACACACACACACCCTGCAGTGCAACCCAAGTGGGTCTGTTGTGTAGGTGTGGCAGCCGCCATCTTGGCCAACACTGGGGATTGAACCCATAACCTCCAGTTTTAATCTCTATAGTTTAAGCAAAAAGGACACAGTCTGTAGCTGAGGGCAGTAGCAGAGTCATATCCCCTGGACCAGGTGCATACACAAATCAGTGGGTTACACAAGGAGGAAATAGGATTTGAGGCAGCCACATGGGACGTGTTCTCTTCATGTGTGAAAAGCTCTGCAGGGGCTCCCTGTGCACCATTGTATAGAGAAGACGGGGGAAGGACTGGAGTGGGAAATAGAAAGGGGGGGGGCAAGGCCAGAGGTTTTGCCACTACACGGATCTTCTGGTCCTTCCCCTTTCCTCATCCCCATAGAGAGGGGGCAGGAGTGTTGGGGCTGCCTAGTATACTCCATTTCTTAGGCTGGGCTAGCAGATGCCCATTTCCTTCACACCTGTGCTGCTGCCTAGGGTGTGACGATTCCTCACCCTCATGAAGATCCCCGGTGTTCAGCCTTGGGCTTGGCCCTTGGAGAGAATTTGGCCCTAAGAAATGAAGGTATATGCAGTATAGTCATCGACGTGCCTTGACAATAACACTGGTTTCCTTCCTGACTGTGCGCCTCAAAAGTCCTCATGCAGAAAGATAAAAACAAGCCTGCTCTTTCCAGGACTAAAAAAATCCAGAGAGAAAAGACTGGATTTACAATCATTAAACTGAAACAATCTAGGGAGGCAGCTAGAGAGCTTGCAATTTTAATACTTGTAAGGTAGAAATTGTGGAAATTAACAATGAAGTTGTGGAAATTAGAAGGTATTATTACAAAGCCTCTATTTAAGGGATAATGTTCTTGGCAGAGAAGTATATGAGGCAATAAAAATTAGTAGCTGATTACATTCCACATGCAAAGCTGCATTGGTGGCTGATTAAGTAACCATAAGCACCATTATACAGGAAGGAAAAGGATACAAGCCAGGATATTTTGCCTTTCTTTTCTTTAATTTACTTTTCTTGCCATAGGAGGGTGTCTGCGAGTTCTGTGCCTTTTACTTCCTGGATTTCCCACTGGGGTCATGTTTAGGGCCCAATTTAGCTAAGCAGTTGTTAGAAGATGGAAGCAAAAGGGATTCTATTCAGCCAGGTGCAGAGAGCCCTGGGCAGTCCCTTTGTACGCTGTAAGCCCTGCAGTGGTGCCACACAGAGTGTTTGTGGGCAGTGGCTGGGGAAGAGTGGGGAGTGCGCATCTTCAGCAGCCCAACTGCCTCTAAGTGGCCATCAATGGTGATTCCAAATTGACAAGCACAGAGGGAGCCATTAGAGATGGGCCATGGAGAGGTCAACAGAGACCCATTTACTCAGGTCCCACTGGTCCAAAACCCAACCAGTGGAGGTTTGGTGGTGTGTGGCTCCTATTCCTGCCAAAGGTCATACAGAGATTGCAAACTCTGCAGTGACTAAGCAGAAAGCATGACACAAATCTTCCACAAAATCCTCTTATGCATTGCAGTAAGTATTGGGAGGAGTTCTAAGGCAGACAGCTAGATAGCATGTGTTACTTCAACAATTAGTTGATATGACATTTGGCTGTAGAGTGCTCACAGTACAGGTAGCAGAGTCAGTGATTTTTCTGTGGGCATTTTTCAGCCCATGTACCTAGGTCAGGTAACCATTGGTAGGTCCACCATCCTCTAACTGTCTCCTGGGGCAAAGCAGCAGAGCCAAATTTGCATATCAACCACATTGCAAATGCCTGTAGGGGGAATTCAGGTTTCCTACCTTTCCTCCCATTTGTGGGTATGAGTCATGCATGAGTTAAGTACTCTGGTGCAGATGCACCAGGAGGTTTGCAGAGAGAAGAGTAGGGGCACAGTGTGATTGTCTCCCTCGGGGGCAGGAAGCGAACAAAGAGAGACAAAGACAGATAGACACAGGTCAGGGCGGGGAAGAAGGATGAGGAAAATTCTGTCATGATTGGCTCTTTCACCCTTCAATTATGAGGAAGAAAGAAGAGCAACATACATATCACATACCCTAGTGCTGGGGCATTTAAATAGATGCCTTCAAGATATGTTAAGGAAGGAGTAGCACACAGGCGGGCTGTTTGTTTTTAAATGGATTTTTAATTGAAGGGCAACGTGGAGAAAGACAAGACGGAGGCCTGGTCCAAATGCCCACGGCAGACATGTTAATGGTTTTGAGACACATAGTCAGAGCTGAAAATGAGTTGGAAGAGATGAGCAGATTTGGGGTCAGAGCAAAAAAGGCCTCTGACCCTTGCTGGAAGAGCGGCGCTCTAAGATTCAGCCACGGGTGAGAATCGTGTTGCTTTGCTGTTGGAATTCTCTCAGTTCTGAGACCATTTGCAGCAACTGCATATGTGTCAATAAGAGCAGATTGGAACAATTTAATAAGCTCGTGCCTGCTCTCCATTCATTTTTCTTCCTTAAAAGAAATAAGCCACCTTTCCGGTTCCTATGTGCTATCCACTTGGCATGGAGACAAATTTGGGCTCGGATCTTCAGGGCTGAAAGGCCAAAGGTGAAATCTACTACTCGATTAATACTGGCAGTTTAAAGCCAATTTAAAAGTCTTCAAAAATCTGTCTTTGATGAGAAGAAGAATGTTGTTTAATTGAAAAGTCTCCTTTTCTGGAACCGCTGGATTTCCACAAGCTGCAGCAACTTCAAACGGATTCCCAGTAATATCAGAGCCTCTTAGGTTTAAACTGTCACCAGCATGAGAACTGTTATAGGCGTTTGTCTCCTGCAGGTTCCTAAAGACTATATTGTATAAATATTCATATAAAATGGTAGAAGTGCTTTAAAAAAGAAGGGGAAAATGCTAACAGGCATTCCCCTCAAAAAACTAGTGAGTTCAGTAACTGCCGTGGACTGATTTTCATAGGGGGTGGATATTTATTTTTTAAATGTTACTACTTTTGTTTTCTTGTTACTTAATTTACACTGTATGTAAATTGTTCTGAGAAAATAGTTGTTGCACACAGGTAAGAAAACATTGCAGAATTCCAGTGATATTTGAGCAATAAGTTGCATCTAAATGTAGATGGCAAATGCACTTAGGCATGCGTTATTATACCATAATGTATGTCCTGTCATGTTTCATCAGGCTTGACTAAAACTTGGTAACTCTTGATACTGCTGGCACAAAAAATAGCGCTGTGCCAGTATATGGCTAGACATATGATATTCTGTGCCAGGGTAAGCAAACAGAGGCTTAGTAAAATTAATGGCACACGCTACCTCAACAAAGCACTAAAAATTAAATAGCGTTTGCTTTTTAAAATTTTGGATAAACTTCCATGCCTTAAATTTCATGACCAGTGCACAGTATTTTCCTTTTCTATATTTTGTTTAAAATCTATGGCGCATGGTGTCTTCTGTGCATTTTCTATAGATTAGAAAAAGCCAGCAGTAAATATAAAAACACCAAATATAGACGTATATAAACAATGGGGTTCTGCTGATCAGGCAGACAAGGAAGAACAAGCAGTGATTTACCTGAATGCATTAATTTATGGGACCAATTATTGTATTGGTAAGGTAGGGAAGGGCTGCAACCATCTGATCATGGGAAAATGCACTTGTGAGCTACAGGTTCAATTCCCTGTTGTGCCTGAGATTTTGGACAAGTCTCTATATCTCAGTCTCTCATCTGCACAATGGGAATAACAGTTGTTGTGATGATATACACATTAAAGATTGCCAGTTGCTGGGATACCATGGTGATGGGAGCCATGTATGAGTATGCTACACAGTATACGAAATAAAAATCCCCTTAAAATATATATTTAATGACCGTTGATTGTATCACTTTAAGGAAATCTTATGTACAGTACATGTAAGGATCCTTTCGCAACGTATTAATATCAGTTAATTGTACTAGAACAATTAAGCCAATATATTTACTCTATTGTTTTACACTCTGGTATGTGCAGTTGATGTATTTCTAAATAGTCTTTTCTTGTTTGTCAGTAAATATCGGGTGCTTGTTTAGATTCTGTGCAATTATTTATATAGCTGTGCTATACACACTGAGCCAAATGTGTCCCTGGTGTAGGTCTATTAAGTTAGGGGAGTTGCAGCAGGGATGAATTTGGCTCACTGCACTTAAATATCTTTGTATTCAATACTCATGGAAGTAATTATATATGAAGCAATATGTCCCTTATTACCAGCATAAGTCTTAGTAACAGCATAAGCCCTGAATGCATAAGATATTTAGCCAATAAAATGGCCAGGATCTGATCCTTTTTGCATTGAAGTCAATGGCAAACCTCCCATAAACTTTCATGGGAGCAGAATCAGGCCCCAACTTTTCTGCCCCTTGGAGGGAAAGCTGCATTACCGGTAAGAGGTAATCTCCCCATAATGAGGAGTCGCTCACTTTGCAGTACATAACATTTTATGAAGTAGAGAATCTCTTTCCCTAAGCAATTACAATTTTGAGAGAGAGGTTTTCAGATATTGGAAAGCTTCTCCGTTTCACAGCCCACCCCGTTCCGAATGGCTGCAGCTTCACAATGTGGCTGACCGGTCATTTACTATTGTAAATAATTTGTGAAATTTGATTTATTTAGAAATGAGAGATCCCAGATGGATAATAAAATGCATGTTAGGGTTTTGAATCCACAGGCTTTTTCATTAAATGTATCATCCCACTTCTTCAGCTTTTTGCTTATAAGTGCCTGTTTCTCATCAAAAAACAGTAACCTTTATCCTTCCTGCTCTTACACTGAATTAGGGTGACCAGATGTCCCGATTTTATAGGGACAGTCCCACTATTTGGGGCTTTGTCTTGTATAGGTGCCAATTACCGCCCACCCCCGTCCCAATTTTTCACCCTTGCTATCTGGTCACCCTACGCTGAATGCTCTACACCTGTCCTGAAAAAGGTTCCCTTAGATTTTCTCATCTAATATTTAAAGCAGCAAGAGAAACTAATTGCATATGTAATAATGTCAGCAACTGCAACTACAAGTAATCACACTTCAAACCTTGCCTTTGAAAACTAAACAGTTACCTCAGCACTGGTGGTATTTTAGGTATTCTTCTAGTAAACATGAAGGTGTGTAGGTAATACTGCTGATATGGAGGGAGGGTGATTTGGATATCTAAGGCAAAATTGGCAGTGCACAGAGGAATATCATTAAAATTCAATGGCTACCAAATAAAGGAAAACCTGTTGCTTATTATTCAGCTTTGTTGTGTGGAATACAAAGAGTTAAAAAATAGAGGGTAAGCCTCCCAGCCATATCTCTTTGTTAAGGTACAGAAGACACAAAGAAATAGGTAGAATATTGATTGGCACTTGCCTCCTTGAGGGTGTTTTTTTCCGCCCAGAAATAGTATATAGTAATTTAAGCAAAACAGCAATATTACCTTGACTAATTTCTCCCTCTAGTGGTCAACATGAAGAATAACCCATACCTTCACAAGCAACATTAGACATTTAGATTTTTTTTTTAAGTGCAACGCAAACGAAGGAGACCAGCCTATAAATTCACATCCCATTTTTTCCTTTTAATGCGGACAATCTAGAGCTACAGCTTCTCGGCTAGTAGCCTTACCATCTTTACTTTCAAGCAAGAGTTTGGGTGGGAACCCTAAACAAGAATGTCTGATTTCCCTCCAAGAACCCTACCAGATCTGCTCATTGGACTCCCTGCTGCAACTCCTGACCAGGTCAAAGATTTGTTTTCCCAACCATGACAATCTTTGAAAGGCCATTGGTTTTGCAAAAATATCTAATTCTTTGTTCACAAAGGAAAATACAGTTATTTTAATCTGCAACTCGTCATATTTTCTGTACGTAGCTATCCACTGAGAATATCTAAAGGTGTGTTAGTTTACTTCCATATAAGACCCAAATTATCTAGCAGCATTGTAAATCTATCCCTAACATTTCAGAGTTATGTGCTACCAGAATTGTATAAGGTGACTTAAAATGTGAAGGAGCAATAGAAGTTGTATATCACAGTATAAGAAACAGCACTGGAAAAGATGGGACTAAGTATATTCTTTATAGAATACTTTCATTATGGGTAATTCTTTACATTCAAAGGTTCAACTTGCATGACACTGAGACGTAAGTCTAGTGCTTAATGATATTTATAACTCTGACAATACAGTTTGTATAAATTACTGCTTAAGCTTAACATTCCTGATTATGAGATATACAATAACGTGATGTCATGAAGGCAAAATCTGTAAATTATAGTCTGTCATTTTGCTTTAAATAAGGGCATTTCTTCAGACTATTGGCGTGATAAATATAAACGTAAATGAACCTTGAATCACTTCAATTATTCTTATTTAGGATTCCTTTCCCTCTGAACATTCATTTATCTCAAATGACAATCTCTCTGCTATAAATCAAAGAGAGGTATGTCTTTGTGATAACATAGACTTAAAATAGTGAAGCAACACCTCTGATTATTAAAGATAACGTTTCAGTGTTCCAGGTTTGCTTTATGGCAATACAGTCCTATGTATTAGGCTGTGTTTCCTATACTTGTAAGGGCTTTTAGTATTCTTGCTGTATAACGAATACCTCACAATAGTTCCAATTAAATCTGTGATTAAAAATCCATATAAACTGTATTTACCTTTAGAACTATTAACGGTAACCTAAGTAAACATAAATACCCTGCTAATTCTTCTTGTATGAGAACTGGAGTACTTCCTGTTATGGCCATTGGTCGGCATATGATTGACACTGGGAGCCCAGGCCCATCTTGACATCACAAACTGGGTCCCAGATCTGAATCCAAAATTCAAGGGGAGTGGCGATCTGGCGATTGGGTTCAGGCTCCTCCCTAGTGTGATGTTTTGGGCCCTGATCCTGCCAACACTTGTGCATGTGCTTAATTTTTAGCATGTGAGAAGTTCCACTGTAGTCAATGGGGCACTTAAATGCTTAAAGTGAAGCACGTCTGTAAGTGTTTGAAGGACTGGGGCCTGGGATTTGGAATTCTGAGCAATGTTTCCTTCACGTTTGTTCTTCCCACACCTGTTCTCACTGAGATTCCTGAATGTCTTTTATATCCCTCCCCCACTCCCCCCACCCGCATTGTCTTGGTCTTTGTGATCTGCAGCTGAGCAACTTATCACACTTCCTGGGCTGCTTCTCCAGTCTTCTTGCTTCCTTTCACTGACACTGTCCTATTGTGAGCTGGTATGGGAGGCATGAAGGCAAAGAGATAATCAGGCAAGCAGTGCGGATTGAATGCTGCTCTTGTTATCTCTTTATGCATTCTCTCTTCAAATTGTCTGACCTGCATTTCAGGCACCCTTGGGCTTGGGATTTACATTTTTAATACTGGGGGTTTGTGACGTAGTTCATCTTGTTGGTTAATTGGTATCACAGCAAGTGTTTTCCCTTCCACTGAAATAAATCTCCACTAAATCTGCAATTGCTCATTCTTTTGTTCCATCCCTCATTTGAAATGGGACCTGCAAAGCCTCTATACCCTGCTAAATAATCTTCGACTCTCACTTTTGGAAATCTGTTGGTTTATGCTTTAATGGCTTTGATGGGCTTTACTATTCAGTCTTGTTACTTAAACCACTTTCCCCATATTCTTAAACTCTGTTTTCACTCATCCTTACCACTCGGAGCCCTTCGAGGCTGAAAGGATTTATTTATTATCCAGAATATTTTTCATAATTTTGGAAGCATACATTTTTAAATGACAACGTGACACATATCAGAGTGTTTTCTTAGTCTAGAAACTCAAGTCTAAAACAAACATCATATTTAGTGTTCTGATTTGCTGAAAAACCCATATGCGGCTTTCAGGGAATCATTTTTCCAACAGATCCACCTCAACTCCAAACAACTGAAATGTTGTGCTTATCATCGGTTTAATGTGATTTGAAATAACATTCTGTTCAAATTCAGTCATTAGTGGTGTTAATAAGAGGTAATCACTAGCAAGAGTGAAAATGTCTGGAAGATTATTGCATATGAACTGTAATTCACTGTCTTCAAATGCATTGCAATTTTAAATTAAACTAATTTGGACACGTAGAAAATGTCAGCCTGGGGTAACACTGTATAAACACACTGAACTATCACAGAGGAAGATCAGGAACAAATAAAGTCAGCTGTATGACTTTGCTCTTAAATCAATGTTGACACTTTCTCTTGTCCTACAATGACAGCGTAAGTTTGAGCTTTCTTTACAGGTGATCCTTCTTGTGTGATTATGGAAATATCTAAAGGCGTAGTAATAATTTTGTCGTTCTTTCATTTGACAAATATATTGAAACACTTGCGGCATTTCTGATAGTAATATCAGTCTAAGGCACTCAATTTTGCCTTCAAAACAGCATTGTGGTTCTCTGAAGTTTGGAATTGTGTGTGTGTGCGTGCATACTGGGGGGTTCTTCCATTCGCCAAAAAAAAAAAAAAAAGTTATCAGCACATTCAGATGTCTTATGGGGTTTGGATGCCAAGTTTCCAAAACGGGACATGGTTTGACCAAAATTTAATCCAGTGCATAAGTCAGTGGGCCTCTGCCCATTGATTTCAATCAATTTTGGATCAGGCCTTGAAAGAGATGGATCTTGTGTTAACACAGAGCTTGATCTTGCTTCCATTGGCTTCAATGGGAGCAGCACTGAGTCCATACGGAGGACAAGTTACTACCCTGATGTGGAATAACATTTGTGTAACTAATCGGGATCTGGCTGGATGCAGTCACTGCTTCTTATTACGTAGCCGGATAGAATGGCTGATCACCTGTTCAAAGTAGTTAACCATAGACATGGGTTTGTAGGAGAGTGACAGAACTTCCCAGGCAGCTCTCTCATGCATCAGTGACCTCACTGTAACACAATCACATAGAATTGGAATATGGCTCTGTACTGCGGAAAAATTAGCTATTGGCCCTCACAGGTTTTGAATTGCTATTTGGTCATTCATCTCTCTCATGCTGCAATCCCACATTGTGAGTTGTAGGTTGATATTTTAGTTCCGGGGGCATGATCTAAGCAAGAAGCTTGGAGTTAGGGGCTCCAAAGTCTGTAATTCTGGCTGTGTGGCCTTGGGCCAACTATTTACCCATGCTGTTGCCATCTTCCTATTTATAAATTGGGGATAACAACATTTATTTTACTGTCTTGCAGTGGTTTTACGAGGCTTAGTTAATGCTCATAAAGGGCTTTGATGCTGTAAAGTGCTTTAAGTGCTAAGTACCATTGTTGTGTTTGGAACATGAGAACATACCCCACACCTTCACCAAATTGCTTTGGGGAGACTGTCTTCTCTGGGTGACAAGTGTCAGAACTATAAGTCATGCAATTCCCAGTTCCTGGTTTATGTTATAACTAGGAAAGACTTGGGATCCTGCTCTGTGCAGAGAAGCCAACCTGAAACACATCCAGAAGTACTTCAGAATAAAAACCTTTTTTTCATATGTATTTAATAAACAAATGTATCTTGGAGCTATTTACATCCCAGTGATTCTTACCTGCTTGCGCAATGGATTTCCTACAAGATCAGAAATGAAATTCAGTCTGCCCTGCAGATGCATTCTGGTCCAGATCCTTATCCCAATTAAGTTAACTGGGAATTTTGCCATGTACTTCTATGAGAGCACTAACTAGGTCCTACAGGTATGCCCTTAGTGTTATTTATATTGCAGTGACATCCAGAGGCCCTGATCCAGGATTAGGGCCCCAATTGTGCTAGGTGCTGTCCAAACAGAGAACAAAAAAACAGTCCCAGCCCCAAACATCATACAACCTTAGTAGATTAAGCCCTATTTAGGTGATAACTTTGAGGCTAAGACTTTGTCCACACGCAGTGTTTCTAACTATTTCAGTTAGGGTGTGTTTTTTACCAAAATAGTTATTCCAGTACAGCCCCTTGTGTGAGCACAGTTATATGAGTACATAGGTGCCTTATACCAGTATAGCTGATTCCCCTTCCCATATGGGAATAGCTATATTGGGGTAAAACACCTTTATACAGATATAACTGAATCTGCACTAGGGGGGTTGCATCTGAAGAAGTGAGGTTCTTACCCACGAAAGCTTATGCTCCCAATACTTCTGTTAGTCTTAAAGGTGCCACAGGACCCTCTGTTGCTTTTTACAGATTCAGACTAACACGGCTACCCCTCTGATACTAGGGGGGTTGTACCACTTTAATGATACCTGTCTGGTTAACATGGGTCAACTTGTCTGTGTAGACAAAAACGTGCACAAGAAATGCTCTGTTTGGTCCAAGTCCAGCCCCTCCACACAACCTATTTCTACTAAGAGTGCATTGGATCTGGGTATGCTGGTCATTGCTACATGCAGGCCCATGTAAGTACCTAAACCTTCACAGACTGCATCCCCTGCCCCAAAGAATATGAAGCAGCCTGACCCTACTTATGCCCTGTGCTGCTGCAGATGCTGGTTCTCGTTTTTCTAGTGTGCATCGTCTGCATGTGCAGCACCAGCCCAGAATCTGGTTCAGGCAGACTGAACTTTGTGAACGAAGCACAAATATCCTTCTGTCTTTGTTCACTGATTACTACGTCTTTCTGGCTGCCTCTACTCACTCTTAAAACCTACAATTCAAGGAGTGAAAACTTCTCCTCATTAGTGAGAATAATCAGAGATGAAAAATACTTGTCTTACTAATTACGGGTATTGTATTCTAATTCCTTTTCCTCTTGATCACCACTTCTTAATCCTTACGTTTTTCCTTGTGGCGCTGCTTCTGCTTATGTGGTGTGGTTCAGTGGATAGGGCATAGAGTCAGAAATCAGGAGACCTAGGTACTATTCCTGGTTCTGTCACTAACTTTCTATGTAACCATGGGCAAGTCATTTCCTATTTCTATGGCCAGGCTCCCTATCTATATAATAGGAGATCTGATCCTTACTCTTCTTTGTAACGTACTTTGAAATGTAGGGATGAAAAGTGCTGTGTAATATTATTCATTAGAAAGCAACAACTGCCTCCTAAGTCAGATTAGCCTTCAGTTTTCTCCATCGTTAGCTATTTTCACAGAATTTATTCTCCATCCCATCTTGTGCTTGTATCACTTTAACTCCACTCAAGGAAAGAAATCAGGTAAGCCATATCTTGCAAAGATTAATGCTGATATGACTTTCTGGATCATCAGCAAAGGCTATTGGATGAGAGCCAAAGCAAAACATCATTAAGCTTCAGAAAGAAAGAAGTTAGAAGTAGAGCTGAGCTTAACACCCGAAATGGACATTTCCAAACTTGTTTTTATTAATCTTGTTTGCAGCCAGATAAATCTCGTTAGAGTTGAATTTCTGCAGAGCATCACAGTGACTTCCAGTGGGCCAGTTGCAAAGCGTGCATTTCCTCTAAATGTCCAAAGAAATCTCTCTGGACCTGGAGCTGCAGCCAGCTGTTAGCTAGAAAGCCAAACTTGGGCAAAATAACTCTTCCAAGCTTGCGCACTTACTCCAATTTGCCAATTAGGCATGTGAAGAGACTAACGGAAAAATCACAGCACTGTGTTGCCAGAAAGCTTCAATGTGCTCCAGTGATGGGAGCCAGTTGAGCTACTGACATTATAATATAATATTCAGAGCGAGACTGCTGCCTCCGGATCCTGAAAGTAATCTGTAATTACTCTTTCTGCAGCCTAGTAGCATTTGTTCTCTTTAAGGGAGCCAGAAATCTCAAGCTCCAACCCTTTGTGACTGCATGTGGTCAGGCTACCTATCAGTCAGGCTGCCTATCAAAGCACTAAAGGAAAGGCCAACATTTCTGCCCTGGAAAAAGTGACAGCTTCTGTGTATGGAAACCTAATGGACAACAGTGCAATAGGGAACAGGGTGTACTAGTGAAGGACTGAAGTCAAAACCACTAATCTACTGGGATGCTGAATAAAAGCAGGAAATGCTTGTACATCTGAATTACCATGAGGTATTACGCGCCGCCAGCTCACTCCCACAGCTGACCCAGGAAAATGACTCCCCAAAAGTTCTGTCCAAGGTTTAGTGTCTATCTCCTGCTACCAAACCCCAGAGAGGCATACAACCAGCCATCAAATAGGCTAGAGTGCATTTATATGCTTGTGCAAGATGTTTTATGTCAGCCATAACCTAACCTCTAATATTGCTCAAGCAGATTTTGTTTGTGCATTCAGTTGTGTATGACATTTTAATAATTAGAGGCTACTTTAAAAAAAATGGCCTTTAATGTTGTCCATTCACTTTTACTCAGTTTACCTAAGGCCCAGTGAGATGGCAAGTAAAATTATCCAGGCTTTTATTTTCAATCCCCTTTGATTTTATATTTTCATTGGTTTAAAATCTGAATGTATATGATCAGTAACTTCCTTCTGTGATCTACATTTCCAGCTTTCCAGTGTATTAGCTTTCCAAGTTATTAGTACCAAATATGACCAAAGAAACTGTTTATAAGAAGGTACCACTCAGACAAGTTATGAAATGTATACTCTTTGCTGTATTAATAGTCTAATATTTCTTTTGATTTATGAAGACATAACAATGATCATCTGCTACTCTGCGTGCTTCTGACATTATTTAAAGTATATTTAAAATATACCCTTAGCTGTAGCCAGTTGTAATACTCTTTATAAAAATGAAAAGTTACACTATTCTTCAATAATACTCCAAGCCTTATAGTAACATTAATGTAATCTGTAAGTTGGACCATTACTATAGAATATTCCAGCAGGCTTTTTTTAAAAAAAGAAAAATTGCATAATTATTATCAAAAAATTACACATTGGTCATTTATTATCCTGTTACTGCAAGACCTCAAATAAAAATAAGTTTAAAAAATAACAAAGGCAATTGGTTTTTAGAGCTTGCTTACTAAGCATGTTCTCCCAAATATCTCACAGCTCTACAGTTATCCACTACTGCAAAGCTGCTGCCCAGAAGTGAAAACTTACAGGAGTTGGGAAGGGGAGGGAAAGCGGTTTTTAACCAAAAAAATCTTAAATGGGTTTGGCCATTTTAAAATACATAAGGTTGCAACCACAAAATTAAAGTTTTCTGTTTAAGACATTTTTATGTACTTGTTTAACTGAAAACAGCTTCATATAAAAATATAGTTTTGCACGTCTGTCACTTCCATAAAGTGAACTATTCCCTTATGCTGTACGATATATGTGTCCATTCCCTCCTGATACTTCACGGATTTGGGTCACATAACTGCTGTTCGCACTGATGGGAGTTATTCCCCATAAACTTCCTGCCTGGTGATATTAGACCTCTGAAATACAGACCCAAGTCAATGGGTGGAAAAACAGCATTAATTCTGAATTTATTTGGTATTTTTGAACAAAATTGGTGTGTGCTGATTTAGGTCCTGACCCTTTAAAGACTCACACACATTTAATTTTACACACTGTCTTCAATAAAATTCTTCACAATGCAAAAGATGAGCATGTGTGTAAGTCTTTAGATCAGTTGTTTTCAAGCTTTTTTCATTTGCAGACCCCTAAAAAATTTCAAATGGAGATGTGGAGCCCTTTGGAAATCTTGGACATAGTCTGCAGACCTCCAGGTGTCTGTAGACCACAGGTTGAAAATCACTGCTTTAGAGGACCAGACCTTAGAAGCTGGTTTGAAAACATGGCCCTTCATATCACTTTAAAGGGACGCCATCAATTGGAAAATCCCATTCACATCTGAAAATTTTGTACCTACATTGGTTACCCATAACACCTAAGATTATTACAGCTGAAAGAAGTCAACAGTGAAAACACACCCTCTTTTTTTCCAGTTTGCATTCTGTGTGTATTTGACAGCCCTTCATGCACATTCAGTAAGGTCCCAATCCTGCATTAACCCTTGTAACCACACACAGCGCTATGGACTTCACTGCAGGGCTCTGCCTTTACAAAGCTCATTACAGGATCATGCCCCTGGTCAATTTTCCCTTGCTTGAAAAGATCCTTATGAATGGGGCCCAACCAAATTCACGGTCCATTTTGGTAAATTTCACAGTCATAGGATTTTTAAAATCTTAAATGTCATGGTTTCAGCTATGTAAATCTTAAATTTCACAGTGTTGTAACCATTGGGGTCCCAACCCAAAAGGAAGATGTGGGGAGGTCACAGGGCTATTGTAGGGGGGTCACAGTATTGCCACCCTTATTTCTGCACTGCTGCTGGTGGCGGCGCCGCCGTCAGAGCTGGGTGCAGAGCCAGCAGCGGCTGCTCTCTGGCTGCCCAGCTCTGAAGCCAGTGCAGAAGTAATACTGTGACCCCTCCTAAAATAGCCAGATTTCACGGGGGAGTCCAGATTCCGTGGTCTGTGACACGTCTTTCACAGCCATTAATTTGGTAGGGCCTACATATGAACATCAACGAGCAAGCAGAAAATTATTTTTTAAGTATGTTTTTCTAAAAATCAAAACGATTATTTAAATGATGCTGGTCTCTCAGAAAGTGGGGGGTTTATTCGTTTAATAAACCGTTTATTAAAAAGGCAAATTGACAATGTCCCTTTAAACACTGGATGCTACATTAGGCCTATGCTATTATAAATAAAGGGTATGCTCCTGCATGGTTTGGAGGAGAACCTTGAACTCATTTAGACCTTAGTGAGAACTGAGAGTGCTCAGCATCTCCTGGGTTGGGGCCCCAAAACTAATTTACTTCCATCTAACTAAGCATTGGTGTGTTTATGATTAAATCACATTTTACCTAATACCCTAAATTTATCCTTTCCCTGGTATTTGAAACTCAATAAAAATTATATATATAGTCACCAGCATTACACATCCTATTGAATTTGAAGTTAATTTACAGATTCTTGTCTTAAAAACACAAGGGTTTCGCAACAAATATGTGTTGCTATAGCGACAGAGTAAGCCTATGTAAACTTCAGGCATTCATATTCATAGAAACTCTTGAAGCAAGACTGAATCTTGGCCATAATATCCCTACTCTTGCCAAGTTTCAAATAGTGCGTGAATTATGCCAAAAATAAATGGGTGTGACTAATACAAGCACAGCACACTAAAAAAACAAGCTTTTGCCTTTAAGGCAACATTTGTTGATAGAGAAGATAGGTGTTTGGACAGCATAATTTTCCCCCCATATAGCTTTGCTTTACTTACACTCCACAAAAAGACCCACGTGCACATCTTTTTCCATGCATTGTCCAACTGCTAGGAATCCCGTCTTTGTACCCTATAGAACAAATCGAGCTGACACTTGCTCCCTTTGTACTCGCCTGGCATTTCGGAGCATGTGTGTGCTGGAGCTGTTTTAACTCGTCCTGTTCCACACATAAACTCTCCACTTACAGAGTCGTCAGCAAGCCTTTTTGCAGCCATCAACCTCTAGGATCAGATCCATCTTATCAACTCTACATCGAGATCGGCAATGTAGAATCAGCCCTCTAGCTTTCTTTCTTCCTCTCTCCATCCCAGGACCCCTAGCATTGTGCACCCCACTCCTAATTCACCAAGGTCAGCCTTCTCAAAGAGCTTGTCCTGCATTTAGTGTGCCATGTCCAGATACAGAAACATCCTGCTAATTACTGTGGTCACACTTCCTCACCCAACAAGCAACAAACTGCAGGGTAGTCCCTCAGACAAAATAGGTCACCTAGCTGTCTGATCCAGGTCATTCAATTGGCAGTTCTTTCATGATAAGAGGTAGCTTTGCAAGGTAGTTGTTCCAACATGAATGGTAACATGGGCTAATTATCTAGGATACACCCACTCTGACTTATGCAATAGCACGGGGCGGGAGGGAGGGAAAGGGGTGTGTAAGACAGGCAAGTTCATTATGTACAACAGCCCCTCTGTTCAGATACTGATTTTCTTCTATCCCATATGGAATCTGTGTCCTCTCGATTTTCTTGCTATGATTTACTAATGATAAGAATGTGAAGTTATTCAAATAAAACTTAAACACAGGGGTTAGGTCCCTCAGAGGGCAGCTCCCCCTCCTCTCCCTGGTCTGACAGTGCAGCAGCTCCCCCCACAGCTGCCCCTCTTCTCCCCGGTCTGGCTGAGCAGCAGCTCCCCCCCGCAAACACATCCCCCTCAGCTCCCTGGTCTGGCTGAGCAGTGCTCCCCTCTCAGCTCCGATTCCTTGGCTGGTGCATTGGAACACAATGAGGAGTCTTGGTGCCCTGCTTAGCTCCTAGCAGCCAGGCCCATCCCTCTCCACATCTAGAGAGAGTGTTTGCTCCTGGCCCACTGCCCTCTTATAAGGGCCAGGTGGGCCCTGACTGGGGCATGGCCGCATGTGTGGCTGGTTCCCCAATCAGCCGAGGCTTGCTGCTTTTCCTAGGAACAGCCCTCTCGACGCCTCAGCTCTCTCCCAGGGCTGATTTCAAGTCCTTCAGGACAGTAGCGTGTGGCCAACCCACTACAGCATGCTGCCTATTTGCAGCACATTAACAATATTTTTCGTACTTTCTGTCATGGCGCCTAGAGACCTTCTGGAATGGGTGCCTGGGAAACTAAAGTAGATCATTATGAAATATCAGTATGAGAATACACATTACATGTACAGTTTGATGAGAATCCATGAACTCATTTTGGGTGCAAACTGCTGATAGGAGCCAAACCTGTACACTGGGAGATCTCATGGAAGAAACAATGAAAAGCTGGAGGAGTTGTCAAAACACTGGTGCTCACGAACAGCTTCTTGGATTATTTCGGAACGCCCATCCTACCTGGGTAACTGACCTCCCTCTGGTCTAATGCACATTCTAGTTAAGGTTTGTATCGTGTCTCCACTTGCTAGAGGAGATATTTTGGATACATTCTGCATCGGGTGATATGGGCCTGCCTCCAAGTGATACAGCTTAACACAACACTTAAAAACGCACGTATTCAGAGGGCTTTGCCAATCCACTACGCCTGTTTCAAAGTGAGGTGGGCTTTCAATATTAATTACAATGGTCTTTGGATCAGGCTCTCCATTCTCCCATCATTGGGCTCTTATGCGCGCACTCACATGTAACCCACACACCTTCTGGGTGTGGTGTTCTGTCCCATCTAGTGGCACTGAGACAACTTAGAGAGAGAGATTAATGAGTTTGCTCTGCAGCCTTAGCTAACAGCCAGTTGGCTTTTAGCTTATGCAGTAGAGGCTCATGCACTAAGGTCCAGAGGTCCCAGGTTCAATCCCACCCACCAACGACCAGGGTCTGTCAGCGTTACATACATGTGTAAGGCCTCTTATTGAGAGCATTTTTATCCTCTCCTGGGAAGTTCTATGTGTTTGTTTTAAATACTGGCCATTTGGTGCAACCTGCTCCATTTCAAAGGCACAAGATTTGCACTTCTGTATTTTTATGAGCCACAAGGGTGTCCTCTAAGGCACGGTCACCTGAGCCGTACTCTTAGAGGGAATGAACTCCATCCTCTCCCCTCAGAGTTTTAGTAAGGGGCTTCCATGACCTCCCTTTCTGCACATCACTGGCTGCTTTGCCCACAACCCAGGCCTTTCCCATTCTCAAAACATTAACATAAGAGCTCCTGGGGGAAATGTGAGATACTCTTCCTTATGAGGAAGGGGTGGCATGGGACTGACTTCTGCTCTCACCTGGATGCATTTCCTTTTTGTTGTACTTTCCTCTGTGTGCAGAAACGTTATTGAACCCAGGAGGACATCTGTGAATTCATGCTGTTCTAGGCTATTTTCGTGGTAGGTTCTCCCCAGCAGCATATGGCCAAGGGCTCTGATCCGGCAAAGACTTACGCTCAGGCTGTACTCTGAGGCTCGTTCACCTGCATATCTACCAATGTGATACATGCCATCATGTTCCAACCATGCCCCTCTGCCATGTACATTGGCCAAACCAGAGAGTCTCTATGCAAAAGACTAAATGGACACAAATCAGATGTCAAGAATTATAACATCCAAAAACCAGTCGGAGAACACTTCAACCTCCCTGGTTACTCAATTACAGACCTAAAAGTGGCAATACTCCAACAAAAAAACCTTCAAAAACAGACTCCAACAAGAAACTGATGAATTGGAATTAATTTGCAAACAAGACACGATTAAATTAGGCTTGAATAAAGTCTGGGAGTGGATGGGTCATTACACAAAGTAAAACTATTCCCCCCTACTGTTACTCACACCTTCTTGTCAATTGTTGGAAATGGGCCATCCTGATTATCATTACAAAAGTTTTTTTTCCTCCTGCTGACAATAGCCCACCTTAACTGATTACACTCGTTATAGTTGGTATTGCAACACCCATTTTTTCATGTTCTCTGTGTATATATATATATCTTCCTACTGTATTTTCCACTGCATGCATCCGATGAAGTGGGTTTTAGCCCATGAAAGCTTATGCTCAAATAAATTTGTTAGTCTCTAAGGTGCCACAAGTACTTGTTCTCTGTGCATTGAGTAGTCCTATTGAATGCAATGGTGATTATTCATGGTGTGCAATGTTAAGTATACGGGTAAGACTTGGGAGGATTAGGGCTAAGGATTTGAATGGGGCTGCCCTGTCATATTTTATGAGTGGAAAATATTTATTGTTTGAAAACTTCATTAATCATTTCAGTGTGGGCCAAAATTTTCAAACTCGTCTGTCTAACATTAGACACCCACATGGCCTGATAAGGATTTTTCTATATAATTTAATCTACCTTCTAAAAGGAGCATTTAAAATGTATATGTAATTGAATGTTTTTTATGATTGTTCCTCCAGTAATATTAGTAGGCACCTGTACTGGGAGGGTGCGAGGGCAAAAAATAAATTTCAGTCAAAAAGTTAAATTTAATTGTGGCAATCCTGCTAATTCAAAATAGTGTCTGTAATGGCCATATATTTACAATAAGTCCTTTACAGCCATTATAGCAAAGAAATATGGGTTGCAATCTTTAGACACATGCTACCAAGCATAGGGAGAATTCATGGTAGAAATCCCGATAACTTGATATAATGAATGTTTAAGTTAAATGGATAGGACTACTTACCGATCACTCTGGCCTTGAGCCAACCGCCCATGAAGTCAATGGAAAGACTCCATTAATGGAACTGGACCGGGCCCTATACTTGTTAGTAAATGTTTGCAGGATCGGGCTCATACCTTGCATTATATAGGGGATTTTTTTGTTTTGTTTCACTTTTAAACAAGGGGTAAAATTGCCTTCCCAAATATATATACGTGTACACACACACACACACACACCAAATATCAAATAAATATCTATGGAAGCATCAACCTTTCAGAGAAAAAGAATGGCTCTGAGTTTACCAAATGAAAGTTGCCATCTTCCCTGTAACGGGATGAAAGTTTGGTGAATTGAGATGGAAAGTGTATCTCCCTGGTTTGATTTTAAATGGGGAAAGCATTTTACTTTGGGATCCCCACTCCTAGGCATGTACTTACGTATACTAATGAATAGGGAATGGACTTAAGCCCATTTATAAGAGCTTTACTGAAGTGAGCCCTGAGAGCAGTCATATGAGTTTCAACATAGATTTACAGGTATATGGACCAGCACTTGACAGATGCCCTTGATTCCTTTAAAAAACAAAACCAGTGCCAACATAATTATAAAATGAGTGTCTGAAGGGAACGTGCTAGATGTAACACACTTGGCTTTAGCAAAGTACTTTGTACAGTGTTCCATGAAATCTTGTTCTCATTAATTGTATTCCGTTTGGATATAAACAGTGTCACATGGACTGAAAATTGGCTGAAAGACCATAAACAAAGGATTATAAGTATAGAGAGGGGAGGAGGTCTTTAATGGCATGCCAAGGAGAATTTTTGTTAAGTCCAGTCTTGTTCGAAAATGATCAGGAATAAGGAGTAAACAGCAAGTTAATGGAATTTGTAGATGATTCTAAATAGGAAAGGAGTTGAAGCTCCAGAGATGGGAGAGAAACGCAGCCATACAAAGCACCTAGAGAGTTAGAAACATGGGCAGAAAGTAATAAAATGAGATTCGACATGGAAAAAGGCAAGCTAATATACAACTTTGTATATTAAGTCTTTGGTGGGGGATGTATGGATTTTGATCAGCCTGAAAAACAACCACAAATAAGAGGATAGCTTTAGTCACAAGGACTGCCAACAGAATGCACTTTACAATAGTCTGAACATTCATGTAGCTTTTGAGAGTAGCATCACACATGTGGTATATAGGGCATATTGCTCCAGTCTTGTAGTTCATGGTTTTAGAATAATAGAATCATAGTGTTAGAAGGTTTCAGATATAACCGCATTTGCTCCAATCCCTCAGATAGAGACAAGCACCTACAAGATCTCTATCAAGCATTCTTAAAACTACAATACCCACCTGCTGAAGTGAAAAAACAGATTGACAGAGCCAGACGAGTACCCAGAAGTCACCTCCTACAAGACAGGCCCAACAAAGAAAATAACAGAACACCACTAGCTGTCACCTTCAGCCCCCAACTAAAACCTCTCCAGCGCATCATCAGAGATCTACAACCTATCCTGAAAGATGATCCTTTACTCTCACAGATCTTGGGAGACAGACCTGTCCTCGCTTACAGACAACCTCCCAACCTAAAGCAAATACTCACCAGCAACCACACATCACTGAACAAAACCACTGACCCAGGAACCTATCCTTGTAACAAAGCCCGATGCCAACTCTGTCCACATATCTATTCAAGTGACATCATCATAGGACCTAATCACATCAGCCATACCATCAGGGGCTCGTTCACCTGCACATCTACCAATGTGATATATGCCATCATGTGCCAGCAGTGCCCCTCTGCCATGTACATTGGCCAAACCGGACAGTCTCTATGCAAAAGAATTAATGGACACAAATCTGACATCAGGAATCATAATACTCAAAAACCAGTGGGAGAACACTTTAACCTGTCTGGTCATTCAATGTCAGACCTGCGGGTGGCTATCTTACAACAGAAAAACTTCAAAAATAGACTCCAACGAGAGACTGCTAGCTGGAATTGATATGCAAACTAGACACAATCAACTCAGGATTGAATAAGGACTGGGAATGGCTGAGCCATTACAAACATTGAATCTTGCGTTCCATCCCTTTGATCGTCTTTGCTGCTCAACTCTGGATCCTTTCGTTTCTCTACATCCTTTCCAGTGAATAGTATCTGGCCCCGCTGAGCTGAATTCATTCAAATTGGTCAGAAGATCTTTGATGTGTTCTTTACTTATCACCATCTGTTTCCCTTCCCCTTTATTGTCTATGGTAACTTCACTAGTCATCTGGTTACATGTTATTTTTTGTGAGAAGACTGAAGCAAAGTGGCATTGAGCAGCTCTGCCTTCCTATCATCTTCTGCTACCAGCTCACCTTCTCCATTGAGCAGCAGACCTGCACCACTCTTGATCTTTCTTTTTTGTCTGACCTATTTGAAGAACTCCTTCTTGTTGTCTCTATCATTTCTTGCCAGCTATAACTCATTCTTTGCCTTGGCTTTCCTGATTTTGTCCCTACACGCTCACGCCATTTCCATGTACATGCCTCTCCTTCCATTTCCTGTATTTATCCCTTTTTGGTTTTAGATAGCTAAAAAGCCCCTTGTGCAGCCACATTGGCCTCCTGTGACTCGTCTTATCTTTCCTCTGCATCAGAATAGCTTGATGTTGAGCCTCTAGTATTACATCTTTTAGGAACTGCCAGTCCCCTTCGACTCCTTTTCTTCCAAATTGGTCTTTCCATGGGACCTTGTCTACTATTTCTCTGAGTTGGTAGAAATCCACCTTTCTGAAATCCAGTGCCCTTGTTTTGCTGTTCTCATGGCCTCTTTTCCAAAGGATCTTGAAGTTCCTGACCACTTTCATGTTTGCAACTAATTCATCCCTTTTGGTCAAAACCGGATCCAAAACAGACAACCCCTGGTTGTTTCCTTAACTTTCTGAATCAGAAAGCTGTCCCCTACACATACTAAGAATTTAGGGACATAATATCCAGCTACAACAACACTGCAAACATTTAATTACTCTCTCTTTCAAAATTTGTTTTAAGACCTTGCATACAATTGAGGTCAAACGAATGAGCCTGTAATTTCCAGGATCACTTTTTCCCCTTTCTTAAATATAGGTGCTATATTTGCAATTCTCCACTCACTGGGCACGACCCCGCAGTTTACAGATTCATTAAAAATCCTTTGCTATTGGGCTTGTCGTTTCTGCCACCTCCTTTAATATTCTTGGATGGAGATTATCTGGGCCCTCAGATTTGGTCCCATTAAGCCGCTGGAGCTGAGTGGTCAGTTGTTGGAAGACCCTTACACACAGCAGTGGGACCCTTCCAATACATTTGCATTCAGGATGTGCTGACATGGACACAGCCCAGCCAGGCAGCCCCTGAGCATCTGGCCCATACCCTACAGCCGAGCAGCAGGGCTGAGCACAGCATACTGAATCTGTGCATGGGCAGGAGAAGAGTGCAGTGGTGCGTGCAGCAGGGCACTGGGAGCCCAAACTCCTGGGTTCTGTTCCCAGCTCTGTGGGACCCTGCTTGTCACTTCCATGCCATGACCTGGTTTCCCTTTCTGGGACAGATTTGCTACAGCTCCCAAGGGTATGGGACTTAATTCACAAGTCAAGGGCTTGGAGGTCCCTGAAGGAAAGGGGCTCGGGAAGAGCTAAGTGTTGTTCAGGCCACTGTGGGGTCTGGGTGGGGCCCCACCAGCTTCCCAGGCTGCTCTCCTCCAAAGGGGGAGGGGGCAGCCAGTGTTTGAGGTGCACAGCAGTGCAGTCAGGGATGACGCCAGTCAGTTCCTAGGACATCTCACATACTGCTGCCCTCGCCCAGACTCTCCCTCTTCTCAGCAGGCCTCCTCTCACCTTAGGTGCTTGGCTGAAGAACTGGGAGGTCCCTAAGGGCAGCTCCGCATCCCCCACTGACATGCCAGCACCCAGCTGGGCAGGAGTGCCGCCAGCTTTTCTGCCACCCTAGGCAGCGGAAGGTCCTGCCACCGAAATACCGCCGTGGTCGCTGCCCCCCAAATTGTAGCGCCCTAGGTGACCGCCTAGGTCACCTAATGGGTTGCGCTTGCCCTGCAGCTGGGGACAGGAGTCCTTGCCAGGGACTAGGACCAGGGTAAGTCAGCAGGACAGGGCACCAGATTCAGGAGTGAGGGTTTAGAGGCCTGGCCCTGAGAAGAGACTCCCAGCTGGGAATGATGGAGGCAGATGGTCCTGGAGGCTACCTGTGGTCTCCTTGGCGGCAGCATGTCCTCTGTCATGATGTCTAGTCTAATGATAAATTAAGCTTGTGGTAGTTACGTGTTCAAAAGCAAATCCTGGCAGCACCGTTTGGTGATTAGAGCTAGAATTGGGAGACTATGGGTACGTCTATACTTACCTGCTGGTTCAGCGGCAAGCAATCGATCTTCTGGGATCGATTTATCGCATCTTGTCTAGACGCGATAAATCGATCCCGGAAGTGCTCGCCGTCGACACTGGTAATCCTGCTCCATGAGAGGAGTAGGCGGAGTCAACGGGGGAGCCTGCCTGCTGCGTGTGGACCCGCCGTAAGTACCTTTAAGTTCGAACTAAGATACGTTATTCACGTAGCTGAAGTTGCGTATCTTAGTTCGAACTGGGGGCTTAGTGTGGACCAGCCCTATGCGCTTGATAATTGAAAAATCACATAGGGACTGATTCTTAGACATGCTGGGCACATCCACCTTCAGTTAAAGTCAGTGGGGGCTGCCAGTGCTCAGCACTTCCGACAACCATGCTCCAAACATCTTTGTGTAAAATTCACACCTGTGCAGAGGTGCCAGCTCAAGGCCTGTGTGCTACTTAAGCCTTGTTTGGCATACTGCAGCAGTGCATGGCCCTTGTGCTGACAATGCACAGAGGTGAATTTCATCTTCTGTGCCTCAGTTTCCTCATGTGTAGGATGGGGATGCTAATACCTGTCACTTCCTAGAGGTGATAGGCTATTCAGCTAATGTTTGTGAAGCTTGTTGAACTCACTGGGTGGAAGAAGTTATGTAGGTGCAATAAGTTATTATAGAATTGGGTACTTGTACTCTAGAAAGCTAGTCATTTTTTGTTATTTAAGAGTGACTTGCAACCCTGTGCCATCGACTATTTAGCAATAAAACTAACTTTTCATGGGATATTTATTACTGAAAAAGCTTGTTATTTATTCAGCTACACATCCCTTTTAAAATGTCAATAGCTATGGAGGTATTAAATAAATATAATCAAATGTATTAAGAATTCTATAGAGTATTATTTATATAAGTATTTAAATGTGTTTAAATTTATATTTTATAAAAGATAAATTGATTTTGTACATATCTAGGATAAAAACTTATCTGGGGCTGTACAGAGTTTTGGTAGTAGTGGTGGACAGCATTATCAATATCATGTTTCTAGAAAGGAAACTTCATTGTTACACAGAATACATAATTCTTCTCTGAAATATAATACATTTACCACACTTTGTTCTTGTATATCACGTTGATTGAAGGCTTTGATGAATGTTAGTTGATTCCCACATGGTAAAAAATTTAAATGGAATTAGAGTTGTAGGAAAACATTTTATTTAAAGGTAATTTCAGAAGGATATATAGATTAATTGACAGGCAAATTAAATTACTTTTCTATAATCTGGAACGTGATATATCACTGTCATAGCCATAGTGGTTTTTAAAAATGCCGAACTAATAGGGAAATGTGTCTTCTGGCTAAATTGTGCTCTCAGATCTATACTGCAGAATGATGTAGACTCCAGTGTTTTGTTTTCTCTAATCAGAGTGGCAGAATGCTACACATATAAAAAGAGCAGAATATCTGAGTTGAGATCAACCATACTGATATCTGTTAGTTCACAAAGCAAATATAGGCCCTTATCCTGCAGGCTGTTTTGTGTGGGTAGACCCGGCCCATTGAAGTCACAGGCAAGAGATAACCATTCAGCAGAAGCCCTCTTCTGATTTTTGACATGCACGCACACATAACAAGGCTGTGCATTCCACAAATGTACAGGGAAGAGAGGATAAATATTTCCAGTATGAGGCCTGTAAAAATCTCATGTATCCATATTTCTCTGGATACAAAAGATTTAGGGACAGATTCTGTCCTACACTCCAGCCTCTTTTATGCTGCTCCAGCCACCTATTAAGGTAACCATATGTTCTGTTTTGGCTGGGACAGTCCCCTTTTTAAGCCCGGTCCTGACTTTTTGGTAAGAGTGGGGTGCGGATGTAAGTGTGTGGGGTGCGAGTGGTGATGCCAGCCCCACGCAGGTGGCAGGCAGGGCTTAGGTGAGTAGCGATGCCAGCCCCAGCCCCACACAGGGAGGGCAGGGCAGGGCTCGGGCGAGTGAGTCGGGTCAGCCCCAGGTGGGGGGGATTCAGACAAGCGGCTCAGGCCAGCCCCATGCCGGAGGATGGGGAGGCTTGGACGAGTGGCTCGGGCCAGCCCCCTGTGTGTGTGTGGGAGGACTCGGACCAGCCCCACACAGTGTCCCGTTTTCCAATCCAGAGCTGTGATGCAAGGGGCCAGTGAAGAATTTCCCAGGTGCAGGCAAAGTATAGGGGTGCTGTAAATGGCTCCATGCAATTCCTGTCACTGGAGGGGGAGTCTCCATAGTGCATGCTGCTCTGAAGATTCAGGTCTTCTCCAGACTGTGAGCAACTGATAGGCAGCCCTTGGGAGGCAGCCATAAAGTAGAGCAGCCTCTGGCTGCTCAAATTTTTGCTGGGGTGAGGGGAGGGGAATGTTTCAGCCCTCAGAACAGCCTTGCCACTTATGTTGTACTGTCTGGGCTCTGCTTCCTGGTAGGGTTGCCAACTTTCTAACTGCACAAAACCAAAGACCCTTGCCCTGCCCAGCCCCTTCCCTGAGGCCCTGCCCCTGCCCTGTTCCCCACTCGCTCCAGCTCCCCACCCTCTCGTTGCTCGCTCTCCCCCACCCTCACTCACTTTCACTGGACTGGGACAAGGGGTTAGGATGCAGGAGGGGGTGAGGGCTCCAGCTGGGGGTGCAGCCTCTGGGTGGGTTGAGAAATGAGGGGTTCCAGGTTGTGGGAGAGGCTCTGGAATGGAGGGGGCTCAGGGCTGGAGCAGGGGTTGGGGTGTGGTCTCTGGGAGGGTGTTTGGGTGCAGGAGGGGATCCGACCTGGGGCAGGGGGCTTGGGGTGCAGCTGCAGCCGGGCGGTGCTTACCTCTAGCAGCTCCCTGTTGGCGGTGCAGCAGGGCTAAGGCAGATTCCCTGCCAGCCCTAGCTCCGCGGTGCTCTTGGAAGCAGCCGCCATGTCCGGCTCCTAGGCGGAGGTGCAGCCAGGTGGCTTTGTGTGATGCGCACTGCCTATGCCCACAGACACTGCCCCCACAGCTCCCAGCCAATGGGAGCTGCGGAGGTGGAGCTCGGGGCAGGGGCAGTACTCGGCGCTTCCATGATTGCACTGGCATCTAGGTGCCGCAGGGACATGGTGGTTGCTTCCGGGAGCTGCTCGGAGCCAGGGCAGGCAGGGAGCCTGCCTTAGCCCTGCTGCGCCACCGACCGGACTTTTAATGGCCCGATCAGTGGTGGTGACCGGAGCCGCCAGGGTCCCTTTTCGACTGGGCGTTCCAGTAGAAAACTGGATGCCTGGCAACCCTACTTCCTGGTGGCACAGACCAGGGTCTCAGCCTTATTGCTTGTGTAAGTAAGGGATAGTTTCTTCACCAAATGTCCTGCAAACAATGTCTCCATTCCATTTTCAGCCAGGAAATTTTGCTTATTTGTGAAATTTCATGTCAACGTCTATTTTTCACATTGAAAAACGGGAATAGCCATTTTTGCATGCAGTGTGTTCATAGTCCAAAAACACTGACAGGAAATAGAAGAAGGATTCTGAAATGTTCAGCTGGTCTCAGCTGGAGTATTGTGTCCAGTTCTGGGCACTGCATTTCAAGAAAGATGTGGAGAAATTGGAAAGGGTCCAGAGAAGAGCAACAAGAATGATTAAAGGTCTAGAGAACATGACCTATGAAGGAAGGCTGAAAGAATTGGGTTTGTTTAGTTTGGAAAAGAGAAGACTGAGAGGGGACATGATAGCAGTTTTCAGGTATCTCAAAGGGTGTCATAAGGAGGTGGGAGAAAACTTGTTCGTCTTAGCCCCTAAGGATAGAACAAGAAGCAATGGGCTTAAACTGCAGCAAGGGAGGTTTAGGTTGGACATTAAGAAAAAGTTCCTAACTGTCAGGGTGGTTAAACTTTGGAATAAACTGCCTCGGGAGGTTGTGGAATCTCCATCTCTGGAGATATTTAAGAGTAGGTTAGATAAATGTCTATCAGGGATGGTCTAGACAGTATTTGGTCCTGCCATGCGGGCAGGGGACTGGACTCGATGACCTCTCGAGGTCCCTTCCAGTCCTAGAATCTATGAATATGAGAATCAAAAAGGTAGGTAAGAAGCTGGTTAAAGAGAGACTACAATGGGTCATACTGAAAGGTGAACTGTCAGGCTGGAGGGAGGTTACTAGTGGAGATCCTCAGGGATCAGTCGTGGGACCAGTCTTATTTAACTTTTTCATTAATGACCTTGACACAAAAAGTGGGAATGTGCTAATAAAATTTGTGGATGACACAAAGTTGGGAGGTTTTGCCAATACAGAGGAGGACCAGAATATCATACAAGAAGATTTGGACAATCTTGAAAACTGAAAAAATAGAAATGGGATGAAATTTAATAGTGCAAAGTCATGCACTTAGGGACTAACAACAAGAGCTTTTTCTATAAAATGGGGACTTACCAGATGGAAACGACAGAGGAGGAAAAAGACTTGGGTGTATTCGTCAATCTCAGGATGACTATGAGCTACCAATGTGATGCAAACATGAAAAAGGCTAATGCAGTCCTGTAGCGGGGTGGTCACCCGCTCCTGCCTTAAAAGGGCTTAAAACAGCCCTGGGAGTGGGCTGTGGCAGGGGAAAGGCTAAGCTGATTGGAAAGCAGCCACAGCTGTGGCTGGCTTAATGGGGTCCCAGCTGGCCCTTATAAGAGGGCTGGGGCCAGAAGCCAGGGACAGACTCTCTCTAGCTTTGAGAGGGAGGGACCTTGCTGCAGGGAGCTGAGAGAAGGTACCTGGAGTGGAGCAGGGCTGGGCTGGGGGAAGGCCTAGGGAGCTCTGGCCTGGAAACCCCCCAGGTTGCGGCCTAGTAGAAGGCCAATTAGGTACTGGGGTTGCAGGGGGCAGCCCACGGGTAGGCAGAGGCAGCAGGTCCAAACCCCCCTTGTCTATGATGAGTGGCTTATACTGCAGTCTGTCCCAGTGAGCGGGGGCTAGATAGTGACTGGCAGTAGCCCATGACTGAGGAAAGGTGGGGATAGAGTGTTGGGGGTTCCCCTGGGTGGGGAGACCCTGAGACTGCAGGGGTATTGCCAGGGGGCAGCACCCCAAAGACAAGGGGCACTGGGTCCTGGAAGGGACACTGGCCTGCAGAAGGCGCTACGGAGGCTGGAAACGCTAATTCCCTGAGATGACCAGCAGGAGGCGCCGCAGTGGTGAGTCGTGCACCGCAACAAGTCTGAAGATGCATTATGTGAGGTATTTCCAGTAGAGATAGGGAAGTGTTATTACCACTATACAAGGTACTAGTGAGACCTCATCTGGAATACTGTGTGCAATTCTGGTCTCCCATGTTTAAGAAAGATGAATTCAAACTGGAACAGGTGCAGAGAGAGGCTACGAGGATGATGAGAAGAATGGAGAACCTACCTTATGAGAAGTGGATTTTTTTACCCACGAAAGCTTATGCCCAAATAAATCTGTTAGTCTTTAAGGTGCCACCAAACTCCTCGTTACCTTATGAGAAGAGACTTAAGGTGCTTTGCCTGTTTAGCCTAACCAAGTGAAAGCCGAGGGGAGATATGATTGCTCTATAAATACATCAGAGGGAGAAGAGTTATTTAAGACAAGGGCCAATGCTGGCACAAGAACAAATGGATATAAGCTGGCCATCAGTAAGTTTAGGCTTGGAATTAGACAAAGATTTCTAATCGTCAGAGTAGTGAAGATCTGGAACAGCCTTCCAAGAGGAGTGGTAGGGGCAAAAAACCTAACTTGTTTCAAGATTGAGCTTGATAAGTTTGTGGAGCGGACGGTATGATGAGATTGTCTACAACAGCATATAGCTCATCCATGACTGTTAACAAATATCTCCAATGGCCAGAAATGAGACACTAGATGGAGAGGGCTCTGAGTTACTACAGAGAATTTTTCCCAGGTGTCTGGCTGGTAGGTCTTATCCAGATGCTCAGGGTCTTAATGATCACTATATTTGGGGTTAGGAAGGAATTTTCCTCCAGGTCAGATTGGCATAGACCCTAGGGGTCGTTGGCCTTCCTCCGCAGCATGGGGCATGGGTCACCTGTTGGTTTAACCAGAATAAATGGTAGATTCTGTCACTTGAAATCTTTAAATCAAGATCTGAGGACTTCAGTAACTCAGCCAGAGGTAATAGGCCTACTACCAGAGTGAGTGGGTGGGGTTCTGTGGTCTGCAAGATGATCATGATGGTCCCTTCTGGTCTTAGAACCTATGAGACTGAGCTATATGGACATTGAAAAATGCATAAGTATGCAAACACTGCAGGATAAATGAATACTTAGAAATAACTACATACAAAAATGGAGCCAAATTCTTTTCTCAGTTACACTGGAGTAAATCCAAAGTAACTCCATTTCAATTGTAATGTTATTGATTTATTTACACCATTGTAAAAGCGAGCATTTTGGAGACATACAATTAAAATATATTTGTGTCTTAATACACTGCATGTACCAAGGGATATTGCTCATATGAGTGAGCTAAATAACAAAACTTCTCTTTAGTCAATTGTGACCTTCACTGTACCTTGTATATTTTGGAATAATATTGAGTTTCCCATCAAACTTACTGCAGAAAAATCCTTGTAGTCATTCTTGCCATCCTCAAAGTGATTCCTTTAATTATCAATTCAGCCTGAGATAATGAATTTGTTTGCTACACACATTTACATATATATTTAGATAGATTAGATGATAATTTTCAGACTTTGAATTTCATTCATAAGAGATACATTACCAAATGCAGGCTATGAATTAATATTTCCTTTTGGATGAAATCTGACCTGCCATATGTGATGAGACCACTATGGATGTTATCAATCAATGTACTTTTTTATCATTGGAAAGTTAGAAAAAGTGGACCAATATTGGACTAGCTTTTTAAGGTGGAATTTAAATTAAAGGGACCACACTTCTCGGATCCAAGCGACTTACCTTGGGCAGCTTAGACGCATGTTAAAATGGAGTAAAAGTACTTCACAGTTGTCTGACAATTGGCTAAAATTTAGCATGTTTTGCTAAAATTTCATAACAAATTTTATTAATTGGGACAGGGGTAGATCAGAAGTGCAATGACAATGGCATTTCAAAGACATGCTGCAATAAAAATATTAATCTGTTGACCAGCAATGCAAATCAAAATATATACGAGGAACCATGGGGCCAGATTCTGCTGTTCTGTACACCTGCCTAAGTCCAGAGTAATTCCATTTATTCCAAACTTACACTGATGTAATACAAGTGTTCAACAACTCGCAGGATGCTTAGAGGAGAGTTTGGCCCCATGCATTTATTCTTTCCATAAAGCATCATACACACCTAAAGGGGCTATATACAAAAGTTAAATAATTAACATAAACAATCATGCGTCACATTCTTTTAACTCATTCCTGACTTCAGGAAATTGCAGCTGATTTCTCAAATGACCGCTGGGCTCAAGAGGTAAAGAGACCAGCCATCCATTATTAATTGCTAGGCCAAATCC
Source organism: Chrysemys picta bellii (assembly GCF_011386835.1). Classification (NCBI taxonomy): domain Eukaryota; kingdom Metazoa; phylum Chordata; order Testudines; family Emydidae; genus Chrysemys; species Chrysemys picta. The sequence goes on from NC_088793.1 coordinate 192,947,392, forward strand.
TGAGGGCCTCACTCAAGTTTAACTCTTTCCCTCCTCTGGCCAGGTTCCATTGATTGCTCAAATTATTTCAATGGGAGCTTGCTGGAGTAAGGGCTATGGTAAATTTGAGCAAGGACCTCAGGAACTGGCCCAATAATGGGCAGGTAATAATGGGGAGATTAGCTGCAAGTCAGAAAGTAAATTTTTCAAGCTGGATTCAAGGAATGGCTTTTTCTTCCCAAGGTTGGTTGGCGTATGAAACAGCCTGCAGGTTGAAACACTGGATGTTGCTTGTATAAGTGAAATTAAGAACTATTTGGGGGGGATCATAATACACCAGTTCAGAAATAAATTAAATAGGATATCTCCATTCATTTATCTCCTACAACTGGAAGGGACCTTGAAAGGTCATTGAGTCCAGCCCCCTGCCTTCACTAGCAGGACCAAGTACTGATTTTGCCCCAGATTCCTAAGTGGCCCCCTCAAGGATTGAACTCACAACCCTGGGTTTAGCAGGCCAATGCTCAAACCACTGAGCTATCCCTCTTCTCCCCCCTGGCTAGAATGTCCCGCTAAAAGGCAAAGGATGCATTTGATACTCCTACTCTGTTTTCTTCTTCAAATTTTTTCAAGTTTCTTTAGAAAATGTTTGTTGTCAGATTAATTTGAATTTATCGCTTGAATGAAAACCTAATTTAAGAGTGATCTTTAATATAAATTGACTTCAAACAAACGATGTGTTTTCTAGAGCGAAAGGCTCCAGTTCAGCAAAGTGCTTAAAAATGTGCCTAAATCCCGTTGACTTTAAGGGGACTTAAGCACCTGCTTAAAGTTAGGCATGTGATTAAATGCTTTTCTGAATCCGAGCCTCAACATGCAATCATGAAGGAAGAATGGGGTTAACTTGTGACATCTAGAATTTCTGAGCTACCAATCCTGGTGGGTGTGTGTGTGTGTGGTTAGGCTTAATAATGGCAATTGCTTTGCTTCCATAACTGCTGAGGAAGGTCAGGAGATTGAAACATTCAATGCTGTTTTTTTACTTTGCTGAACCTGCAAAAAAGGTTCAAACAAAAAATTAATGTGCATCCCCTATAATTGCCTGATATCCATCACATATATCTTTCTATGGGAAATGCTACAGGTAGATGGCAGGGTATCACCAGGGAAGAGTAAAATATGCTTAGAAGAATAGTCACCCTAATAGAACATGTTCATGAAATTGACAATAGGATCAGAAAAGACCCCATCTATTTCAATCATTTTCTATCAATCTTAATAAGTTTGGAAATTTCAGCCAGCAAAGGTTTTTAAGTTGGCTGATACCCAAATGCCAAGACACACCTGACCTTTTGTGTTCCACTTACTGTAAACGCAAAGTGAGTGAATGTTCCCCTTGAGATTCTGCTGGAAAGTGAGAGATTTCTAAATTTATTTAAAGTGATGCAGCACCCCAAGAAGTGTCCATATATTTTGACTTCTTTTAAAACTCAGGGCAAAGTGTCTACGGGGTTCAACCAAAAAAAATATAAAGCACTTTTGTACCCTGAGTGACTTAGGAGCCCAAGTCCCATTTTCAAAAATGACTAAGGGCCAGATTTTTAAAGATATTTAGGCATCTAATGATGCAGATAAGAACCTAGTGGGATTTTCTAAAGTGGCTAAGCTTTTGATCATTTTTAGGTGATTAAATACCTTTAAAAAACTGGCCCTAAGACACCTGCAAGCCTAAGTCTCGTAGGGTATGGCTACGTTGCAATTAGACACCCGTGGCTGGCCCATGGCAGCTGACTCAGTCTTGTGGGGCTTAGGCTAAGGAGCTGTTTAATTGCAATGTAGACATTTGGGCTTGAGCTGTAGACTGGGCTCTGGGACGCTGTGAGCTGGGAGGGACCCAGAATTCGGGCTGCAGCCCAAGCCTGAGCACCACAATTAAACAGCGCCTGAGTCAGCTGCCACAGGTGTATAATTGCAGTGTAGACATACCCATTGAAAGTCAACGGGATGGAGGCTCCTAAGTCATTTAGAGGCTTTAAAAAAAATTAGCCTTAAAACTCACCTTTCCGATGATGCCTTCTTCTAGCAATGTGCATGTGTCTATACAAACAGATGACTAATGCAGTCTCCACAGGGTTAGTGACAGAGCCTGTTTTTCTCTCCCATAAATGTACCATTTGGAAACCCAGGTGCAGATGGCCAGCAAAGGAACCTATATTTGTTTTCAGTAGTTCTTTGGTATCTAAGCATCAAACCTAATCATTTTAAAAGCACCAAATATTCCAAGCGGAGTCCTCTGAGGGTTTTATAGGATTTTTTTGGTTTCTCTTTCAAGGGAAGGCCTTCCATTTCTGTCTAAACTGAGTTACATTCAAACTTGGGCTCAGTCTAATCTCCTCTGGTCTCTATTCCTGTCCATGTAGGCCTATGGCTATTTAAAATACCTTTTCCAAATGACTGGCAAAGCTAACAACATCTGAATTAGAGTAAGAACAGCAGGAAATTAATGAAATTCACTTTATTGTATTTTTTCTTTAAACATTTTTGTTGACACTATCTATAGAAGCTGAAACAAAGAAAACATGCTTTCTCCTTATATTCCCAACAGCATCTTTCTGTTTTGCTTTGGGGTCTATGAGATCTGAAAACACACTGAAATTTTTCACAAAGATAAACAAATTTAAGGTCAGACATTCCCTGATTGAACAGACAGTGAAAGGTTTTGTAATTGAAGCATGCTTTTCTCCTTCAGTTTTTATTAAAGACTCAATGTGGTTTCCTTAAGGCTTATGATAAATTCAAGAATTGCTGGCAGATATAATTTACTGTCTAAGACTTATCAGAGATCAAAGAATAGGGAAAAGGGGCCTCTCATCATTCTTGTTCTTCCTGGCATGAATCGTTCAGATCTCTTAGATCTGGAGCACAGAAGACTGGAAGCTAAGAGAAAAAGGAACATAGCATGAGGCTATAAAAGCTCACAGAAGAGAGATTCAGGTCTATGCTAGACTAGCTAAGGGACATGAAGGATGACTCTCAAAAACTTCATAATAATTAGACACATATAGCAAGTCAGATGCAAATTACTAAGCACCATGGGCAAGATCCACAACTGCTGCAAATCAACTACAATGGAGCTATGCCAATTTATACCAGCTGAGGATCTGGCCCCCTACTGGCAACCCTGTGACAGATTTTGAAAGTCTCCCCACTCCGTGACCTCTGTGTCAAACTGCCAGCCTGTGAGCCAATGTTTATCCAGCAGACTTCTGTCCAGTATTGCATGCTCTGCCAGCACTACCTCATTTCAGAGGTCACTGGACAACCATCAGAAGGCGACTATGTTCAGTCACTACACACCTGGACAAAAGGTCAACCAGGCAAGCAAAATCATCCACATCCAATTACTTGTCTTTTCATCCAGCTATTATCTCCTCACGAGCTTCCCTACGCTGCCAGAGAACGGGCCTGAAAGCTGCTGTAAAGGGGCTACTGCTAGGAGAACACAGGTCCATCCCCAAGCCCAGTAAGTCTTTGGGCACTGTGTGGAAATTGCCTAAAAGGTTATTCATCGGTGCCATCTGTAGTGAGTTCTGTGGTGTGGGGTACGAGTTAACTAACTGATACTACCAGCTCATTTTACATAAACCACTGAACGACCAACTAGCATATAGGAACAGCCATACTGGATCAGATCCATGGTCCATCTAGTCCGGTATCCCATCTTAGACAGTGCCCAGCACCAAATGCTTCTGGGAAAGGTACAAAACTCTGCTCTCCATCCTAACCCCTAATCATGACAGCCTGCCTTGAACCTTGAAGCATGAGGTTTCATGTCCCTTCCAAAACTTTGTTAGCATTAACTATTAATCTGAATATTCTTGTTATGCAGATATGTATCTAACATGGCAATCTGCCCCTTTAGTAGCCCATGGGATAGGGAACCAGGAGCAGCTGACCACGTCTCAGAGAGAAGCCCAGCAGGCAGGTCCTGGGAATCAGCTGACAGCTGATCAGCATTGCATGATTGGCCCACACTCTCAGCTGGACAATATAAAGGGGGAAAACCAGACAAGAAGAAGCTGGTAACCAGAGCAGGAGGCTCCAGGTTGGCAGACCCTGTGGAGCTCCCCCCGGCAGGGTCAGAGAGGGTCCTATCCAGTAGCTACTGAAGGTTAGAGAACCCCATTTTGAACCCTAACCAGACTGTTTGTTACTTTTTACACACTTGTTTTCTTGTTTATAAAGATAATAAACAGATCCTTGAAGAACGGAACAGAAAACTCACCTGGGCATGGCTGATTGTCTATTCCCAAACTGGTGATTAGGGCCACCAGCATATAATATGCAATCCCTCTTTGAATCTTCCTAAATTCTTGGTCGCAACATCATCATGTGGCAATGAGTTCCACAGACTTGCTACATGTCATATGAAAAAGTCATTCCTTTTAGCAACTATTATCCTTTTAGCTCTTATCGGTTTTAAATTTGCCTCCTTTCATTGAATAACCCCTTGTTCTTGTGAGACAGGATGAATAGAAGCTCCCTTCTCTAGATCAGTCATTATTCCATATACTTTCATTATGTCCCATCTTCTTCATCTCCTTTTAAGCTAAACAATCCCACTCTCAGGTAGCATTTTCCTTCAAATGAGCAGTAGTTGGCCATTTGAAGCCATTGCTTGACCTTGGCAGTCTTGCCATATCTCACTCTATTTCTAATCTCCTCATTTGGGAGGGAACTACAGAGTGAAGCTGCAGGGAGAGAGGGTTTTCTGCAGTGGTCCCTGAGGAAGGGACCATTCCTCAGGCAGGAGGGGCTGTGCCCTGCTTCAGCCGGAGTAGAAGATAGCTTGTGGGTGTGTGTGTGTTTGAGAACTTTGTTAATTTAATAAAAACCTAGACCCTAAAAAGGGCTGTGACGGAAAGAGAGACTGTGGCGTTTGTTGAGGGAACCCCGGTAAAGAGGAAAACCGGGGCAGGAAAGAGTGAAGGCACCCGGGTTGTGAGGGGGCACTCAAGTGGCAGCCGACCCTTTTACAGGCCTGAATTTCAGAGGTGCTGAGTCTCCACAGCTCCCATTGTCTTCCGCTAGAGTTGTAGAGTGCTCAGTGCCTCTGAAAAAATCAGCCCTTTCTCTTTATATTCAGCATTTCCTACTACACAGCGTTTGTATTCCAATATAAAGATGATGAAAACTGGCTGCTAACGTTTCACAGAAAGCGGTTTTATTTTAAAGGGAACTGGAATCCAGTCCAACATTCTAGAGTATGCACAGTAGCGGCTTTCAAAAAGGCCGTAACTTTTAAAATATTTATGGGCATGATTACTTCGCAGCCTGCAGAAATCGGATTGTATTTCCATACCGAAATATAGGTCTTCTGAACATGTATAAAGCTTATCTTTGCAAAATCAAAATGTTTGGAAATTACCAGAAAAACAAATAAAACACAAAACCTGTGCTGCCTTACAAACGCCTGCTGTGGCTGACAGCTGCCCAGAAAAGCATATACAATGAAATAAACATGAAAGCAGTCGCTCTTATGCATTAGTTTACTGCGATTCTTGAACAGCAGGAAGCACTTGTTGCAATGGGTATTTTTGGGGTAGTGGAGCTGTTCTGGTGCAATAGGAATAATAATACCTTGTTCTTATAGAACCTCTTTTATGCCTAGATCTAAGGGCAGGTCTTCACTACGGGGGGAGGGGGGGGTCGATTTAAGATACGCAAATTCAACTACGCGAATAGCGTAGCTGAATTCGACCTATCGGAGCCGACTTACCCCGCTGTGAGGATGGCGGCAAAATCGACCTCCGCGGCTCCCCGTCGACGGCGCTTACTCCCATCTCCGCTGGTGGAGTAAGAGCGTCAATTCGGGGATCGACTGTCGCGTCCTGACGAGACGCGATAAATCGATCCCCGAGAGATCGATTTCTACCCGCTGATTCAGATGAGTAGTGTAGACCTAGCCTCAGCATGCTTTATAAAGGAGTATAAATAGTACTATCCCCATTTACAGGTAAGGAACCTTAAGCACTGAGAGGTGACGCGACTTACCTGCGGTCAGCCAGCAGGCCAGTGCCAGCACCAGGAACAAAACCCAGGTGTGCTGCTGTGCCTACTCAGACACCTCACTTCCCACAAGTGAACCCAGAGTGATGATGGGTAATTGATCCACTTTTCTGAGGGCTTTCACCTGTGGAGCCCCACGGGGATTCATACTCTCTCTCCTCCTTTTCAACATCTATATGAGACCACATGGAAATATAGTGAGATGCAACCATAGGCCGATGGCAGTCAGCTGTAAGTCATTTTCCACAGATGCAACCAAACCTACTACTAAGATATCGCAATGTCTCCAAGATAACACTTCAGCTTCTGGATGAAGAGCAGCTGGCTCAAACTCAGCTCAGGCAAGAGTGAAGTGATGCTATTCAGAAGGGAGAATGGTTTGAAGAGCTTGCCAAGGCACTATTTTCCCCCCCCCCCCTCCATTTAAGGAATTTGTCAAAGCTTGTTTGACACATCACAGAGCTTAGATGATCAGGTAGCTGCAGTAATTGAACAGTTATACATATTCCTTCACCATTAGGAGACTCTGCCCCTTCCTCTCAGACAAAGATTTGTGTCATTCACTGCATCGCTAGCCAAATGTGAAAACAACGCTAAGGTTCCAGCTTCTGAAAAATGCAAGCTGCCTGTCTCCTTGTTGTGTGACATCTGTGTGCATATTAAGCCTGTGCCCTGGTCCCTCCACTGGCTCCCAGCCCAATTCCATTAGCAGTTCAAGGCCTGGGTCCTGATCTGCAAAGCCATCAATAGATCAGGTCAGGGGCCAGGTACATTAGCGAGCACATCTCTATCTATGAACTGCCAGGACAATGCACTCCCCTGAGACAGAGCAGAAAGCCCAGGATGAAATACACAAGAGCTTGAGATAAAGATTTCTCGGTGGAGGGGATGTGGCTATGGAATGAACTTGCAGAGAAGATTAGACTGACCCAGACCCCCTTCAGGCCATGCTGCAAGACCTTTCTCCTTAAGAAAGCTTTTCTGGGATGTTTACAAAAACAAACACCCTGCAATGCTTCCCAGGGCACCCCAGGCAGAGTCACCTTGTTACCCCCTGCTTCCAGTGTGAGGAAGCCTTGCCAGTCCCTTGAGTCCCTTTAGAGTGTCCCCGGTGGTAACCCCACCCTGACTACTTGATACCCACAGATCCTCTGTTCCCAAAGGAACAGTGTGCCACAGTTTACCAGTTTTACCTTCCACCCCTGCTCCAGTATTACGTCTAGAGCTTGAGTTCAATTATAGTAAAACAAAAGGAAATTTATTTAAGAAATAATAGAGATTCAAATAAAAACCAGTGAGAGACATGGGAACAAATGGTTACATATAAATCATCATAATACTCTTTCTAGAGACTAAACTTAACTAACAAGGCATTCCCCTATCTCCTACATGAGAGCTTATCCTAAGTTCTTTCCCCAGTGTTTTCAATGAGTTTGGCTGACACCCCTTTTCATTAGATCAGCTTATCCTCATAGATTGAAGGAATGCCAGGGTGTCTTTCTGCACCCCACATATACCAGAACAGACCTTTGATGTTCAGCTCAATATAGGATCATTTCTCACACACACACACACACACACACACACACGTCAGGAGCGTCAGAAGCTCCCTAAAATTGGCCCCTGAACCGTAGCCCTAGCCCCCCATCCCCCTGAGGCCCCCCTCGTGCCACTCCTTCTCCCCAAACCCCAACTCTCACACCACCCATTATCCCCGAGCCCCTGCCTTTGCACCGCCTCTTCCCCGAGGCCCCACCCTATACTGCCTCTTCCTCCGAGGCCCCACCCTCTGCTCGCTCCTCTCCACCCTCTCCCTCCCCCCATTGCTCACCCTTATGGCAAGTAAAATGTGCCCTCCTGCCCCCTCCCCCCGCATTGTGTACTTCCTCTTATTAATTTCCTTCTGAAGTATCTGCTAGCTCTTCACTAGCATTTGACTTAGAATGCTAATAGACTCCTACCGTAAGATAGAAAGTAAGACAGGTCCTCAAGGAAACCATTTTGAAGCACAGGAGGAGAGGAAGGTGATCAGGAACAGACAACATGGTTTCACCAAGGGCAAGTCATGCCTGACCAACCTGATTGCCTTCTATGATGAGATAACTGGCTCTGTGAATATGGGGAAAGCAGTGGATGTGATATATCTTGACTTTAGCAAAGCATTTGATACAGTCTCCCACCGTATTCTTGCCAGCAAGTTAAAAAAGTATGGATTGGATGAATAGACTATAAGGTGGATAGAAAGCTGGCTAGATTATCGAGCTCAACGGGTAGTGATCAATGGCTCGATGTCTAGTTGGCAGCCGGTATCAAGCGGAGTGCCCCAGGGGTCAGTCCTGGGGACAGTTTTGTTCAACATCTTTATTAATTATCTGGATGATGGGATGGATTTCACCCTCAGCAAGTTCGCAGATGACACTAAGCTAGGGGGAGAGGTAGATACACTGCAGGGTAGGGATAGGGTCCAGAGTGACCGACAAATTGGAGGATTGGGCCAAAAGAAATCTGATGAGGTTCAAAAAGGACAAGTGCAGAGTCCTGCACTTAGGATGGAAGAATCCCATGCACCGGTATAGGCTGGGGACCGATTGGCTAAGCAGCAGTTCTGCAGAAAAGAACCTGAGGATTACAGTGGACGAGAAGCTGGATATGAGTCATCAGTGTGCCCTTGTTGCCAAGAAGGCTAATGGCATATTGGGCTGCATTAGTAGGAGAATTGCCAGTAGATCAAGGGAAGTCATTATTCCCCTCTATTTGGCACTGGTGAGGCCACATCTGGAGTATTGCATCCTGTTTTGGGCCCCCCACTACAGAAAGGAGGTGGACAAATTGGAGAGAGTCCAGCGGAGGGCAACAAAAATGATCAGGGGGCTGGGGCACATGACTTATGAGGACAGGCTGAGGGAACTGGGCTTGTTTAGTCTGCAGAAAAGAAGAGTGAGGGGGGATTTGATAGCAGCTTTCAACTACCTGAAGGGGGAGTTCCAAAGAGGATGGAGCTTGGCTGTTCTCAGTGGTGGCAGATGACAGAACAAGGAGCAACGGTCTCAAGTTGCAGTGGGGGAGGTTTAGGTTGGATATTAGGAAACATTATTTCACTAGGAGGGTGGTGAAGCACTGGAATGCGTTATCTAGGGAGGTGGTGGAATCTCCAGCCTTAGAGGTCTTTAAGGCCCAGCTTGTCAAAGCCCTGGCTGGGATGATTTAGTTGGGGTTGGTCCTGCTTTGAGCAGGGGGTTGGACTAGATGACCTCCTGAGGTCTCTTCCAACGCTAATCTTCTATGATTCTATAAAGTACACAGTGGTTTGCCTTGGAGATAAGAACCTCCCACCCCTTGCCTGAAGGAGTTTGTCTCAAGACATACTACCTTTGAGTGACTGGTTTTTAACTACAGACCTAGACATTTTTAGTATATATATACACACACACACACACACACACACACACAGACCTCCTCACATATTCTCCATACATACATCTTGCAATGATTATGATGACCAGTGTGACACAGGCTTTCATTTGAGACCTTATATGACATTCTTTTGGTGAACCTAGGGGATCCCTGTACCCATATATACCCCAATGCCCTCTGCCAGTTGGCATCCAGAGGTTCTTGGGCCATACCTCCACATCCCCAAAAGAAACCTCTCTCTAAGGCAGTGGTCCCCAAACTGAGGAGTGTGCCCCCTTAGGGAGTGCAGAGGAAAGTTGGGGGTGGCCCCCATAGAGGAGCGCCACACTTCTAGCCATGCTCTGCCACCAGACCAGCTCCACCCCCAGGCTTGCTCCTTCCCCAACTCCATTCAGTCCCCAGTCCTGCTCTGCCTCCAGGCCAGCTGCGTCCTCACTCCCTCTGCACCCCTAGACCAGCTCCACCCTCAGCCGCAGCTTCACTCCATCCCATGCTCCGCCCTCAGCCAGGCTCTGCCCTCAGTCCCTCTCTGCCCCCCAGCCACAGCTCCACTCTGCCCACCCACCCTGCTCGCCCCAGGGGCATGGCCTCGGCCCACCCAAATCTGAGCAGGGGTTTAGTCCTGCCACAGCAGCCTGGAGCATCATTCAGGCACCTGAAATCCAGGACGGGGGTATGCGCCCGCCCTTCAGAAAGCTACACTCCAGCAGCTCTGCCTTGCCATTTTCTGAGCTGCCCCAGTGCCCAGCTTGGCTGGTGAAGCCCTGTGTCTGGGGGCACCAGGGCTAGGGAGGGGGCGTGGCGTCGGGGGAGAAGCTGAGTTAGCACAGTCTGTCATTGCCTGTCCAACCAAAAGTCAGGGCCCACCCGAATTTCCACTCCTAGCTACGCCACTGCTCCGCCCCCAGCCCAGCTATGCTCTCAGTCCCTCTCTACCCCCAGACCAGCTCTGTCTCTAGCCCCAGCTCCTCCCACTTCCCAGCTCCCCCTTCAACACAAGCTCAGCTGTTGAGGAAGCCTTGGCTGAGAAGTAATGGGAGGTCACATGGGGCGCAGACAGATTCCATTACTGGTAAGGGGAGGCACAACTGAAAAAGTTTGAGCACCACTGCCTAAACAGAGCTTCCTATAACCAGAGGGAGAAAAGCGGAGGACTCCATGAAGCCCACTAGAGACCTCACTATGCCAATCTGTCAAACCTGGGAAATGCTCAGATACTAACTACAGTGATGGGCACCAGCATAACATCTTAAAACAGGCAGCTAAAGACTAGACAGCTATATTTTCTTTTTATGAATATTGAGAGCTACAATCAGCTGTGCCTAATTATCACGTACTGCACTTAAAGTTTACTTGTAAGGGTTTGATTTAACTGTTTCTGTCCTTAATCCGTGCCTTTGTGGCTTTTTTATTAATAGACGTGAGATGTGCAATCTCTCTAGAAAAAGAAAAACAATTCAATAAAAAGATATAGAAGTCTCAATGTGCAGATAATAAAACTACCACAAGATGTCGCACTTACCTAAGCCAGAGGTTAACGTGGCCCTATGCTGGTCCGTTTACAGTGCAGTTGTGCTCAAATACTCTGAAACCTGTCAAATAAATTTGTTAGTCTCTAAGGTGCCACAAGTACTCCTGTTCTTAATGTAAAATTGGTACCTTCTTGCTCAATAGATCTGTTCATTTTGATCACACTCAATCAAAATACATTTTAAAACTACTTTTTACTCTTATTAGCTCTGAAAAGTCAACCCAGAGAGGTGAAACAATACTATATGATTCACGTGGCCAATAACTCCGTAGCCAGCTCAAACAACAAGTAAAACAAATTCAGCGCTTGTGTAGTTGAATGCATGCATGCATTATGGGTCATATTCACATCTGGCATAACTACCAACCGGCATGGAGTTAAGTCAAGGATGAATTGGCCCCTAAGCTCCATAATAACTAAAGAATAAGATTCAGAAAACCACAAAAACTCCATTCATTTAATCATCTTTGATCTCTCGGAATAATTCCCAGATAGGTCCATAATATTTTACAAATATATTTTTAAAAGCTACTCTAAAGCTGTCATTTTTATCAGTTACTTGTTTTCCCTTCCCTTTCATCTCACATGCATTTCAAATTATATGAAATCAACATGACTATCAAGAAGAGTGAAATTCTTTCATATGGTCTAGCAAATACTGCTTCAAAAAGTTAAAAACAGCAATCTAAAAGAATGCTTGTTATTCTCTGTTGCTAGGAGCTTTCCATTGATATATTATGACTCAATATTAAGGTAAAAGAACTAGCATCTTTACTGAATACTTCTGTCTGGACTGAATGTCCTTATAGAAATGACTAAACACTTCCAAATATCTTTGGGTCTTTCACAAAACTGGGCAAGAATTCTTCAGGATTTGCCTCTACTGTGGTGCAAAGGAATTCTGGAAGAGACAACACAACAATTATACCCAGCCTTAGTTTTTTCCAGTCACACCAATGCATGATCCAGTTGTGAGAGCCCTGGACCAGGGAATCAGAAATTCCTGACTTCTGCAAGCACCTCTTCAAGTGACTCACTGGGTGACCTTGTATAAATCACTTCTGCTTCTGTTTCCCCATCTGTAAAATGGCAATGAATACCTCCCTACCTCGAAGAGGTGCGGTGAGATTTAACTACATAATGTGTGTAAAGTGCTCTGAACTGCTATAAAAGCACTAGGTATTTTTGTGGAGTGCTAAGAGAATCAAGCTGCACAATGACACGGACGGGACAGGAAAAAGAAAACCGCTGTGAATTGCCAGGTGGCTTGGATAGTTTGCAAACCTCCGCTCAGGCACATGAGCTGATGAAGACTGAGAATGAGGTTAACTTTCTCTCAGACTTACTGCTAAACCTCCACCATCTGCATCTCTGTCGTCCCAAAGGCTGCCCACAGTCCCTGACATACACGTGTAGTCCACAACATATGCTCCGGTGTTATCTTTTCATGAAGTTGGGGAGGGAAACCAGCCATGAGAGCAACCCAGTATGGCTGAGCCATTTTATAACAACAGTCCCGGGCATGTAAACAATGCAGGAAAAATATTTAGGGCAGGAAGGAATCTGCCACCTTCATTCACACTGAGTAATAACTTACTCAATGCGTAATGTCACTGATGTCAGTGAACTACTCCTGGATTAGGGATGGCAAACCATGGCCCTTAGAAAGGAATCAGGTTTCATTTTAAAGCATTCACAGGATTATTATGAACATCTGTGAAAACACTTATTTTTAAAGTTATGGATAAGATCTTGACAGTCTCCTTTTTAGTGATAACTGGCTCTTAACGTCAGGACTCAGAAATTCTCGCTGTACAGCTTTCAACACAGTTTTCTGATGTTGGAGTCTTTCGCATAAGAACCCACTGAGATTACGGCTCACTATATAACTAGCTTCACAGGCAAATTGTAGCCCCCAGTGTGGAGAGTTTTCCTGAAAGAGTATGTTTATATTTAAGCACTTTTTCCTTTTAATGCACAGGCTTATTATCACATGATAAATACAATGGCAATTAGATGTTCATTTGGAACCTTTGCAAGAAGATGTAATGGTACTAAATACTGTGCAGGAAGCTACAGGGGAATGAAAGAAGTATATAGCAATTCAAGGCATGATTTATACAAGGCAGAGACCTGCAGCACAAGAGGATCCGGCCTAATCAACTCACTGTGTCAGATTTTACTGGTCTTCATTGGAAGTGGGAATTATGGGCTATTCCCATTTAAAAGAAGTGATGTAAAAGAAAAAAAAAATAACTCTCCATTAAGAATATGATTATATTCAATCAGAATTATCTTCTACTAAACAAGGCACATTTCAGTACCATCCTTGCTTCTATGGAACCTATGCGATTTAGCATTCTAAGGATTTTCCATTTCCATAACAGAAAGAAGATTTTATTGTATTCGATCATCAGCAACTCTTTAATCTGTGCCTTTCTGGTTTGCCCATAATCCCTTTCAACTCCTGAGCTTTCCCTTCCAGAATGTATAACTGCTGACCTTTACTGTTCTTCCCTTTTACCCACAGAGATAATAAAATATAAAGGCCTCTCAAAAATGTCCAGTGATGACACTTGTATATTAGCTGGCCTGGGAAAAAGAAAGCTCTCTTTGCATAAATAAATATTCAACACAAATCCAAGACTTGCAATAACTAGGAGTTAATTCTCCCTATCTTTTCTGTCGCTGTTGTCCTACCGGGTATACCCACCTTGAAATAGCCAAAATCATCCTTTGTCCGTAATACACTAACTATGCTATACAAACAATTTGGGTGGGGGAAAATACATACAAATTGCTGAATAATGATAACGTTTATCTCCCATAGTCACTGCCTCTAGTTAGCTCGCCTAGCAGGCACAATCCCTTATTATGACCTTTGATCACTCAGGTGGTTCTGGATCATACCCAAATTCAAACAGTGACACCCACAAGGAAAACAAAATGCAAGCCGTTCTTATTCAATACATTTTCTCTTCTTGTCTGTTAACCCTTGCTGTATCCTGTAAGTTGGTGGAGTTCCCATGCAGCTCCAGCAACCTACACGCTTGTTGTAAATATTTAAAAATAAAAAAATAAAATGTTACCCCTTACTGGGGTTTGGCTGTATTAACATTCCATAAGTCCCAGCCCTCCACAGGCTTGTCTGCTTTTAGGGCTCCTTTCTTTTAGGATGGTCTGTCCCAGACCCTAGCTTCTATTCCTGCCCCAGGGAGTAAACGGTGATTGGCTAGAAGCTCCCTGAAGGGTTCCAACACCTGATAATCAGTGATAATCCTATTACCCTATAACAGACCTTGTGTATAGAAACTTCAGGCATACCCAACTCTCTAAGTCTCAGTGAGACCTTTACTACAAGTAGTGTCTTCAACATATAGTACAGATACCTGTGACGGTCGGTGTATAGCCACCTTACACACTGTCTGTGTTATATATATATTGGGGAATTTTATATTATGTTCTGTGTTATGCTAGATGACAATTAACTTGGAAACAGAAGCTAACTATTTGCATGGTAATGAACCTGCAAGAGGGGTCAAAAATAAAATAAAATAGTTAATGAGATTTCATGTAAAAACACCTGCTGGGCAGGTCTCCTTAGAACAGATCAAACACTTTCAGCTAGAAGTGGGGGAAAGTGTATTACATACAAACAAGTGTTCTTTTAAGGACCGCAACAGCAAGAGAAACCAGAAATAGATTAAAAACAAAGACACGTGTAGTATTAGCAACCCTCACGAGTGTCAGAATACTTGATGTTTTACTTAAAAACCCAGCTCCTGGATTCAAGTGATGACATGAGAATCTCAGTTTTCTTTTTTCATGGTTTCAGAGAAAAGCTTGAAAACATAATACAAGTGTGCCTTAAAGGCTCAAAAACTAGAAGGCAAATAAAACCCCCAAATTTGTTATTTTTTTAAAATCTCATGATTTTTTAGCCAATATATGATTTTGGGGGGCCTAATTCATGGTTTCTGAATATTTGGGGTTGGCGATACTGCATCAGTTGGATCAACAACTAGTGGTTCAGCAACAGGAAGCAACATTATATTACTGTGTAGCTATCTCCAAGGATAATGAGGCCCTTTCACAGCAGAGTATTTAACTTGGTACCATAAATGCTTCCTTTTCACATAACAGAGAAGTCAGATATCAAGAAGAGGGGGAGGAGGGGCAGAGAACTGCATACTGCTGAGATGTGGGACATAGACTTCTAGAGACATGCTGATGCTGTATGGACAACATTTTCAAACTTGAGTCCCTAAAATAGATCAGGCACTTAAATCCATATTTAGGCACCTAACTAAATAGCCTGATTTTCAGAGGTGCCAAGCACCCGTAACACCCACTGATGTCAAGGGGCTAACAGCGGTATAATTCTGATTACAATGTTCTACCCCCAAATTACACACCACAAAACTTAGGTATATATCTGATTTTCAGGGGCATCTTCCCTTCTTTTTATCCATTTCCCCAGCTGGGTTGACTAAGGCACAAGAAGGTCAGATGACTTATACCGAGATCAGAAATGAGTCAGCATCTCACCCCAGTGACTATAGCATAATGCTCATTTGTACGCTATAATTTTTCATGTGGTTGTACATAACTTTTAAAGTGAATATATGGGAAAAATACACCCACATATGACAAATGTACTTACACTCGCTCAGATTTGGGTGAACGTTCTGTTAGTCACAGAAAAGCATCTGTGCAAATCTTTTTTTGTTACTGTTGTTCTTTGCTTCCCTAGACATTTCATCAAATGGTCACTGAGTCAGACTCAGTGGGTTTTGCTATTAAAGTGTGTGTGGAGGCTGCATTCCAAAGCACTTGTAAGGTTGGAAGAGAAATATCCCCACACTGCAAATCGAACACCCTTTGTAAAAACGGAATATTTATGAAGACAGCTCCTAACTAAAGACTATCTGAGAATCATCTTGGATTTAAAAGCGGAGCACTGCAGATTTTCATTCTGAGGCAGTAAAGTAGGAGTTAATTTAAACTGGTGTCAATTGCACAACGTGTGTTCCTACAATGTTAAAGAAAATACCAATTTATATGTGAACTAATTCCAACAGCAACCAAACGTCCAATAGCAACTGCATGCAGCCACTAGACAGCTAAACAGCTTACTTACCTTCTAAACTCTTTGGGGCAGGAACCACCTTTCTGTTCTCTGTTTGTAGAGCGCCTAGCGCAGTGGAGTACTGGGGACCCTACAATTTTGGGATGTGCAGAGGGCATTGCTTTGATGGGGGTCAGTGAGTTGTGCACAGGGCGTGGGGCTGGCAGCCAATGACAGATATGGTGGTCCCTCCCTTTCCTCCTCCTCAGCCTACAAGTCCTGCCACTGCCCCTGCCCCTGCCCTGCCTTCTTCTTTCCCTGCCAAGCCCAGAGGAGGGGTGTTTTAAGGACTCAAACTGAAGGACGGGGGTTCATTAGGAGGCTTTGTGAGGATGGGGGATTGATCTGGTGGGGGACGATCTCTCTAGGTATTTATACTACACTTGTAACTATAACAACTTACCTGTTGCCTATTGCACCAGCCTGTCAGGCAGCTTCATAAGCTAGCCAGAGTTAAGCTGGATTGCTCACTGCAAGACAAAGCACCATTGTCTGTACTGAGAGGCCAGGGCAGGCCCTGGATGTAGAGATGTTCCCATTTGTCAGGGACACGTGGTTACCAGATGCATATTTGACAAAGATTTTTTTTTTTTAATCTATAGCCTAAACCCTGAGGGAAGTAACTCGCCAGAGGAGCTCAGAGCTGCTTCTCGTAATGGGCCATGCTGTGTTGTTGAAAGTAGCATGCCTTGGACTGTGTGCAGGTGGTAAGGCATCAAAGAGAACAAGGGAGGGCCAATATGCGTGCTGCCTCAGCACAGCGGCAGTGATTGGAGAACAGGGGAGAGGGAGCAAGACATACCCAGAGGAGCACAGGCAGGCAACGACTGCAGCAGCAGGAAACCAACTAGGGTTACCAACTTTCTATTTGCAGAAAACAGAACACCCTTGTCCCAGCCCCGCCTCCTACCCCACTCCTTCTCATGCCATGCACCCTCCCCGTGTCGCTCTCGCTTAGGGTGACCAGATGTCCTGATTTTATAGGGACAGTCCCGATTTTTGGGTCTTTTTCTTATATAGGCTCCTATTACCCCCCACCCTCGTCCCAATTTTTCACATTTGCTGTCTGGTCACCCTACTCTCGCTCCCCAACCCTCGCTCACTCCCTCATTTTCACCGGGCTGGAGTGTGAGAGGGGGGTTGGGGTGCAGGCTCTGGGCAGCGCTTACCTCAGGAGGCTCCCAGGAAGCTGCCAGCATGTCCTTCTGTCTTCTGTCAGCCTAGCAGCTGAGTATGCCTCAGCTTCAAGTGTTAACAGCCAGAAAACAAGTCTGCCCTGTGCAAAAAAATTAAGTCATTCTAGGCAAGATGGTGAAGAGCATCCCATTCCGTGAGAACTATCTCCCATCTACATGTAACACCGCGGGATTTAATGCGGAAAGTGATCATTTCCCCCCTCTCCACTATGTCTGCCTTCCCTTCTCTTCATTCTGGGGATCTTTCCCCTCTCCTCCCCCAGCACTCTCACCTAACTCAGGGCTGATTCAGACCAAACCTGCAGCCACAGAATGCTCCCAGCCCTATCCCATCTAGGACAGGTTGAAATGACATCATTTACTACGATCTATCTATGGCAAACATAGTGGAAATGGGGGAAATGATCACTTTCCGCATTAAATCCCGTGGTGTTACATGTAGATGGGAGACAGTTCTCACGAAATGGGATGCTCTTCACCATCTTGTCTAGAATGACTTAATTTTTTGCACAGGGCAGACTTGTCTTCTGGCTGTTAACACTTATATGGCGCCCATCACCATTGATTCTGAATACCCCCAGTCATGAATGGATTTTATCCTACAGCATTCCTGCACGGGAGGGAAATATTTCCTCCCTTTTACCAATGTGGAACTGAGGCACAGCATCTATTAGATGACTTGAGCAAGGACACAGAGGAAGTCTGCACCGGAGCTAGGAATTTAACCCAGTTTAGTCCCAGACCATCCTTCCTGCCATGCTCCAATGCTACCTAGGATGAGATACAAACTGCTTCGTGCTGTGGAGAGAACTTGAGCCTGTTGGAGGAAAAATACATACACCAGTTTGAACACACTCTATACTGGCCTCTATCCTATGGATCTTAAGCCTTCCTTGTCTGGCTGTTTGAGGAAGGTTGGGACAGGGGAGGAGGCAGATATGTCTGAACTGGCCTGGTCCCAGCCCACTCTTGCCATTCGGATAGTGGCATAGGGAAAAACTATGTACAATCAACACACTCAACCTGGTGAGCCTAGTTCGTCAAACTCAGGGTCTGAACACCCAGGCAATTAATGTCCAAGAAAAGCTAAGAAGATGAATGAATAACCATGTTGAAATATCAGATCATCCCAAGAACAATGCAAGCGTCAAGCAGCTACAAACCATAGTACTGTTGCCTTTATTTAAACTATCTATTTAGAGCTGAAAACCTGTTCAGGCCAGAATTCTTTGGAAATATGCTACTGAACGTGCCTCTAGTGTGGAGATAAAACAAAGGCGTTAAAGCTGCTAGGAGATTTGATAATGACGATGAGGGACTGGTTGCAGCCTGCAGAAACCTGAAAGGAAACTGGAGAGTGCAAGAATTAGAAGGCATTGCTATGGCAACAAAGCAAACCACCCCTAAAGAGAATAGAAAATATGTATAGCGAAGCCAGGATCATAAGGAAAGAAATGTATATTCCCAGTGGAGACGAATGATAAATTGACTTAAAATGTATAAGAAGTCATGCTAAAGGCATGATTTTGATTTCAATTATTACATCTTCACTAAACACATGTTTTTTGGGGGGTAAAAGACATTTCCCCAAAACCAGCACTTAGCCATGTCTTTAGGCTTTGAGGAGATGTAATGATATCATACGGTACATATTTTTGTTTTAATCCTGGATGTTAATTAATCACCGGGTGGAAGGGAACAGAATCTTCTTTAGACTATTCTGCCCTTAACCCAGTCACAACTAATGTACTTTTGTTTTAATTCAGTGTTAAAGATCTTTTTTCCTCCTTCAAATAAAGTTAGGCTGCTATTTGTAAAGGAGTTTTTTTTTTTTAAATTCATATTCACAGTCCAGTGCCCTTCATTCTCTGGTGCAACTGATTGGAAATTTCTTTAGGACCTGTATTTAATTTTGAAAAAGTGGTGTGGGGGGGGGGGTATAGTGGGGCGGCTGCCCCACTCCGATGGGCACGGGTTAAAAGCAGCCCTGGAGAGGGCTGCAACTGGGAAAAGGAGTGAAAGCACCTGAGTGAGTAGCTGACCACAGGTGTGGCCAGCTCAGTTAAGGCTCAGCTGGCCCTGATAAGAGGGCTGTGGGACAGGAGGAGTCTCTCTCTAGCCCTGGAGGGAGAAGGTACCTGAACTGGAGCAGAGCAGAGCAGTGCTGGGGAAGGGCAAAGGGAGCTGGGGAGCTCCAGCCTGGTAAACCTTCAGGCTGCAGGCCTTGGTGAAGGCCTACAAAAGGTACTGGGGCTGCAGAGGGGCAGCCCAGGGATAGGCAAAGGCAGCAGGTCCTAAACCCCTTGCCAGTGATGAGTGGCCATTACAGACTGCAGTTTGCCCCAGTGAGCGGGGGCTAGATGACATCTGGCAGTAGCCACTGAGGCAAGGTGGGTTTAAAGGGTTGGGGGTTCCCCTGGGAGGGGAGACCCAGAGCGGGGGGACTGCAGGGGCAGAACCCTGAGGTAAAGAGGCACTAGGGTCCAGGAGGGATACAGGGGGCCTGAGGCAGGTGAGCCACCGGCCTGCTGAGGGCGCTCCGGGCTGGAATTGAGCTAATTCTCAAGATGATCAGCAGGAGGCACTGCGCCAGTGAGTCTCGCTTCACTACAGGGGGTTAAAATTAATTCATAAATATGAATACTGCAGTCAGTTCAGTAGCTTGGGATGGGTGCACTGCTCCTTTACATCTGTAGCAAGAAACCACGCAGGAAGGGAAACTAGGGAAGTCTCAAGATCATGACTGGGACAAGGGCAGTCATGCCTAACAACTGGAGCTCTGGGTGTGGCCAGGGCTGGAGATTAGAGCAGAGCTGAGCTGGAATCAATAATCTGGACAACTCCGAGCCAGGGATCAGAAGTCAGTTGCTAGAGTCAGTGGGTGAGCTGGAAATGGGGTCAGGAAGCGGAGCCAGGGGTCAACGCTAGGTTTGTCAAGGATGGGTACGGGCAGGAACTGAAGCAGGCACAAGAGCAGGCTGGGCAGGAGCGGCCACAGGAAGCAGGACCACGTTCAGCTGTGGGCGTAGCTCTGGCTGCTGCTGGGTCAAGTAGTAGCTAGCTCCACCAATCAGGAAGTGCAATCGCTCAGGCAGCCCTTGCCAGGACCAGCTGTGTCCAGTGTGTTGCTAGGAGATGGACCCTGCTGCAGCTGGCTCCCTGACGTTACCTTCCCCTAAAGGGTACCAAGTGTCTGATAGATTTGGTCCAGCATGTCCCAGAAAATGTCATTCACAAAACGCTGGAACATAGTTGTAGCATTACCTAGCCCAAATGGCATGACTAAATACTCAAAATGCCTATATTGAGCATGGAGCGCCATCTTTCACTCATTGCCGTCCCGGATACGAATGAGACGGCAGGCTCCATGAAGGTCCAGTTTAGAAAAAACCCTGTCCAAGCAAAGTCTTTCAAAAAGTTCATTAATAAGTGGCAAAGAATAGCAATTTCAAACTGTCACTCTATTCGGAGCCCAGTAATCAGCAGAGGGGCACATGGAGCCGTCTTTTTTTGCTAGAGAAGGATGGAGGTAGGATGAATAAACCCCTCTTCTAAATTCTCACAGAGATATTCCTGAAGTGTCTGGCGTTCCGGTTCGGAGAGGGAGTAAATACGACCGAAGGGAATGTCAGCTGCAACGGTACAGGTGAGTTAGGGCAATCATAACTGCAACGCAGAGGCAACGAATCTGCCCTCCTTTTGTCAGAAATATCAGCATGGTCTCAGTATTTCTCCTGAATACCCAAAGTGGATGAAGAGACGACAGAGTGGGCGGCATCTACTTTGGAAATCCCCACTTCAACCACTGCGTTGTAAAGGGGTTTGAGTCTGACACCCGACCTTGGGAGATATGACTGGAAGCAGAATCTTGACATAAATCGCACTGTGCCTGATCCCTACTGGATGCAGAGGTTATGGGTGACCAGCCAAGGAATGCCAAGGGTGACAGGGAAGTGAGGGGTGCAGATCAGTCCAAATTGCAGAACCTCCTGGTGGCCTTAGAAGGTGGTCACAGTCAACTCTGTTGTTTGATGAATAACTGGGCCAAAAGGGGGGGACCCATCAATGGATTCCACCAGTATTGGGGATGCTTTTATGCTGAGTGGGAATGTTATGGGTCCAAGCAAAACCTCGGTCCTTGAAGTTGTCAGGGGGCTCTGAGTCCACGAGCTTCCTCAGCTCGACCTCAGACATGGCAGGATGCTGTGACTGAAGAGGAAGTTGGAGGAAGGTGCCTCAATGGCTGACCATAACCAGGCTACCAGTTGACAAAAAGAAGCTTTTCCCAACTGGGGCAGGACAGGAGTCTTACTAGGGCATCCCTTAAAGTGACCAGACGTCCCAATTTTATAGGGACAGTCCTGATTTTTGGGTCTTTTTCTTATATAGGCCCCTATTACCCTCCACCCCGTCCCAATTTTTCACACTTGCTCTCTGGTCACCCTAGGATCCCTGGATGTACGTTCCCCATGATATAGGCATAAGTCTAAAGCTCCTTTCTGTGTCAGAAAGGCAGGGTCAAATCTGATCAACCTGTGGGGGACAAAAACTTGACTCCCTTTCTAGTTAGCATTCATCCAGGCAATCATGGATGCTGATGCAGCTTGACCAAAGCATCTTGGTCAGATGGTGGCTCTACCTGTGCCAGCTCATGCTTGATTTTTTTCTTCAAGCCATGCTGGAAATGGTAGTGATATACTGCCTCATTCCATCTAGTGTTGGCTGCTAAGCACTGGAATTCCACAGCAAACCCACCAACTGATCTATTACCCTGGCATAGGTACTGAAACGCATGCTCAGCAGAGCAGGTACAATTCGGGTCATCGAAAACAATCATGGCTCAGATTAATTCCTTGGCTGCCCCAGCAAAGGGCTATAAAAGTCTCCAGGAGTGGAGAATGCCCAGGCCAGGGCCTCTCAAGCTAACCGACTGAAAATGAGCTCCACTTGGGCCCAGTCAGTGGGAAATGACAGAAGTTGTGCATGAACAGAAAGCAGCATTGATTCAGAAAGCCACAAAATTTCCATCAGTCACCGTCAAACTGGACTGAAGCACAATCTTCAGTTCCTGACATGCCTGGGCCCCAGGTAGCGAGGCCTGAACCTGCAGAGCTGTGATCTAGGTCTGCAGCCTCTGCAAGGTAGCCATTACCTCAGTCAGGAAAAGGGAGGCATTAACAAGGGTCAACCTCACAGCTGAACCCAGTCTTCAGTCTCTCTCTCTTGGGCTTCTCAAACTGTCAGGACGTGGGCAGGTGGGACGTGGGCAGGTGGACTGGATGGTTGGAACCATGCCTGGAAAGCAGAGAATTAAGACCACAGCATGTCCGGGGGTCATAGTTGCAAGCAGAGCAGAGGGTCAGGGCCAAGGATCGGAAGCCAAATGCCAGAGCCAATGGGTGAGCCGAAGACATGGCCAGGAACCGGAGCCAGCGATCAAAGCAGGAGTGTCAAGGATGGAACTGAGCAGGCACGGCAGGAGAAGGAACAGCTACAAGAAGCAGAAGCAAGTGCAGCTGCAGGTGTAGCTCTGCCACAAGGTGATGTAGTAGCTAGCTCCACCCCATCAACAATCAGAAAGTGCAATCAGTCAGGCAGCCCTTGCCAGGATCAGTTCTGACCAGTGCACTACTAGGAGACTGACTCTGCTGCAGATGGCTCCCTGACAGGAAGTTTCTAGGCAGAAACTCTGCTCTGAAGAAGAGAGAGAGAGTGAAAGACTTTGTTCTCATTCTACGTGTAGCTCTTTTTGTGATTCCTTTGGCACATCTATCTCTCTTAGGTACTACTTACATGACCCCCTTTAACACAGTATCTGAGCATTTCTCACAGCACCCCTGGAAAGCAGGAAAATGCTATTATCCCTATTTTACAGATAGGGAACTGAGGCAAAGACAGACCATGTGACCGGACCAAGGTCAAACAGGAAGTCTGCGACAGAGCAGGGAACTGACCCCATGTCTCCTGAATCCCAGACTAAGACCCCAACTACTGTTAACTTTTGACACTGTCTTATGTAAGAGAGGAAGGTGACTTAATTTAACTAGAAGTAGAAGAGGAGAAAACATGCCAAATTTCAACCCTTTCATTTGATTATCCCTTGGAATGTGTGAATGGTAGTGAAACATACAGTTTAACACAGAGACCAGTGAAACACAGGTAAGCTTGTTAATTTACACAACAAGGAGTGAATCTGAAAATATTTATTCATAATTTGCCTTTGCTAAGGAAGGAGATGAGACTAACTATGACATTGTTCTTAAAAAGTTTGAGGAACATTTCATTGCAAAAAGATGTGCGATACACAATGAAGCATGCGTTTGCCACATGGCTCACAGGGCCAGAGAGCATATGGAAGCCTTCATATGAACAAACAGAGCAGTGGCACTTCCATATCAGTAAGGAAGGCCACAAAGAAAATGTCTAATAGTTGACATTTTAAATAAGGAGCATTTTAGAAAAATTACAGTTAAGGTTTGAGCTCAATCTGGAACTGGCATGAAAGTCTGAGCCAGTTGAAATGCAAGTCACCGAGCAAGAAAATAGTAGAAGGCAATTGCAAGCAGTAAAGAAAAGTTTTCCATGCAGAAAAGAGAAGCAGCATTAAGAGCACTGAATTCCGCAGGCAGAAACATGATGGGTGTAGCAAGGACAAACAACAACGAGGAGGCCTGGCCACCCAGGGGAAATATGTGGGAACATGAGAGCATGTCCTTTGAAACAAAGGAATCAGGGAGGAAGGATGAGTGAGTGAGTGATGTCCGTTTCCTTGACTGTATTCACTGGTATTCTCAAGATCTGTAACACCGTTGCACATTTAAATACATTTAAAATGGATTCAAGAGCGGTACTGGTTGTGATTTGTAAAGAAACTTTTAAGGAGATGATTCCTAGCCCTAAACTGAAACAGCCCAGGGAAGTGCTCAATATCCCAGAGGGACAGATAAATTCCTTGGGGCAATTAATGGCCCATATTAGCTAACAAGACAAGGAATAGGTGTATTACACCTTCATCATTAATGGGGCTACTCCAAGCACCCTGCTAGGCCAAACCACAGCTATTGTGAGGGGCCACAAAAAGCCCACTGGGGAAGTTAGAATGGTGGGGCATTTGGCCTTTGGAGGAAATGGCCTTTTTAAAGGAGAACCATGGAAAAAGCGTGGATCCCATGGAAAAAGGGGTCCATAACTCTGTGCTCATCCACAAGAGGTCCATTCCACTGTATCCCAAAGTGAAGGAAGAACTGGATAGACTAGAGACAAATGATTTAACTGTGCAATAAAAAACTGCCGCAAGTGTGTCCCTATAGAGCATGTTATGCAAAACAATGGGCATTTCCAAATCTAGGAGCTTGTCTAAATGGGACATTTTGCCAGTTATAGTTATACTAGTATAACTCCCTGTGCGTACACTCTTGTTTTGATATAAGAGTGCCTTTTCCCCATTTAGCTTCTGTCATTTTGGAAATAGTTTAAGCTAAGCCTAAAAACAGGCTAGAAAAAGACTGGCTTCCCCTTTCCTACTAGCATCTACTGATCTGGGACATTCATTTATTCCCATAAGATATCTGTCAGCACTCTATGATCAACTCCATCCATGACTGCTGAGGGATCCAGCAGTATCAGCATAGAAGTTTGTTTATTGTTCAGATGCTGGAGTATAGATGCCATCATTTTCTTGATAACGTTACCATGATAAGGAAGGTTGGAGACTGCGTGGTAGTTGGTGGTCATTGGCATTAGGTTGTATGCTTCTTTAAGGTCTGCCAGACTACTCCATGCCTTAAAGTGTCTAATGGCTTCCTTTTTTTGAAGGAGGGTTTGATAATAGCTTTCAAAGGGCCTGATTAGATTTTACAAGGCATGAAGGTTTTACAGGTGGTGGCTCAACCATTTCCAAGAGCCACCCAGGTTCTGATTGAGTGACTGGCTGGAACTCCATCAAAGTAGAAGGTGTGGGAGGGGAAGGGCGGGCTTCACCCATGTTTCGGGGTGTTTTCCTTTGTCACTGTAAGGCCCTCTTTGATTTTTGTCCATGAAATAAAGAAAAACAAACACCTCCTCTCACACAGACTTTTAAAACTAAACTGAATAACTCTGTACGATCTTCATTGCCCACTACAGGCCTGTAAGCTCCACTGCTTTTGCTTGAGACTCTTTTCTACCACTGCCAAGGCTGTCCTTACCCAGAGTTCCAAGTGCAGTGTACAGTTATAGAAAATAATGATATTACTGGAATACACTCAGTGCATTACACCACCAAATTATCGAATGAAAAACACTGTCCCAGACCAAACAACATACTGCACCGACCAACACAAATATTATTTTCCTTCTCCAAAACGAATGGTTCTTCTACAAAATGAAGTCACCTCATAAGTTTTAGACTGCAAACCAAGTACATATGTTTTACTGACCTTCTTTTGATAAATACAGCTGGGCTTCACTCCCCTTTGATAGATAATAATTACACCTATCATTTTTAGCGGGCAGGCAAGCCTTCTTTGCACTTCTCCAGAAGGGGGAGGTATATAATTAACACTTTGTTGGGATAACGTACCTTCTTTAAGAACATTACTACATTTCTTACAGATTTATAATTGAGGTTTTAAACATTAGTTTCAGCTCATTTTCTCCTTGCTTAAAAATTAACCTCCCTCCCACCAACCAAGCCATGTCTATACTACCAGGGCTACAGCGGCATACCTACAGCAATGCCACTGAAGGGTACACACTTCCGACAGCAAGTGTTTTTCTGTGGGCTGGTCTACACGTGAATAGCGTAGCTGAAGTCGAAGTATCTTAGATCGATTTACCTTGGGTCCTCACAGCGCAGGATCAACGGCCGCAGCTCCCCCGTCGACTCCGCTACCGCTGCTAGCTCCGGTGGAGTTCCGGAGTCGATGGGGAGCACGCTCAGGGATCGATATATTGCGTCTTAACAAGATGTGATATATCAATCCACAATAAATCGATCGCTACCCGCCAATACGGTGGGTAGTCTGGACGTACTCTGTCACTGTAGGTAATCCACTTCGCTGAGCGGCAGTAGGTAGGCTGACAGAAGAATTCCCTAGCAGCGATTACTCCGGGTGGTAAGTCAGCATAGCCATGATGCTTAGGGGTGTGAATTTTTCACAACTCTGAGAGCCACAGCTATGTCAACCTAATTTTTAAGTGTAAACACACAACGCAGCTGAGTTTCAGAACACTGAAGCAAGAGCTTAACTAAAATGTTTGTCTATATAATTGTATCTCCTAACTTTTAAGGGGAAGATTTGGGTTGACGGCATCAGCAAGCGTCTGCAGCATCAGTTGTATCAATGGGAAGATTATTTCAAAACAGCTCTCAATTGTGTGTCGCCTGCAGTCCCTCTTCCATGTGAAGAGAGGCAGGAAGTTCCAATAGTCTCCTTCCTTCAATTAACGAGAGAGCTGGATCGCAGTCCATAAACCAAAGTCTGGGAAGGCACCGGGGGTTTGTAACATCATCCTTGCGTTGCTGAAGACAGATGAGAGTCTTGTTGTACTGTGGTTGCATAGGCTCTTCCAGACTATCTGGTGTACTAATATCATCCCCACTGACTGGAAGAAAGGTGTTATTCTGCCTAATGATAAGCCTGAATATAGCAACTATCGCAGTATTACGCTGCTGTTGGTCCCAGAGAAAGTCGTCTCTTCCATCTCAGTGTCTCAAATCAATGATGCACTTCATGGCAAAGGCCAGGATAGTCAGTGCGGCTTCAGACCTGGTCATTCCACTGTTGGCCAGATCTTCGCCTTGAGACAGCTTTTTGAGAAGATAACTGACTTCAATAATGCATGGTACTTTTTATAGATTTTTATCAGGCCTTTGATTCAGTGCATTAAGAAAGTTTGTGGGATCTGGTGAGATGACTCGGCATCCCTGAGAAGAGAGCGTCATTGTTAGAAGAGCTCTACAATGGAACGAAAAGATGAGTTCGAGTCAACAGCAGATACATGACATGGTTTCCTATCTCCACAGGAGTCTGTTCTGTCACCATTGTTGAATTTTGTCATTGACTGGTTGATGAATAAGCTTGAGGAGACAGCTGTCGGTGGTGTCAAGCTGAACAGCATTCTGCTTTGAGATCTTGAATATACTGATGACATTGTCTTCTTGGCTCAGTCTGGTGAATTGCTGCAGCTGATGGCCGATCTGGTCAGGCAAGAAGCAGCATGCACAAAAGATGTGGATATGGTTATAGCAGCAGCTGCTGCCATGTTTTGGGCCCTTCAAGTTGCCTCCCTGAGGACATTGTGACATCAAGCTTGCTATGACTCTCTGGATGTACAGAATCACAGTTATACCAACTCTACTGTAGGGAAGTGAAATGTGGACACTGAGGAAAGCTGAAAAACATCAGATTGATGTTTTCGAGTCTCATTGTCCTTGTGAGCCGCTTCATGCTGAGTAGTGGCAGGACAAGATCAGGAAAGGAGATATTTGAAACCAAACCCAGCAACCGCCTCCATCAGCACTGGTTTGACTTTGGCAGCCTTCTTGGAATGGACGTTATTAGAATGGAAGACCAACGAATCCCGAAGCTTGTGTACAAAGCAATGCCACTGCATGGCCAGCAATCACGTATATGTCAAAAGCTTCAATGGTGCAACAAGATAGCAAGTGATGGACATAAACTGAATCTACAATCAGACCACCTTAAGCATCTTGCCAGAGATTGATCCAAGTGGCCCTTGCAGGGAGGTCAATGTTCCTATGGGATCTGCCAGGATGATGACAGAGGATCTCTGCTCTGTCCAAAGCCTTTTGCCATTAATGGCTGGGGACAAAGGGGGCCGTGCAGCCTTTCCCTGAGTGGAAAAGGAAGCCCAGCCATCAATCTCCCTGAAGAGGACTTCTCTGGGAAGAGTGCTCTAGCCTGAAAGGGTATGAATGTGGGGAGAAAGATACAGAAGGTAACAGAATAAAGAAAAAGCAGAGCTGGGCCATAACACTTGACTAAAATCTCTGATTTTACTCACATATGCTGAAACGCCTCCCTTCCAAATTTTCTGTGACAAATTAACTGACAGACCAACAAATGTCAAAGGAAACTTGTAGCACCCATCCTTTCCAAACTGATCACTGTACCTTCCATGTCTTAGGACATATGTAATGGCCAAATGGGTTTTCTTCAATCAGAACAATACAGCTCAGTATGAATCAAGTGTTGGCATTCTCACTGCTAAGTCCAAAGATCAGGTGTGAAAATATCACAACATAACTGCTCTTATTCACACTCAATGGTGACATTTTGGAGTGGTACAAGATGGATGCTGTGTATACTAGCATTCTTGTTAAAAATCTCTCTTTGCTTCACCAACACTGCAAGCTAGACTGGGAACACTAGTGTAGATGGGTCATTGGCAACTGCTGGCATTTTAACTACTATGTCATCTAGACCTACTCTGCTCTGGGTTACAGGATACAGAAGTTAAAACAAAGATGGCTGTCTACATTAGCACTCTCATAATTGTGACCACCAGTGGTAGTGCAATGGTTGGAAATTTGAACAAAGATGTTAATGTAAACAAGGCCGCAGCTTGCCTCCGAGCCTGGATAGACAGACACTTGCTCGGGTGAGTAGCCCCTCAGGCCAGAACATTCAAAGTGCTATTTTTAGCACGCTAGCTCAAGCAGAGCTAGCACATGTCTGTTTCACCAGACTGGGCACATTCCCAGCTGCAGTGTAGATACACCCAGAAGTTCTGTCCTTTGGATCAGATGTTAAACTGATGCCAGTTCTAACTACCTCCAGCAGCTGTCGAGGTGGAAATTAAAAATGTCATCATGATTTTAAAAAGAAAAAAGGATAACCTTAATCCTGATGCTTTGGCCAACATTGGCTCTCTCAGGAAAATGGGTTCTAATTAGAGCCATGTTAAACTTTCACAACTAAACCTGAAACCAGTTTGTTTGTTTTAGGTTCTGTTACAAACCTAAAAGTCAGACCAAGTTTGCAAAAACTGGGCTGCGTTTCAAGTGAATCCATGCCAACGTATGGTTTTGAGTGGAAACCAGGCTCAATTCAGTAGTTTCACAGTGTTTTGATCTGAAACCAGGCCCAATCTGGCAGCTCCAAGTGAGGTTTGCTTTGAGATTTCATTTCAAACTACATAAATTTGCATGAAGCTCAGAGAGTAAAAACCACCAAATTTCCTCTAATGTCCATGACTGTGGGGACCCTAGAGCAGTGGTTTTCAAACTTTTTTTCTGGCGACCCAGTTGAAGAAAATTGTTGATGCCTGCGACCCAACAGAACTAGGGATGAGGGTTTTGGGGTGTGGGAAGGGCTCAGGGCTGGGGCAGAGGGTTGGGGAGTGAGGGCTGTGGGATGGGGCTGGGAATGAGGGGTTCAGGGTGTGGGAGGGGGGCAGGGCTCTGGGCTGGGGTGCAGGCTTTGGGGTTGGAGTTTGGGGTGCAGAAAGGGGCTCTGGGTTTGAGGGCACTCAGGGCTGGGGCAGGGGGTTGGGGTATAAGGGGGTCAGGGCTGTGGGTTGGGGGTGCAGGCTCTAGGGTGGGGCCAGGGATGAGGGGTGCAGGAAGGGGCTCCAGGTTTGGGGGCGCTCAGGGCTGGGGATTGGGGTGTGGGGTTACCTCACGTGGCTCCCAGTCAGCGGCGCAGCAGGGGTGCTAAGGCAAGCTTCCTGCCTGTCATGGCAGCGTGGACCACGCTGCACCCTGGAAGCGGCCAGCAGCACGTCCAGCTCCTAGGCAGAGGTGCGCAAGCGGCTCCACGTGGCTCTCGCCCGCAGGCACCGCCCCCGGCCAATGGGAGTGCGGAGCTGGTGCTCGGTGTGGGGGCAGTGCACAGAGCCCTTCCCCCCCAGGAGCCGAACCTACTGCTGGCTGCTTCCAGGGCGCAGTGTGGGGTCAGAACAGGTAGGAATTAGCCTGCCTTAGCCGGGCAGCACCACTGACAGGACTTTTAACAGCCCGGTCGACGGTGATGACCAGAGCCGCCGCAACCCAGTGCCTTACATTCCGCAACCCAGTACTGGGTCGCAACCCGCAGTTTGAAAACCACTGCCCTAGAGGAATGAAGGGAGGGAAGAGACACCCACAGTGGATGCCACGATTGCATACGCAGGCACTGCACTACTAATACCTACATGCCATTGTAAATTGGCATGGTTCCATTTTTACACCAGCACAGGATGTGTGATATATTTTGAGAATGTTTGAGTAAAGAAGCTGTTATACCAACCAAATTCTGCTCTATAGTGGCCTGCTTATTTTTTCCTTTTAAAAAAAAATCATTAAAAGACATCTGTTTCTGTTGGTTTAGTACAGTTGACTTTTTATCAGCTTGCAAACAAAGCTATGGTGGTCTGGTATCACAGGCTATAAGTTACTTTCCTTCCAGTGAGTTAGAATACTATTGGAGAATGGATAGTAATACACCATTTGCATTTAAAGAGAAGGCACATGCCATAAGACATACACATTGCTGCATTATCTTTGGATTTGCGCTCATCCTGCTCTACACAGATGTAGGCATGTTTTATGTCTGTTTGTTATTTTTAAATACATTTTTTGGAACATTTTAAAAAGTGATGGCAATTTATCTTATTGACAAATTTGACCTCAGTGCTCAGTAGTTTGTAAAGACAACCTTTGATAAGGCCAGAAAGTTAAACAAGAGTAACGTGCAACGGACGCCATTATTTAAGAATATAGCACATTGTTTCAGAAGGCTATTTCACTCTACAAAATGTGAAGCCTCCCCCATACCAAAAACATCTCCAATCTCTATGTCCTACTTAACAAGGCTACTGCTGGGCATCGGGCAGAATCGGACCTTAAAAGGTTTTAGTGAAAAATCCTAGATGAATGTAGATTTTAACATATAGCAGCAATTAGTCTGTGCTTCAGCAATTAAGACAACTAGGCCCCAATCCCACAAAGATTTTACACACTGAGAGTAGTTCCAGTGACTTCAGTGGATTATGTGTAATGTTAAGCACATGCTTAAGACTTTGCAGGACTGTGAGGTTTAGTTATTAACAAAACAAATACATAAATAATTTGCACTTACATAGTACCCTCCATCCTAGTATCTTAACATTTAAGTAGACTAAACTTGGTAAAATTATAGTATTTCATGACAAAAATGTGAGTGAAAATGAATCTTTGTACAGGATACCAAAGAACCATCATGAGATGCAGCTTTGGTTAAGCAGGAGATCTCCAGCTGGCACAAAGCAAGCGAACCTTCTTCAGCCATGAATATTCCACAAACCATCAGGAAGCCACAGGGAAGTTTTGCTCATTGTTTTCTGTAGTGGTTTTAAAAGGAAAACTGATCATAAATAAGATGGGTTTAACATATGAGCAGTTCTTTAGTCAGTCAACTTGATTCACTTCTGCGGGTGCAGGGGAATAATTTACTCCCTATGTACTCCCCTTAGGGTGACCAGATAGCAAGTGTGAAAAATCGAGATGGGGGTGGGGGGGCAATAGGCGCCTATATAAGAAAAAGCCCCAATATCGGGACTGTTCTTATAAAATCAGGACATCTGGTCACCCTAACGCCCCTCGCTGTACTTGCTGGAGCAGTTATGCCCAAGGGGCAGTTCATCCACAGAAAAAGGGGAGGCTTAAACTCCAGCCGGGACCCATATAAGCCTGTCAGTGGAAGCTGACCAGGGGATCCACTCAATCAGTGGATCTCCTGGGACTCTTGGTTCCATCCCCTTTCTCCATTACCTCACCCACTGAGTGGGCTGTGACAGTCATCTTCAGGTCCTTATCAGAGCAGCGATTGCAAGGAAGCAGTGTTTGTCTGTGTGCTACCCCTCCAGGTGGACCTTCTGTCCTTAGGGGCGCAGCCTAAGTTCTGCCAGAAGAAGATGGTTGAATCCAGGCAATGAACAGCCCAGTGCTGCCAAAAAACATGAGTAACTCTATTCCTTGCCAGACAGAAGGCAGTTTGGGCTGGTATTCCTTTATTTATCATTCCCAAATTTACAAGGCTATGAGATCTCTTAAAAGTGTAAATCATCCCAGGCAAATCAAGTTAGGGAGGAATTTCTAGATGCGAATAATGATTGCCAGAGACTCCACAGCAATCTGCATACTGAACTACTTGAACAACAAACCAAATTCATCCCTGATGTAATTCCGCTGAAACAAATTACATTCCACAAGGGGTAAAGCTGGCCCACTCCTTCTAACAACACATGCCATGCTGTAATCCAGTTTTCTATTTAAATTTTAAGTAACCCTCTCAGACAATACCATGAATTAGAAAACAAAGCAGTTTTGAAGAAATTTGTGCTAGTAACACTGATTACAAAATAAAATTATTCCATCTGGGACGCCACTAGATGACTTTTCGTTGTTATTGTTTTATGCCCTTTGGGATAGAAACTAAGTCCCCATTCCAATGATAGAATAATGCATGCTGGGAGACCATTGCTTCATTACAAAATAATGCACCAGAATGCATCAGAAGTTATCCAGCTCCAGTTATGAGGACTTAAAATTTAGAAAAAAAATAAGTTATCTTAAAACTATCTATGTGCAGAAATCCCCTCCAGCTCCTTCTATTTGGAGCACACATTTTAATTATTTATTTGATGACTTATAAATATCACACATTACCCAAGTATATAGCACTCATCACAAAATACAGAACTAAAAAGGTCTGATCTTATCATAATCATTTTGGCAAATCCCAAGGACACGTGTTCTCCTTGCAAATCGAGCACCACCCACATCAATCTCTAGCAAGGTACTTAAGGTGATCTGATTGTATATTCAGTTTGAGCTAAATATCTGTAAATCCTACCTTAAAATAATCCAGAAGTCTAGTACAAATTTGATCAGATAGGTACTATATACCTTAGGCGTGTCAAAATAGAGCTCCAGCAGACTTCCAGAGTGATCAGGC
Source organism: Chrysemys picta bellii (assembly GCF_011386835.1). Lineage (NCBI taxonomy): Eukaryota > Metazoa > Chordata > Testudines > Emydidae > Chrysemys > Chrysemys picta. The sequence goes on from NC_088793.1 coordinate 192,980,629, forward strand.
TCCTCCACTGAGAATGTCTTGCTATCAGTCCTGCAGTGTTCAACCCCAGACAGTAAAGATATGAGACTTTGCTTTCTCCACTAGCATCCAGGCATAAGTTGCTGGGGCATGGGAGGCCTACCTAATGGGTAGAAAAGAACCTTGTTGAGTGGTTGTGGTGGCAGTTTGGCGCAATGGTGAGTCACGTACTGACCTGAAGGTGAATCCAGAGTCAGGGTCACGGAACCAAGCCAAAAGGGCAGAACCAGAGTCAGGATCAGAAACACCAAGCTAAAGGGTAAGCCGGAGTCAGGGTCAAGAGGTCAAGCCAAACGTCAGTCTGAGTCAGAATCAAGGCAGGGAAGCAAGGACTAGACCGAAGCTGGCATGAGTCAAGGCAGGAGGAGGACTGGAACAGGAAGCGGAAGCAGAAGCGAAAGCGAAAGCAGTGTAAGCAGCAAGCCGCAGGCTCCCCTGCCCAGTCAGGAAGCATGACCATTTGGAAAAGGCTCAGTGGGCCCAGCTGAGCTTGCTGGGTTGCCTAGCAACCAGGCTGGGAGCCAGCTGTCTCCTGACACCAGGTGCTTTCCAGCCATAGCCCCAAATATGGCAGTGATCAGTCACACTCCAGCCTTGGGCTACAAAAGTTTGAATTACTGTGACAAGGTCTGTGTCAGACCCTGAGGCCTCTGGGCCACCCATTAATGAAAAAAGGCACTGCATGCCACTGCAGTCCCCTGGGAATCCAAGACAGGCATAGCTATGATGGTGCAAGTGATGCAGATTCCCAAGGGCCACAAGATTATGGGGGCCCAACCAGCAGAGGCTGCTCTACCTTAGACACCATCAACGTTACGCCCCAGTCTAGCTATAGGCAGACAGGGCTCGGAGGGGCAAAAAGCAGCCCCCACCCAGGCAGAGAAGCCCTCTTGCCCCCTCTCCAACCACTTCCAGCCCTCAGTGTAAATAAAATTGTGGCCACCACTCCTCAGGCCCTGACTGGCTCAGGGCTGGTTCTGGCAGATCCAGCCCATACCTACTGCTCCATGCCGGGCCCCTGCCCTGACTGCTGTTGCCCCGGACTCGCACTGCGACCACTGATTCAACAGCGAGGAACTTATCCAGAAAGGCGCAGAGCAGGGGGCAGAATGGGGGTGCAGAAGGCCAGGCGGGGGGAGTGGGCTGGGTTAAGGATGCAGGGGACAGGCAAGCTGGGCTTGTGGGACTGTGCGGAGTGTGGGGGCCAGGAGGGCTGGACTGGGGGGGTCCTCAGGGCACATGAGCCCTCTGACTCCAGTTCCGCAGATCAAGACACAGGCCACAGGGAGTGGAGGAAACTGGGGGGAGGGTTGCGGGAGAGAGGGGACAGATGGGGAGCAAGTCCCTGGCCCCAGACATTGGAGGAGGATGCTGGGGGAGAGATGCAGGAGGCATATGGGGAGTGGCCCCTGATAAGAATTAATCTCTTTTCACTCTGTTATAATGTTTTTCTCCTAATGCAACTACATTCACTTTTGCAATGGAGCTCCCATCCAACATTTTGACATGAAAACCATTGTCAACTTGGTCTGATCAGCCAGTTAAATTGGATTTATGGAATGGCCCAAAATAGCTGAAGCATACCAGTAAATCTTGCCCCTCGTGGGGCAAGATCAAATCCAATCCGAACAGTGTGTGTATTTTAGGGATACTTAGAAGATGATATTGATATTGGTGAGGGCTGGTTTTTTATCTAGATCAATTAACATTTCGATGATATGGAAATAGATACACCATAAGTGCCTGATTTACACAGTAATGTAAAACGGACTAGGCATCATAATCTTTGAAAAGTGCTGAGGATGTTATTATTTTAATTGTTTTTAATTGCATGGCAGTATGAATCATTGTGTTTGGTTTCTGTGACACAGAGACCACATCCTCAAGAGTGGTCTGTAAATTTGTGACAACACTTGTTTGCATTTGGTGCCACACCATTGGTGAATGCAAAGCTAGTGCTGCTTGTGATCAAATTGCAAGTTTTTCGATCGGCAAAATTGTAGGTTCAGCTATAAAGATTTGGGGCCTGATTCGCCATTACATTACTCCTCTTTTACAGTGGTGTAACTCCAGACATTTAGTTCCAGTAGAGTTGTACCAACTTGAAACTGGAGTAACATACAATGGTGACTCAAGCCTTTGGGCTTTTTGACAACTATATGTCTTGCTACTTGATTTAAAGTCTCAGATATAAAAGGTGAGTTATTTGTATTGTTAGAAATTTACACACTGTTTTTAAAAATGTTAAACAACTGAGCGGAGCGGCTAAATTCAAGAAGCAAAATTAAACTAGTGAGCAAATTAGCCAAAAATTGATGGTTTTCTTAACACTGCATCAGATGTTTCTTAACACTGCATCAACATCTTCAGCTACCAGAAACAAAATTATGGAAGATTTTGGCAGTCAGTGTCTGTGTTGAAAATGTTTTAATCCTGATTTACCCAAGATAGTCAAACTTGATAGTGCTCCAGGAGCAAACTCTGGTCAGAATGAAAATATTTATACCTCAGTAGCATCCATTGATGTCTTATTGACTGATTGCAGTGAAGTTAAAGTTGAGTTGTCTAAAGAAAATCCCATTGACAAATCAAAATTTAGTGCAGAAACTTTAAGTTCAGAATAGAAACATTTTATTGTAAAACGTGGCCTTTTTTCTCAACTTCTGAGGGACCATTCCCACATGACTCAGACAAATCAATGCTTTTCAGCATCTTATTATGAAACCAGGTGTAACGGAGTGCACTCACCTTATGGAAGCACCCCTTAATCAAGTGTGTATGTGTCTGCTCTTTTTTCTCAATTTCTCCACTCACAGTGTCCCCTGCTGGCCGCTGCGCTCATCAGGCAGGTCTTTGATGACAGCCCTCCAGCCGAATCACACACAGGCCATGTGAAAAGCCAAACAAACCCCTTTTAGGGCACACGGGTACCCCTCCAGTTGAGATACTCCTCTCGAACTCAGTTCATGGACCCTAGCTCTTCAGCTGAGTCAGTCTCAGTTCAGCCCCCTTCGGGGGGCGTTGGGGGGGGGGGCGGGGTAACAGTTCCAGATGCAGCCAATCCCTAGGCCTGTTTAAACTCCCGTTCTCAGGGCATAGCTACTTCCCCAGTGGTTGATGAGGCGGCAACCCGGACCCAGCCACTACTCCAGGCCCCAACCCTTGGACCCTATAACTAGCAACCACATGCCACAGCCCTCTAACTGTATTTCCCTGGGCCACTTTCTCATGGCCCTTATCTTTCTTGAGTCCCAGCAGCCAGCCAGGATCACCTTCCCTGATCCCTGCCAGTAACTGCTTGCCTTGGTCCTTGCAGCTCCTGTAGCCACCCAGGAGCACTTCTTGCTCCCCTGGTCCCGGCCAGCAGACTGAACTCACTATTCCCTGTAGCTCCTTTTATACCAGCCTGCTGAGACCTGGTTGGCTGCTTCCCAGCAGCCTCTTTCTGATTGGCTGCGTCCAACGCAGCCACTCTAAGAAGCTTGGAGTACTCACCTCCACTGCTCCTTCCTGGGACAAGATGGGGTAGGATCGTGAGGCCTCCAACAGGGGGCCTCCAGACCTAATACACCCCACCACTCCCTGTCAAAGGCTGAAATCAAACAAACTACTTTGGTTATGCTATTCTCCTGTGCAGGACAACATTTACTGCCAACTCTGTTGGCTTTTCAGGGACTGAGGGGAAAAAAAGTCAGATGACTTGGCCTCAATAAGTGGAATGATAAATACAATGATATGTGAAACACAGAATCATAGGACTAGAAGGGACATCGAGAGGTCATCTAGTCGAATCCCCTGCACTCATGGCAGGACTAAGTATTATCTAGACCATCCTTGGCAGGTGTTTGTCTAACCTGCTCTTAAAAATCTCGAATGATGCAAATTCCACAACCTCTCTGGGCAATTTATTCCAGTGCTTAACCACCCTGACAAGAAGTTTTTCATAATATCCAACCTAAACCTCCCCTGCTGCAATTTAAGCCCATTGCTTCTTGTTCTATCCTCAGAAGTTAAGGAGAACAATTTTTCTCCCTCCTCCTTGTAACAACTTTTATGTACTTGAAAACTGTTATCATGTCCCTTCTCCGTCTTCTCTTCTCCAGACTACACAAACCCAATTTTTTCAATCTTCCCTCATAGGTCATGTTTTCTAGACCTTTTAATATTTTTTGTTGCTCTTCTCTGAACTGTCTCCAATAGACTGTCTGGACTGTCTCTTTCCTGAAATGTGGCGCCCAGAACTGGACACAATACTCCAGCTGAGGCCTAATCAGTGTGGAGTAGAGTAGAAGAATTACTTCTCGTGTCTTGCTTACAACACTCCTGCTAATATATCCCAGAATGATGATGATGGTTTTTTTTTTTTTTTTTTTTTTTTTTTTTTTTTTTGCAACAGTGTTACACTGTTGACTCATATTTAACTTGTGATCCACTATGACCCCCAGATCACTTTCTGCAGTACTCTTTCATAGGTAGTCATTTCCCATTTTATGTGTGCGCAATTTATTGTTCCTTCCTAATGGAGTACTTTGCATTTGTCCTTATTAAATTTCATCCTATTTAGTTCAGACCATTTCTCCAGTTTGTCCAGATAATTTGAATTTTAATCCTATCCTCCAAAGCACTTTTAACCAGTGGCAAAATAACATATGGGTCAGTCTGGAGGCCCCCTCATGTGCACCAGAACTTGGGTAGAAAGGCAGGGGGAACCGGCACTGGAACTATGGCCCTTCCCCCTGCTCCTTCTCTTCCCCCAGGGCTCTACCCTCTGGCCAGGCCAGAAGTCAAAGTTGATAACTACTCTCTGGGAACAGTTTTCCAATCAGATATGCACCCTCCTTATAGTAGCTCCATCTATGCTGTATTTCCCTAGTTTGTTTATGAGAAGGTCATGTGAGACGGTATAAAAAGCCTTACTAAAGTCAAGATATACCACTTGTACAGTTTCCCCCCGTCCACAAGACTTGCTTCCCTGTCAAAGAAAGCTATCAGGTTGGTTTGACACAATTTGTTCCTGACAAATCCATGCTGACTCTTACTTATCACCTTATTATCTTCTAGGAGTTTGCAAATTGATTGCTTAATTATTTGCTCCATTATCTTTCTGGGTACTGAAGTTAAACTAACTGGTCTGTAATTCCCCAGGTTGTCCTTACTTTCCTTTTTATAGATTGGCAGCATATTTGCCCTTTTCCAGTCCTCTGGAATCTCTCCTGTCTTCCATGACTTTTCAAAGACATCTGCTGTCATTTCATAGCTTGCTTAGTGTATGATCAGGGGTCCTTGCATAGGACCGTTGACAAAGATCTCAAATTGAAAATAAGGAAAAGGGGCCAGTTGCTTATGGCAGGACCAAAATCTTATCATTGACACACCATCACTTTATCTATGTCTAATCTTGTATTTAGAGGTTGTAGAGAGGTCACTGCTGAGGGAAACAGCAGTAATTTTTTGTCTACTGTCGACTATCAGACAAATACAATCCTGTACATCATAAGGAAGCCAAAAGGCTCAACAGTTTACTTCAGACCAGAAATTCCAAATGAAATCATCCAGTTGCTATCAGGCCAGGTTACAGAAAGTATTGTTGATGACATCAAGAATGCTCCATTTTACCCAGAGATAATGGACATGACCCAGGATTTATCCGAAATCGACCAACTAAAGCAAGTTTTTGGTAGGTTACCATAGAAAAAGATGAAAAAGGCAATCCTGCCAAAATAAATATTAACAAGAGTTTTTTAGGATTTCACAGAGTAAGTGGTCAATCGGGTGCTAATCCTGAAAGCAATACCAGCAAGTATATTGAAGATAGTTCTAGACCTATCAAAAATAGGAGGACAGGGATATGAGGGCACTGCAAATATGAGCAGAATCTATTGTGGTGTAGAAGCAAGAACTGCTGAGAAAGTACCAAACACAAGATATGTGCTCTGTGTTGCACACAATCTGAATCTAGTGTGAAAGGATTCAGTATGGACAATCACAGAATTTCAAAATTATGATTTAGATGAGTGATTACAAACATTTTTTAAAAACAACAAGGAGTCTGGTGGCACCTTAAAGACTAACAGATTTATTTGGGCATAAGCTTTCGTGAGTAAAAACCTCACTTCTTCGGATGCATCCGAAGAAGTGAGGTTTTTACTCACGAAAGCTTATGCCCAAATAAATCTGTTAGTCTTTAAGGTGCCACCAGACTCCTTGTTGTTTTTGTAGATACAGACTAACACGGCTACCCCCTGATACGAAACATTTTTTAAATCACAGCATTAACTGATGGGCTTTGTGCTCTTCCTTTGTAAGTGAATCCAACCTAACTCTGAAAAGACATTGGTCTTCTCGTTATGAACTTCTGCAGACAGTAGGCAAAAATGTGTAGACATAGTCCGTATTTATGGATGAGATAGATACGTTCTCATTTTCCAAGAGGGTAAAGATAAGCAAAATTTTAGATTTCAGATTTGGGAATGGGGTCCCTTACCTATTTTGCACCATGGCCCTCTTGGGCCTTGTAATGCCCTTGATCCAAGAAGAGTGATGGATCTAATATGTCCTCCGGACTGCAAATGGTAAGAGTAAGTCAGAAACCACATTGCAATCAGATACTCTAGAGGTTTCCTTTTGCATATCAGTATAATTGCTGTCTTACCTGGGATAAGTGTAAGGCAGCTTGCCCTTACATATATCCTATATCTGTCAGAACTGTAGAGGAAAGCAAGGAGACCACAGTATCAGGGTTCAGTGAAAAGGTGATGCAGACCTGAGTAACATCTGCATACTGATGACCCTGTCAACCATCTCACTGTCTCCTCTCGCAGCTTCACAAACAAGAGGGATGACAAGAACCCTGCGGACTCCACATAAGAGAGCCTGTAAGGAAAAAGGGTACTCAAACTATCCTTTGGCACCACAGATAGAGGAAAGAATGACCCTGCCTTTCCCATCCATCTCTGCAAGGATCCTGCAGGCAAATTAACAAAACCTCAAGGTCAATGGTATCAAAGGCTAATGCTAGCTCTAGCAAAATCCACTCGGACTACTTACAGGCATTTATTGTTAGAAGATCAACCATAAATAACAATACCATCCCCCAAGTGCAACCACATTTAAAAATCAGACCGATAGGAAATAGAGGACAGAAGACAACTGCAAGACTAAGATGTAAGTGCTGCTGCTCCAATATCACTTTTTCAATAGCTTTCCCCCAACACAGAAGGTGTTAACTGGCAAGATTCTTACAATCAAGGGTATTTTTTTACATCTGAGTTAACCCAGGCTCTTATTCAGGTGTTGTCCCAACCCCTGTCCCCATCCACACACAAATCACTCTCACCATAGGTAAGTGGTGCTTTCAACCCAGGCTAACTGGCCTGTTCTGGGCTTGTGGGTTAGAGCCCAGGTTCTGTTTTCACTTGGGCTGGCAACCCATCCACCCACCGCCTTCCCACAGTTCCTCCATGGGCCCAGAAGTACAGTCAAATTCTCCCACAAGTGACTGGGAAAGAATCAGAGTGACCCAGCTTATTGCAGCCCAAAGAACCATGGGATAATATGTCCCCAGAAATCCTAGCAGCATACAAAAGTGAGTGCGGGACCAGGATTCAGTTATGGCTGTGTAGTGTGGCTGCTCACACCTGAGCTAGGCTAGCCCAGGTGCTGATTACCTGAGTTAACTCTGCAGTGAAGACATAGAAAGGTTTTTATTCAGTGCTGGTTCTTTAAGGGCGGATGGTGCCATCTTCACTTTGTTTCTGATTGCCTTTTCCCCATTTCCCTTTAAGCTTTGTTTTCCTCCTTCTTACCCCAGTAGTGGCACAGCAAGTGGTAGGGCTGAACCTGCAGGTAGCCAGCTGCTCCCTCCCTTGATCCCCATTGTGTGCGCACACACTTATCTCCCACCCTCCCCTGCACATTGATCATAGTTTCAAAGTGAAAAACTACAGCACTGTAGGGGGACTGTCACAGAGAAGCATAATGGTAGGATATAAGCAAGATTCGTGTGGAAGTGGAAAGAAAAAGGGGTGTCCTCTTCTCCGTTTCAGTACGAAAAACTGGTACACTTGACTGTAAAGGGAAGGGTGTGAAAAAATAATGTTTATCTCTCTGTGATCCAGCTTCCCCCAACCACCACCCACTCAGAAACAACTATTCACCCAGGCTGAGGACCTGTGGAATCGTTCCACAGATCAGAACCACCTTCTTCCTCCCAACGTCCACAGGATCAGAACAACTTCTCCACAATACACCCACAAAAGCCTCCATGCTCAGAACACTTCATTACCAGACACCCAGCACCCCCAGGTATAGAATCCCACCCCCCAATTTGTTGCTGACCCTGTATTAGCTCCACAGAAGTCTGTATTCCATGTCCTGGGCCTACTCCTTGTGCTACCGGCAGTATAAGGGCTAGAGACTTCAGGAAGCCATATAATTTGCCTCTTTGGGGCAAAACTGAATTAGTCCCTCAGAAACCCATTTTTATTCAGGATGCTTCACCCCTAACATAAATTTGCCCTAACTTGTGAACCAAAGTCTTGATCCATATACAATTTTTACATGGGGCACTGTGAATGAATGAGAATGGCATAAGGAGTTGGGAGATCCTGAATTCTAATCCCAACTCTGCCACTAACTTTTTGTGTGGCTTTGGCAAGTCATTTAACTTCTGTGCCTCCGTTTCCCCATCTATAAAATGGAAATAAGCTTTACCAACCTGGCAGGTCACGGTGAGGATTTGTTAATTTATACAGCATACTGAAAATGCTAAGTACTGTATGTCTCTAGACTATTGTTATGCAGTGACTTTTATTACCCTTAATTTCAACATCTACCAGTAGGATAAAGAAATATTTTAATAATCTAAATCTATCTAAGATGTTTGCCTATTTTGTGAGGTTATTCTGCTCATAAATGCCACCTGCAGCCAGGCACGTAGAAAAAGAAAACAACTTTTTTTTTTTTCCACCTTTCACATTTGTTGCATCCTCTTCAGTGGGTTTCCGGCGGTTTGCTGTGGCCCCACAACAGATAGCTGCACTCACAGTACCTGTAGGTGTATGTCTTTCTCACTTTTTCTCATTGAGAGATTTGTCTAGAAGATAAAAACAAGCTCAGGGACGTCCTATGATTCTAACTGTGGGACTGCTCTCAGACTGGGTCAGTGCAAATGAGGGAGATTACGGTGATGTTTCAAAGGTCCTATTGAAACGCACACACCAAAGTTTTCCATCCCCACAGGACGAGACAACAAAACCTTAAAATGAATCCTGAAATGCTGGAGCCACCCCTCCTCCACCACAAATGAGTGAGACTTGCTTGCAGCTCTGTGACTACATGCACCGTGGCAAAACTTACTTTCACTTCCACACCGCAGACAACATGCCCACCATCTGGACTCAAAGAACAGGGAACTCCCTTACACCTTACAGAGCATACACACAGAGAAACCATATGCACACAGCAACCTGAGTACCACACAGTCTCTAATGTATTTATCCTCACAACACCCCAGAAGGGCTGGAAAGTATTATCCCCGTTTACAGATGGGGAACTGAGACACAGAGAGGGTAAGTGATTTGCCCAAGGCCACACAGGAAGTCTGTGGCAGAGCAGGAACTTAAACCTAGGTCCTAGGCTAGCACCCTAACAACTGGTCCAGTCTCCTCTCCTTAACCTAATTATAGGCATCACAACCTCTTGCTCTGCTGTACACACTATACACATCCAAACTAAAAAGAGACGACCTGATTCTCCTCTCCCTTAGACTAGTGTAAAGCCTAGTAACTCATGATTATATTTTTTTCCATTTTCTGATTTTCAGAGATTGAAAAATGTTGGGGTTTTTGGGGGTTTTTGTTTAAAAAAACACACAAGAAAATTATAATTTTGTAAACACACACACACACACAGAAAATGAAATTTAAAAAAAATTGTTGGTAAGACATATTTTTACTATTTTTGACCAGCTCTACTTTGAACTACTTCCAAGGACTCAGTGAGGGAGTAAATCAGGACCCCAGGAAACTGGGAACTTCCCAATATAACTGCTCAGTCTTTGGGCTGGTCTACACTGGGCGGGGGGGGGGTGTCGATCCAAGATACGCAACTTCAGCTACGAAGTATCTTGGATCGAATTACCTGGGGTCCAGACGGCGCGGGATCGACGGCCACGGCTCCCCCATTGACTGCGCTACCGCCGCTCGCTCTGGTGGAGTTCCGGAGTCGACGGTGAGCGCGTTCAGGGATCGATCTATCGCGTCTTAATGAGACGCGATAGATCGATCCCGGATAAATCGATTGCTACCCGCCGATACGGTGGGTAGTGAAGACGTACCCTTTCAAAGCAAGCATAGGATGAAATTCCTCTTTTTTTTTTTCAGAAGATGGAAACGAAAGGAATAAAAAAATAAACCTCCTTGGAAAGGGTTTAGGTCCCTCTTTCCACTTCAATCAGAGACCTCGCCTTCCATAGGCAGTTTCTCAGAGTAGAGGTCTGATTTAGAGGGCAATCAGGAGACGGCTTGGAGAGAAATCCCTAGGACTCAATAACAATAAGTAATTCCAAATGCTGCTGCCATGGAAAAGAAAGACATTCCCTCAAAAGGAAGGGAGAGGGGAAAGATCGATAGCACATTCCAGTTCAAGGCTCTCAAGGTACTTATCAGAACTGTTGTTTTGCAGATGCACACAGCAGAACAGCCAAAGTAGCCAAGGTAGTCGTTTCGGTCAATGGTGGCAACTCCTGTATTACCTTTTCTCCTTGGCTTGCTCAGCACAGCCCTTCTATTGCACCTGGTAATCTGGCTGAACTGTGGCTGCGGCAAATTCTAGACATGAATATTGTATCTACTCAATTAGCACTGGGGACTCTCAAGCGGAGACAATTTAAATGAGTGATCGCGAATGTCAGATAATTGAACCGTATTGCAAAAATCTTTCCTCACAACAGTGAGTTACTTTTAAAGGCTGACTTAAAATTAATCTAAAATGAGGACGTCTCACCCAACATGGTAGGTTTGTTTGCACACCACAGGACTGTAACAGATACACATTTGGAATTCGAAAGGGGTAATGGGACTTCAGTGGTATTTATTGTTAATCTGATACAAACTCAGAGAGAGACTGACAGAGAGAGTGAGAGGACTCCAGATCTGTAGGGTTATATTGTTTACGGCTATATGTAGACAAAAGAAAATGTGCTGACGTTATATTAAAAGCCAGATTCTGGTCTCACGCTTGTATCAATCCACAATAAAAAAAGTCAATGGAATTATACCAGAGTACACGAGATCTGGTCCTAATCGTCTAATTTAACCTACAAAAGCAGAGGATTCGTAGCTCAAAGAACTGGAGCTAAATCCACTTTCATTTAGGGCCAGATTGTAAACCTATTATTCCCACTGGTGCTGTTATTCAACACCAATCAGAGTTAGGGTTTAATGATTTAGGCTGGGATTTTGAAAGAAGCCTGAATGTCACTGGAGTTTGGGTACCTAACTCCCATAGGCCCATTGAAAATCTCAGCCTTGATCTTCTTTGCAATTAGATGCAGTGATTACAATATCTTTTATATTTCAGTGTGGTTTTCCTTTAACTCGCCCACCTGAGTCTTTACACTATAGCATATTACAGTATATTCCAACCTAAAGTAATGCAAAGCGGTAAATGTTATAAAACCATGAAAACTATAGAATACAATAGAAAAGGCAGCTAAACTTCACTGTAGAGGCACAAACATGATACTATAAAGAAGTTTCTTAATGGAATGCATTCTTCATATAGACCTTCGTTACAAAGATTACAATTAAGAAGGGAGATGGTCTATGTCTTCCAATAAGGATTATGTTTTTAAAAAGAAAAGTATTACAACCAGGAGTCTAGGTTTTATGCTTTATCCAAGTTGCCTGTTGGCACCAGTGCAAAGGAAGGGGCTCATGTTTAGGCAAAGAGAATTTGTAAGTGAAAACAGTTTTTTGGAAGGGGAAAAAATGTGTTTAATCTGTGGGGAGTTATTTAAAAACAAAGAAATTAGGAGGTAGCAAGTTTTCACTACAGTGGGATGGAAATGTACAATGGATGTTCACTACTTGGGCCAAGTCAAAAAGAATACAGCCCTGTCCAATTTGATTGGGCCCTTTTACTGCCTTTTTCTTGATTCAATCAATATAATGGTAAACTAAATAAATATGAGAGGAGAAAAAACAGTACAATATTTAGGCTTGGAAGGCTCAGATTTTACCCTACAAATATTGCTAAGCACACACACACCTACCTCAAAAAAATGACAGAAAAATCTTCATCCTTCCCAATAAAAATTTACAAAGAGGGAGAGTTTTTAGCAATTATTAAACTATCATTTATAGGCAAGGAAGAATCCCCAGCCTATTATACATAAACATGCATTGGGAATGAAGTAATGGTGAAGCTGTGACCTTGTGGATAGGACACTGGACTGGTACTCTGGAGACCTGGGTTTTACTCCTGGCTCTTCCACTTGTCTTCTGAGTGACCTTGGGCAAGTCTCTGTGCCTCAGTTTCTCCATCTGTAAAGTGGGGATAATGATACTGCCCTCCTTCGTAAAATGGCTTGAGATCTACTGATAAAAAAGCACTAGGTATTATTACATATGTGCGCTGATTATATCAGTGGTGGTGTAGTATTATCCAGTACATCTGTGGGTGTCTCTTTTCAACACAGGATGTTTGAAAACTAAATAGTAAGAACTTGCTATTATGCAATTCAATCGTTAAATATGATGATCTTATTTTGGAATAATGTATTTGCTGTAAACACAAAGTCACAACAAATCTTCTGTCACTTTCTGCTGTATAACTAGTCAAAGTAAAGAATTTACCATAATTTCAGGAGCTCTTATAACAGTATTTTTAATGTACTTTACAAACATTAAGAACCAGATTCTGATGCTCTTTACTCAGAGGGACCCCTAGGCCCCTTGATTTCATTGGAACTAATCATGGCATAAGGCACTACTGAACATGAGTAAAGAATCAGAATTTGGCCCTAACTAGTTAATTTACACACCACCCAGTGAGGCAGGTCAGATAAGGAAACTGAAAGAGGGAAGTTAAGTCCAACATTTTCTAAAGGTGACCACTGTATTTAGGCCCCCAACTTGAAGTCATTTAGAACGGCCAGTATTCAGCACCTCTGAAAGTCAGATTCAAGATGTCTCAAGTTGGACACCCAAAATCAGTGGCCGCTTTTGAAAATTTGGGCCCGTGGCTATGTATTCACTGCAGAAAAAGGGGTGTTTTTACATGGATATAGCTATCTTGTAAAATCCTAGTAGAGCCAAAGCACTGTAGTCTTTACCTTGATGTAATTAGTAGAGATAATACCCAGATTGGGGGAGAGGGGTACGGAGTTGACCTTGACTAACCACATCAAGGTAAAATGTACCTGTGCTTGTCCTCATTAGGATTTTACATCGAGATAGCTATAACCTTTGGCCATAGAGGGAAGGAGTGTCAGAGCCCAGGATTCCTGCCTAGTGGTCCTTTGGTCAGACCACTGGTGCCCATATTTTTCTCAGTCTTCTTGTAAGACCCTTTAGGAGCTTGCACAATTTATTATTTTGGTAGAATCAGAGATGTCAAAGAGAAGATCCCAATCTTGTTAGGACCGAGTAGCAATTATTTATGGCAATACATTAAGAGCTGGTAGTATGATGACTGTGCAGGCTAAAGGAATGTGTACTAGGCAATAGCTCACACACAGCACTTAGTGTTAGGTTGATTCTGTCACTTCCAGCTAACTTTTGAGCTTGGTTTCCTGTGACACCGCAGCAAGGAACATGTGGCGCAGATCTGACAGAAAAGAGCAGAGCTGGAAGTTAAAAACTGCAGAGAAGCCTAGATTATGTGATATGTCTAGTAAAAAACAAAACAGATGCCCTTTTAAAAAAAATGATCAATCACTAACAAAAAATAAAAAAACTTTTTGTTCATAAGTTCTTTATTTGAAAAAATTGGTAGAATACTTGGAACAATGGGCAACATAGTCTAGTACTGCTTCTGGTGGTTGTTTTGAGCCTATTGGTTGCTGAGGGGTATAGATCTAGTTATATCAGTAACATGGAACACCTGAAAATTAAAGACTTTACAAAGGGAGGCCCCTAATCTTGCAAAGATTTATGTGCGTTTAACTTCAAGCATGAGTGATCCCCTCTTATGTCAACTGCGCTATTCACACGCTTAACATCAAGCACATGCTTAAGTCTTTGCAGATCAGGGCCTATGATTTTGTAATATTTCACAGAATCTGTGTTCTAGATTCTTGAAATAGATTCTTTCTTCTAAAAATCTTATCCAACGCCCAGTGACTTCAGTGGAAGCTGAGTCAGGCATTTATTGTGTATGCTCTTTCTATGTAAATCAACCTCTAGATGTAGTGATGACAATTTACAAAACTGCAATTGGACAGATATCAACAAATGTGTATGAAATGCATGATCTTATCTTCCCAAATAGGAAAAGATAAACATCGGTGTAAAGGTTGTAAAACAAAGCACATGATTTGAACTAAGGAGGTGGCGGGGAGGGAGGGGAGAAATCTAATACAAATGTTACTCTACCATGGATCAGTGTGCACTTCACAATCCCTGATAATCCTCTTGCTTGATACACAGTTTATCTAAAAATAATACACGCTGCAAAAATTCTTCAAACTATGGAAACAAATCATGACAAATATTGCCATTTTCCAACATATTCCAAGTAATTATTTTCTATAACAATAATCAATCAAATTAAGGACAAAAATCTTCACTTATCACAGTAGTGGGATGATGTTAGCTTAATTTTAAATGAGAAAAAAAATCTTATTTTAATTGCCACTTCAGGATGTAGGTCACTTTAAGACTGTTTTCATTCACAGATTTTTAAAACCATAACGGATAGTTATGATGATCTAATCTGAGCTCCTATAACTTTAAACCAGTACCAGTCTGGGGGCTGGGATTGAACCAGAAACCTGGCCTGATCCTCCCAACCTCAAGCAGTAGGGTTGCCAACTTTCTAATCCCACAAAACTGAACACCCTTGCCTCGCCCCTTCCCCGAGGCCCGCCTCTACCCCATCCCTTCTCCGAGGCCGCGCCCCCACTCACTCCATTCCTCCTCCCCCAGTCACTCGCTGTCCCCTACCATCACTCACTTTCACTGGCCTGGGGTAGGAGTACGGGGGGAGTTAGGGCTCTGGCTGGGGGTGCGGGCCCTGGGGTGGGGCCAGAAATTAGGGGTTCAGGGTGCAGGAGGGGGCTCCAGGCTGGGGCAGGAGGTTGGGGTGCAGGCTCTGGGGTGTGGCTGGGGATGAGGGGTTTGGGGTAGAGGAGGGGGCTCAGGGTTGGAGCCGAGAAGTTTGGAGTGTGGGAGCAAGCTCAGGGCTGGGGTTCAGGCTTGAGCCTCCGGCGGCTCCCTGGTCTACGGTGCAGTGGGGCTCAGGCAGGCTCCCTGCCTGCCCTGGCTCCGTGCGGCTCCCAGAAGTGGCTGGCATGTCTGGCTCCTAGGTGCAGGGGCGGCCAGACAGCTCTGCCTGGTGCACACTGCCTGCACTCGCAGGCGCCACCCCCACAGCTCCCATTGGCCGGCACTTGGGGTGGGAGCAGCGCGCAGAGCTTCCATGATTGCCCCTGTGCCTAGGGGCCGCAGGGACATGCCAGCCACTTCTGGAAGCCACGTGGAGCCGGGCAGGGAGCCTGCCTTAGCCCCACTGTGCTGCCAACCGGACTTTTAACGGCCCAGTCAGCAGTGCTGACCAGAACCACCAGTGTCCGCTTTAGACCAGGCATTCCAGTGGAAAACCAGATGCCTGGCAACCTTATTGAGCAGTCTAGCCACTCCCAAGCTTGGAAAGGCTGAGAAATAAGGGTTTGATCCTGCCCTATCAAAGTGAAGGGGAGTTTTGTGACCAACTGTAATGGGAGCAGAATCAGTGCAGTGGATTTCCAAAGAGCCCGGCACATCACTTAAATCCTTAACGTGGGGCTTAAGCAGTTAAAAGGTGCTCCACTGCACTGAGAAGAACTGCAGCCTTAGTGTTTTTGTAATACTAACTTCCATTTCATGCATTCATTATATTGTGGTGGAAGTATGAACCAGGGTCTGGCTGATGTCCCACAGTCTTCCTGAACTGATGGTAAACAAGTGAAAGGCCATGTATTCTGTTACTGCAGATGAAAGTAAGTCAATACTTAAGTACTAGATCCATACATCTGTATCCATCTGTACACAGTTAACATGCATGTGTGACCAAAATGCTGGGATATGCATATTGTGCCAGAAGATTTGTATGTGGTGATCGACTTGACAGGGCCTCCGTAAAAGAAGTTGGGACTGTTCAAATTCAATATATTGGCAATCACCACAATATTGAAGGAGCATGTGATTATTTTTCATTGGAATTCTTTCCACAATGGAAGCCCCATTTACAAATGAAGTCGACAGGGAGGCAAGACACCAGGGATTGAACCACAGGGGACTGTCCTATCTTTGGGGCAGACAATGAACTTTTTGGATACAAGTAGAAGGCAAGGAGACACCCCTATAACTTGCACAAGACGACGTACTTGGACAGTGCATTTACATTAATGAAAATGGGATCTCAGCCACGCTTGGTTGAAACGCTGCAAAGACATTTGGGGTGAGGTAAACTTTCTTAGACAGAAAGTTAAGTTTAATCTCTAGGAGGTGTGTTATGATCTGGTTTGATATGGAACCTTTCTGTTTCCATTACCCTTTTCCACTATCTTTTAAATCTTAATCTTTGATGACAAAATTATGATTGTTTTCACTATAAATATAACTCAGTGCTGTGGTGTGGTATCATTCAAGTTGCTGTGTACACTGTTCCCTTGGGACAGCAAACCTGGTATAACTGTGAGTCTTCAGTGGATAAAGAGCTGAACACCAGAGGAGAACCCTTAAAAGTTGCACAGAATCTGGGGTACACTTCTTGTTAACCTGAAAAACAAAGTAAGGGCTGACATTGCCCAGAACAGATTGTTTGGGTGGCTTATAGATTAGAGGTGTCAGAGAGCTCACACCCAGTTAAGCACAATCATGTCTTTCTCTTGCTGGAGACCGAAGGGTGGGAGGGGCCGGGAGACAAGATGACTCACATTCCTGGGCACTGTGAGAAAGCATCACAGTCATTCTCCGTGGTACCCTTGAATTCTCCTTTCAAACTTTCTTGTTTTATGCTGTGACTTATCGATTACAGAATCATGCAGAAATGCAAAGAGTTTAGCAATCCATTCTTTAGGCAGTGTGTATCTCCGTCTTTCCAATACACTCCCAAGGTTGGACATTCGGTTGCTGTGCAACTGCCCGGTCCAATTTGAGATGGAGGAAATGTTGCAATTGAAAGTACTTGTAAATATCTCATTTTTTGAGCTTCTATTGTGCTAACCATTCAAATGGATTTCCAATTTCAGTTCTGAAAGCACTGGCCTAAGTGAATCAATATATTTTGCTTTCATCTAGTTATACCATCAGGGGGAGGGGTCAGGAGCATAGACTGAGGCCATGTCTACACTACGGGCACTGCAGGAATGTAGCTACAGCGCTATGACTATGCTGCTGTCATCCTGTAGCATAGACACAGACTACAGTGACAGGAGGGGTTTTTCCATTGCTGTAGGAACTCTGCCTCCCCAAGCGAAGGTAGCTGGTTGAAAGCTTTCTTCTGTTGACCCACCTGCGTCTATGCTGGAGGTTATGTCAGCATAGCGCCGTAGCTATGTTGACCTACATTTTCAGTGTAGCCCAGAGGCCTGAATGGTCAGAAATACATGCTAGATAGGGCAGGGAGGCTCTAGGCTTTATTTCTTAAATGTTTCCAAATAATAAAGGTGTTTTTAACCCTTGTGTCATAGGAACATATTATAATATTTGTAGAGTTTATGCCCATGCTTAACTTCAAGTCAACAGGTCTACTCATGTGCTTGAAGTAAGGAATGTGCTTGAATGGGGCCCTATTTGGAAAGTCACAGCAATACGTGATGCTGTAACATCTTTATCGTAACCATGCATGTAAAACCATCAATAGAAAAAAAACCCACTGTAAAATAACACAGAAAATACACATTCAAATGTTACCTGTTCACTCCAGGCAGCACCAGTGATTCAAGCCCAACAGAGCTTCTGAGGAATGTGTCGCTAGCCTGCTGCCTTCACCCTGTCTGAAGGAATCCCACTGTGTATATTGTTTTCTCATTAGTGTTGTCAACACTCTGATGATATTTTGCTGTCATCAAGCAGGAGAAATTCTAGATTTTGGAAACAGCAAGTTGCAGAAGAGTGGACTCACTGTGGTGTGGCAATGCACTCCTCTCTAGTGCCACCTGCTAACAGTTGCTTCAGTCATGTGGTAGTCTGCCTCTTCTTGTGACTCAGCCTTCCGGTCACATCCTTTGGTCCCACCACTTCCAGGGTATCAATATGCCAAACACTGGTCATCAATATATGACATATTCCTCTCTTCCAGGGCTCTTTTCCTGTTCCACTTTTTTGTCAGAGTAGTGGCCCCCCAGCTTCTTCTCCCTGGAGTCTCGTAACCAAACTCAGAAGGGAAACACAAACCACAATGAAAACAACTTTTGTCCCTTTCTCATGCTTAAACTTTTAATCCATCCTGGGTCCTCTCCCAGCTCTCCGCTCCTCTGCAGAATACTGGCTCTCAAGAGTTACCAGCCTGGAGCCTTGCCTCTACTCTGGATCCTTCACTCCTATCTACCCCCAGGCCATCTGCCGGTCAGTTGGGTTTCTCTCAGACCCAATCCAGGATTCTCCTTCTCCGCTGCTTCCCTCTCCCATCAGGCCCATCACAGGGGAGTAAATTCCCTTGAAGCTCCTCTTCAGTTGAACGTCTTCCTGGATTTCTTCCCTGGAGGCCCAGGTCTTGCTCTTTTGTCAGGGCTCACTGCTGGATCATGTGCTATCCTATAGTTTCGCTGTATCTCTCCAGTTTCCATTTTTCCACACTCCATTATTCAGAGGGACTGCAGCATTATTTGTCCCTCTTACAGCCTCCTAATTTGTGCTGCCTTTCCTTATACTCACCCCCCTAGCTCCTCTCCATCTTGGCTTCATCTTTAATTAAGCCTGGCCCAATTTCCAGGTGCAGACAGATGGGTTAATTGGCCTCTGAGGCCCACATTAACTCTTTCAGAAGCAGGATACTAGGATGGTGTAAATAACCCATCACACAATTCTATTCAAGAGCAAAGAACTTTAACACTATCTGTGCCCCAAGGACAATGTGTCATGTGCATCTAAGATTAGGATTTGGGTTTATCATCTTCTGTTTATGTCTAAGCAAGTTATGCAAAGGAGAGAAACCATCGGGCAATGACGGAAACAGATCTCTAAATGTTTACTGCTCAGGCTAGATCAGAGTTCCAAATGGGAACAAGAGATATAAGTGAAACGGGATTTTTTTTTTTAATAGCCTAAAAATACTTTTTAAGCATAAAGAAATATAAAAGGACTTCATAAGAGAAGTTAATGAGTATTTTCCATCCATTAACAAAACAGAACACAATAAAAACCTAACAAGAACTTTAGGACTGCCAGATCTCACGCAAAGCAGCAGACTCCAGCAATTTGGGCCATATCTCACTCTCCCACATGATGTTACAACTCTGTAGAGCCTCTATATCCTGCAGTGCTGCTCTCTGTTTATCTCAAAATTACACATTGGTGAAGATACAACACTGCTGACTATAACTCCATTTCCTTTCCATTGGTAGGTGACAAAAAATCCTCGAGATACATGCTCACCTCCTAGCCCTACACCGAAAAAAGATCCAATGGAAAATCCCACCCAAAGTGAAGAATCTATAGGTTATATTTCAAAACTTTACAATCTAAGGAATGCATCGACACTGAACTGTTCATGTTTGCAAGCTTAGATTATTTGCTTCTGCTATAAATTCTGAGAAGCATCACTGGGAAAACACTGATGCTCGTTCTTGTTGCTTTTAAAATACAATCGGCTTGCCAAAGGATTATTCTGATGGATGGATTCAGGACTATTTGGGTTTATTCCTCACTCATCCCAGGTCACAGAGTGAATCACTGGCAAAACCATTTAAAGCAAAATATTCAACTTGGATGTTTAAAGATAGATGCCTAAACTCATATTTAGGCTCCTAAATAAGTTTCAGCCCAAAAGAAGAACTTCTAAGAAAGATGAGAGTATGCAAAAGCAGGAGGTTAGAATGGAAGTCTGCAAATAACCTTAACTATAGACTTAACTAATAACTTTATTATTGCAAAGGATGACACATTAAACCAAAGCAACTATAGGAGACAGCTGATGCTACAACAAAGTTTGGTGAATTCCATTTTCCTGTCAAAAAGGATCCGTTTCTCGGTTCTCTATGAGCTGAGGGGTGAAAACACTATATTCTTTAAAGCAGTTACAATATAACTTTGCATCATCAACTTTCCTTAAAAAATAGAATGTAGAACAGTCATATCAGGCAGCTAGACACTAAGCTGAAACTGCTGTCTTAAAGTACTCTCACCAATGGCTAATTTTCTGTACTGGAATGATCACATCACAGGGAAAACTGCATTCTCTGTGTGAATAGTAACACTGTATGCAACCAACAATAAGGAGGGATATACAAATAGAACATGTAACCCTGAGAGACATTCAAAATATCCAATCTTTTCCATGGCTTAGAGCCACCATTGTATCTTTCGGATATTTCATTCAGAAAAGCCAGATGTTTCTAAGTCATTATCCATGGGACCAGCATGATAGCTTCAAATACCAGAAAACTATCATTTAGTATTCATAAATATTAAAGGGATACTGAATAGCCATATATTTCAAGTTGCATATCAGGGCAAACAATTCAAAGAATAGTTATGTTAATTATCAGAGGGGTAGCCGTGTTAGTCTGAGTCTGTAAAAAGCAACAGAGGGTCCTGTGGCACCTTTGAGACTAACAGAAGTACTGGGAGCATAAGCTTTCGTGGGTAAGAACCTCACTTCTTCAGATGCAAGAAGAAGAAGTGAGGTTCTTACCCACGAAAGCTTATGCTCCCAGTACTTCTGTTAGTTATGTTAATAACACTCAAATTATTCTGATAGTGAGACCAGAGATCAAATCTGAGATCTAGGGGAAATTACTTTTATAATGAGTTATGGTACAAAATCCAATTCTTAAGTCTAAGAGGAGTCCATATCTGACCATTATGTATTTATTACAAACAAAAGAATTACATTAAAAGAACATTAAGGTTCCAAAGTCAAGCATGGAAAAGTTAGGAAATGCCAGAATTAAGGTTGCCCCCACAATCTTAATTCAGACCCTTTGTGCATGTGCATTATAATTAAGGTTACGTTTTAGCCATGGGTATTTTTAGTAAAAGTCATGGACAGGTCACGGGCAATAAACAAAAAGTCATGGCCCAGTGACCTGTCCATGACTTTTACTAAAAATACCTGTGACTAAACCTTACCTGCTGGGAGGGAGTGCTCCTGAAGACTGCTGCTGGGGGCAGGGCAGCGCGGGGTGACACTGCTGCTGGGGGCGACCCAGGGCCCCCTGCTGCTGGAGGGGGATCGGACGGGGCCCCCTGCCGCTGCTGGGGGGAGGGAGTGGCGGCCCGTGGCCCTCCTGCTGCCACTCTGGGTGGGGGGTGGCCAGGGCCCTGCCACCACCGCCTCTTGTCTGGGCAGGGATGGCCCAGGGCCCCGCCACCGCTGGTCCTGGACCACTGCTCCAGTGACCTGGGACTGCCAGAGAAGCGGCCAGTACAGTTGATCCCGGGGCTTCCCCAGCTGCTGGGGTGGTTCTGGGGTCAGCGCACCAGCGCTGCAAAATTCACGGAGGTCACGGAAAGTCATGGAAGCCGTAACCTCCGTGAATGATTCGCAGCCTTAATTACGACCAGGCTTAGCAGAATTCAATTTTTATATTTTGATAACTTCAATAGATATTGAACTTTTTAAAGCATTTTTTTTGTTTTTATCTATTTAAATTTTCACAGTTGCAGAAAATTATTGGGGTTCAAACATTTACTTAATGCCATCGAGATTCAAAAAGTTAAAGCATTATGACCGTTAATACACAACTTGTCAACACCACATGTCAAAATATACTAAGTAAATAACTTTGTCAAACTCCAACAAGTTCTCAAGTAGCATTTTTCTTATTTTGCCTACCTTTAAATTTCTTTTATCATCAATAGAAATATTTTTCTTCGGTTTTTGTGTGTACAGTGAAATTGATATTTATTGACATTTATAGATAAGTACAAGTCTAAGACTTCCAAGCCTAATTATGATATAGTCTTTAATTACGTGATCTCATACTATTTTCTCCACATAACCCCTGCTAGGTCTTAGTTCCATCTTCTATACTCATTCTGGTCCTGCAGCAGTTAACAACCAAATACTATTTTCAATACTCTGCTGACATCATCAGCGCTTTTGCTGTACAAAGACATTTTGGCATGAAAAGGTGTAATAGAATTTAATGGCCTTTTAAACCCAGCAACATTTGAAACACGGGGGGGAGGGAGGGGAAAGTGCTTTACATATAGGGCAAGGACCAAATCATTAAGGAAAGTAAGTTTGTTTTCTAGGATATTTACAAATGACAGAGAGCAAAAACAAAAGTCAGCACTATGAAAAAAATGGTGACAAAGTAATTTTAACTTCAATGTGGTGAACTGACAAAACCAAGTGAATGATTCCTACAGTATCTCTAAAGGTATGTTTTGTTCCTTTTAAGGTATTAGACACTATCATCTGATTCTTAGCTCACTTATACCACTGTAAACCAACTGAAATAAGTTGACTTAAACCAGCACAAAACTGGCGTAAACATGACTTGAAATAGACCTTGTAAATTTAATCAACTTCTGCCTGTGGGGAAGAGAGGTTGTGGAGTGCCTAATGAGCCAAGTTTTCAAAAAAATGGCTTTCAATTGTGAGCCTTCAAATAGTTGTTGGCACAAATTACGCCATTTAGATTTGCAAGCACAATCAGGTAGTTAGACATGTACGTGCCACGATTCCCACTCACAATTACCTAAGACTGATCTGACATCCCTTTAAAATTAAGCTCAATGTATCTGCTAAAAAGGGGTATTTCCCATTTAGAATAAGAAGTAGACTCGCAGGTGAGGAGTTTCCATAGGAGAGCAGCCAAAGATGACCTTCTTGGAAATAAAGCTTAGACAGGACAGAAATATTTTTTTCCCCAGTACTAATCAATTATGGTGGAATTTTGGTTTTTCATTATCCCCTTTTGTAAGGGTCATTCAACTATACAAATTAAATCTTATTTTCCAAAAACCAGTTTCTATTCCTGCTCATGTGTTTGTCCCTCATGTATACTTATACTTACTGGGTTTTCGCTTATTAGAGGCAAACTCGACATGACTTTTTTTCTGTTTTTTTTCAGAGCTAGGAAAGGATTTCACAATGTATTTGCAGACACTCAGTCGCACGTAAAGGATTATACCATTTTTGTCAGTGCCCAGATAGCCAAGAACAACATAGCGGACCTGCATAGATACTGTTATGCTGGAGGGTGCTGGCTACCAGAAGATACATAGTTCGGACCTCACGGACCCTGTGAGCCACCTTTAATGCAGGATAAATGTACAGTAGAAAGCAAACAGGCTTCTTTGTGGAGTAAGAAAGCTGAATCAATAGCCATCATCCAAGAGACCAGACTACATGCAAAGCCAGTCAGAAGCAGAGTTAATTGAGCAAGGGGTTCCCCTGGGGGCTGATTGAAAACCCAGTAGCTGTGTGTGTCTGTGAGAAGCAGAAAGCTAGGAGAAAGCAAGTGGACAGTGAGAGAAGCATTGGTATCATGACCCTGAGACAGAGCTTCTTGGGGCACAGGACCGGCTGGAAAGCAGGCGTGGATTTCTGTGAAAGGAAACTGCCTCCTGTTGCTTGTTCCTACTGCAGTCAGTGAAACAGGACTTTGTGTAGATTCAGTGTAAATAAACAGGATTTTAGAATAAAAAGGAATATCTAACCTGGTAAGGAACTGAATATTGGCTAATTGCTTGGGCCAAGAGGCAACAGTATTAAAATGCCTCATGGAAATGGCTCTTTGCTTCTAAGATGGGCAAGTTGCTTCTTTGGTCATGACTTGAGAAGGATTTTATGGGAACACAGGACCCATTCTTTTGTCCCTCACCTCTAATGATAGCATGCAGCTTTCAACAACTCCTCTTCTACAGGAAAGGAAGGAAGAAGGTTGCCAGGTGAGAGGAGCTGGCAATTAGTCTGCCAATGGCGACTGATGGGAGGGACACAAAGGGGGACACCAGCTAAGGGGAGGGGGGGCACGTGACCTCCACACGTGACTCCCGCCTACCCCGCCCCTAGAGTGACCAGATGTCCCGATTTTATAGGGACAGTCCCGATTTTTGGGTCTTTTTCTTATATAGGCTCCTATTACCTCTCACCCCCTGTCCCAATTTTTCACATTTGCTGTCTGGTCACCCTACCCGCCCCCAGCCCGGGTCCTCCATGCTCTCTCCATCCCCGCCCCGTCCCACATTACCTGGGGGGGGTAGCCTCTATCCTCCCGCTGCACCAGGTACTGATTTCAGCGGATACGGATTTCTGAATCGCAGGGCTCCCCCAGGAACCACAGCAGCTAAAGCAGCAGAATGTGGGGCCGCTGGGTGGCCCCACGCCAGCAGCTCCTCTGGCGTGGCTGTACCACCCCCAACTCTGTCCTCCGCTGGGGCTGTACAGACCCCAGACAGGAGATGCAGCTGCATAAAAGGGATGGGGAGGGCCCAGCGGCCCCACGTTCTGCTCTTTTCGACACTGTGGTTCCCTGCTGAATGTGCCCCCAGGCATCTGGGGAGAGGCATGTAACTCTTCTTGCCCCTCCCAGGTGTCACCCACCTGCCAGTGGGTCAGGACCACACTCCTCTCTCCCGCCCTTTTGGGTCTGGAAAAGCAGCTCCCCTTTACTTGTAGCTACTCTCTCTCAGACATGCATGACCTTGCAGGCCCCCAGGGTATTCAGCTGCAGCTCCTAGCAACAACAGCCATCACACTTTCAGTCTTCATAAAGCTGGTTCCTCAGGGATAGTGGAGTTGAGGCCTTGCCACATGCTAACAGCTGAAAATCTGCAAGTCAGCTTCCCAGTGCTCTGACAAGTCCTATCCCAGATATTCATCAGCCCCTTCCTGTTAAGAAATCAGAGTATTGGTGTAAAACACAGCTAATAACTGGTTATTTCTTTACTTTAAAAAACCCCTGATGGGAGGGATGGTTAAACCCAGTCAATAATTTAAGGCTTGACTGGGCAGTTACCCCAGGTCCTGAGGAAGGGGCAGCACGTATTTATGCTGCCCCAGGAGCAGACCAAAGACCAAACTATGGCTGAGAGAGTTACATATGAGCCCCTAGTTCCCCCCTTGCTGCAGGTAATCTGCCACACCAACCATATCTATTCCTGTGGCTTCCCTTTTCGCTGGCTAGCTATGCTGGCTGGTGTGTTGAGGGGATGGAAGAGCAATACGGATCCTGCCCACTTATGTGGGAGGAGGAGTAGCAGCTCAGCAGAGGCTAGTCTACACAACAGTATAACCTGTGATGCAGGTGGCCAGTGCAGGGGAGGAAGGAGGTGACTTAATCCCTTTAATCCCCTGCGTGCAGGTACACAAGGTTAGCCACAGTCTTGGTATTTAGTTCAAGCTCAGCGAGACCCACGCTATAATGGAACTATTTAGTGCCTTGTTTGCCATGCAAGAACTCGTAGTGCAGATTGGAATAACATAACCCAGGGCGTCAGTGAACTGGAGAATAATACGTCCTTACTATGGGCCTGATCTTGAAGACACTTGCCAGGTATAATGCCTACTACCATGAGTAGTCCCATTGAAACCTATAGGACTATTCATGATAGTAAGCACCATGCCCGGTAGCAAGTATCTGCAGGAGTGGCCTCAAGAATTACACAATAATAAGCATTCATACTGTGCACTTTAAAGTACACAGTAATCATGACTTACCACATTTCCCTGTGTGAGAATCTTCTTAGAATACACTTTTGGGGAAGGTGCTTTATAATTATTATAAGTGTTCAATAAAGTGAGTTACAAAAACAAGTAACAGCAAAAGAAGAGAGAGATTGAACAGAAAGTGAAATTTCTCTTTGTTGCTGTCTGATTAGATGTATGAACAAGTTTCTTGAATTAAAAGTTAAGCAAAACATGTTGGAATGCTCCTGGAGGAGCCATTATAGTACATGGTCTGTGTATACCCTAGTTTTTACAGTACAGGCTTTTGTTTTAATCTATATGCCATGGGGTAAGTACTTTATTCTGTAAAATGCTTTGAGACTCTTGGAAATACAAAAACAATGAGGAGTCCGGTGGCACCTTAAAGACTAACAGCTTTATTTGGGCACAAATTTTCATGGGTAAAACCCCACTTCTTCAGATGCATGAAGGTGCCACCGGACTCCTTGTTGTTTTTGTGGATACAGACTAACATGGCTATCCCTCTGATACTTGGAAATACAGTAGAACTTCAAGTTTACAAACAACAATCTTACAAACAACCGGTGATATGAACTATTTTTCCAAACAGGAAGAAACAAAATACAGAACAAACGTGATGTTGATGAAGAACAAGTTAACATCCCTCACATTCTGATGCCTTCAAATGCATTGGAAATCGATTTGCAGTGGTTTAAAAAACAGCAAGAAAGTGATGCACTGGAACTTATGCACCATGCCTACTGTAATTGTGAGATATTCAGTTTTATGAACACCTCAATCCCCAATTGGTTTGTAAAATAGAGGATCTGCTGTAACAAAATGCTATATTTATATAGTGCTGAAAATATGGAAGTAATATAAATACATAACATTATTATTCATTATTTTGACAATGCCAGTATCATTCAATGCAGCTTACAGACTTGTGTGAAGACAAGTGCCAAGCATTACTATTATTATAAAGCATGACGCTGCTCGGGGGAGAGTGTGTTGAACTCTACCAAACCACCTGGCACCACAGTAAAGAGCTCTGCGTGAAGTGAAATGAAGGCAAACAGAAAACAAGACAAAAATCAATGAAAAACGCAAAAACAAATCAAATGCATGAAACTAACATGAAGGGATTTGATTTACAACCCTAGAAGCAAAAAAAGTGAAAAAAAATCCCTTATCTCTCACACTACCACTTACCAGTGTGTCCCAGCATGCGCACCGCTGCCTAGAGCTGTAGCACATGCTGCAGTCCCTGAGCACAAGGGGGTGAGCTGAGGACAGAATCGCTGCTCAAGCTCTGTTTGCATGAATGGCCTTTGCGTTTGCTGGGCAGGAGCAAGGGCCTTCTCCATTCATATCTGGCAGCTACGAGTAGGGGCATTTGGGAAGGGAAAATAAAAGGAGTGCCTTTTAACTGCTTTGAAACTCATGGGTGTGGAAGAAATTCCTGCAAAGACCCTAAGGGTGTGTGTGTGGGGGGGAGGACAGTTACAGATATTGTCCCTTAAATAAGAGTAGGGTCTGAGGCTCCAGGGAATGGGGTTATAAGAGAAAGATGCGTCTTTAGGAGCTTGGATTATATGGGGTATCAGATGTGTTATTGAAGGGCATGGGGTTATATGAAGGCAGATGCATTTTTGAGACAGACCTGTGGTTATATAGGGGCAGATGTATTCCTGGGGTCTTGGGTTTCATGAGGGATCAGATGCGTTATTGAGGGGGCCAGGGTTATATTGTGGGGTCGGGTTACATGGGGATCAGATGCATTACTGAGGAGGTTGGGCAGTTGTATTGTAGGGGCAGTTGCATTATTGAGGGGCCAGGGTTATATTGTGGGGTTGGGTTACATGGGGATCAGATGCATCAAGAGGCTGGATTTATACAGAAGCAGATGCATTTTTGAGACAGATGGGATTATATGGGGGGCAGAACCACTACTGAGCGGCTGGGGTAATATGGGGGGGATCCAATACATTACTGAGGGGCTGGGATTATCTGGGGATCTGATGCAGTACTGAGGGGCCGGGGTTATTTGGGGGATCCAATGTATTACCAAGGGGCTGGGGTTATCTGGGGATCTGATGCAGTACTGAGGGGCTGGGGTTATTTGGGGATTTGATACATTACTAAGGGATTAGGGTTATGTAAAGGATCTCATGCATTACTGAGGTGCTGGAATTCTACGGGGGACCCAATGCAGAACAGGGGGCTGGGCTTATATGGGGGATCCCATACAGTCCTTAGAGCTGGGGTTGTCTGGAGGATCCCATGCAGCACAGAGTGGCCAGGCTGGGATAATCTGGGGGAGGGGGAGGTTCCATGCTACATAGGGGGCTGGGGCTACAGGGGGATCCCATTCAGCACAGAGGTATCGAGCTGGAGTTTCATGGGGGATCCCATGCAGCACAGAGAGGCCCAGCTGGAGTTCATGAGGATCTCATGCAGCATGGAGGGGCCCAGCAGAGGTTAACAAGAAACCCCATGCAGCACCAAGGAACCCACCCAAGGTTACACAGGGGATCCTGTGCAGCACAGAGGGACCTACCCGAGATTACACGAGGGATCCCATATAGTACGGAGGGACCCGGGCGAGGTTACACGAGGGGAATCCCCTGCAGCACGGAGGGACTAGGCCGAGGTTACACGGGGGATCCCCTGCAGCATGGAGGGACCCGGATAAGATTACACGGGGGATCCCTTGCAGCATGGAGGGACCCAGCTGAGGTTATACGGGGATCCCATGCAGCACGGGGGGACCCAGCTTAGGTTATACGGGGGGATCTTGTGCAGCACGGAGGGGCCAAGCTGGGATGGGTCCCATGCTGTACAGGGGGCTGAGGATACAGGAGGATTGCATGCAGCACAGAAGGGCCCAGCTGAGGTTACACTGGGGGATCCATGCAGTCCAGAGGGCCCCTAGCCCCAGCTGATGTTACATGGGGGGAATCCCATGCAGCACAGAGGGACTCTGCTATGGTTATCTGGGGGACCCCAGGAATCCTACACAGCAGGAGGGGCCCGGTTGGCGTTACACGAGTGGGGGGGGGGAAGCCCACGCACAGGGAGGGACCCCGCCGGGGTTACACGGGTGGGGTGAGCCCACGCAGGGGGAGGGGCCCGACTAGTGCTACGGGGGGCAGAGGCAGCGGGCGGGGGTCTGGCGCAGCACCGCCCCGTGCACGCCGAGCGCGGCTGGGCCCGGCCGGCCGGAGAAGAAAGAGGAGGAGGTAGGGGGAGGTCCTACTTCGCAGACGCGTCTCCTCCCCTCCCCGGCTCGCTCGGGCTCCGCCGTCCCCGCGCTCCGGCGGGACTGGAGGCTGCCGCGCGGCGGCGGCTTTGGCAGCAGCGGGGCTGCCCGATCACGTCATCGCTTCCGCCCAGTTTCCTCCTGCCGTCGGCGGCGGCGCGCCTCGGACATGGAGTGACTGAGGCGGGGATGGGGCTCGCGCGGGGCCGCCGGCTGCACCCGGGCGCCGCTGCTGCTGCTGCTCCTCGTGCCGCCGCCGCCGCCCGCTGACCGGGCCAGCACCCCCGCCCCGAGCCAGGCCCCCGCCCGCAGCCAGGCGGCCTCCCCCGCGATGTGAAGCCCAGGAAGATGCGGAGGCGCAGCCCGGCTGCCCGCGGCGGGGGATGAGCCTAGAGGGGGAGAAAATGACCGAGGAAACCCACCCAGACGAGTGAGTGACGGGGGATAAACACCTGGGGGAGGGCAAAGTTGTGGCACTTGTGCGTGGAAGGGCTGCTGAGGGGGGTACCCCGGGCCGGGCCAGCGGGGGCGGTGCATGCCTGCTGCTCCCTGCAGCCGTGCCCAGCCCGCCCCCCCTTGCTGGTTGCAGGGCCCCTGCTGTGTGCATTGGGTGCACGGTGCGTGTCTTTACAGCCTTTGTTGCTGGGGGGAGGGGGCAGGAAGGTCCCGCGGCCGGGGAGGCCCAGTGTGTTGTCTGTGCCTCGGCTATACGAACGGTCCTACCAACCCTGCTCCCTTCCCCCCGGGCTCTGCCCTACTGCTCCCCGCTCGCCCAGCCTGGCTCTCGGAAGCCCCCCGCTAGTGCCTCCAGCCTGGGCAGTCCCCTCCCCTCCCCCGGGGTGTGCGCGCTGCAGCTCTCACATCCGCCATTTCTTTTTTCTTGAATCGTCCTCATTTGCATACCACATTTTCATTCATAAAAAAAAAAAAAAACAACCTGTCCAGGCAGGCGAGGGCCCGGCGCGGCGTGCGGGGCTGGCCGCTGGTGGAGCGGCCCGGCGGGGCTGCCGCGGGGACCCAGCAGCGGCGTGGGCCTGGGGGAAGGTCCCGTGCAAACGGGGCGCCGGGGAGG
This sequence comes from Chrysemys picta bellii, assembly GCF_011386835.1. Lineage (NCBI taxonomy): Eukaryota > Metazoa > Chordata > Testudines > Emydidae > Chrysemys > Chrysemys picta. Next base: position 193,010,991 of record NC_088793.1, read on the forward strand.
TCCGGGGCGCCCGGCGGAGCGTGCCTGGCCTGCCGGCGGGGGCTGGGACACTCGTGCGGAGCCTGCCCTGGCTTGAGGGCGGCTGGGACTCGGCTCTGCCTCCCCCGCCGGGCAGGGTGCACGGCTGGCGGCGGGCGGGAGCAGAGCTCGCCTCTCCCTGCCCCGCGGGCCGGCTCAGCCAGTGGCGCGGCGGCGGCGGCTGTTTGTGAATAAGACGGTTCCCGTTATTGTCACATGATCCTGGCATTCATAAATCCGGTAACCTTTAGCCTGTCCCATTCAGTCGCTCCGGCTGCCTTGTGCGCGATTGCTGCCCGCAGGGCCTGGCGGGGAGAGACTCGGCCTGGCTGGGAAACTCTCCCTCTAAAAAAAAAAAAAAAACCAGCACTTATGGGCCCCAGACCACCTTCTCCTCCATGCGCTGCGCTGAAGGGGAAGGGGAAGTGACTCAGTTTTGCAGCACAGGCGAGGGGCGGTCGATGTCGAAGGTGTAATCTCGCAGACATGGGGAAGATAGTGTCACTGTTGCCCCTAATTTGGATGATCGTCAACGCGCTCGGAAGAGCAGTTCCTGCCTGTTGGTTTGTGTGAAGATTTATGCAGGAATGCGGTATCCACACTTGACTAGGGGATTCCACTGTCTGTATACCTATTGCAACTAATGAACCTTGTACATCCTATGCAAGGAATGGTAGTAAACATGAATAAAAGGTTAAATGTCAAACCATAAAATAACACTGGACTCTGCTTAAAAGTAATTGGTGTGGGGAAATGCCTATTAAAAATGCACTACCCTCTGCTTCTGCAGTTCTTCAGACCCATGCCCTCACATTTTGTCCAGAAATTTTGATTTGACATGGTTGAAGAAAAAAGTAATTGTATAACTTATTCAACTGTTCCATTGTGGCAATTATAATAATGGCTCCAATTCTGCAGTCACTTACATGCATGTTTAAATAAACATAAAGCACATGTTTTTTAGTGTTTGCAGGATCACATCTTAGGTATGTAACCTTCCTCCAGTGAAATATGGTAGTAGTCGTCAATAAAACGCACAAGATATTTAATATACAATGCAGACTGTTAGCGTGACGTTTCTATTTTAATAGCAATAGAATAGAAAGAGCTGGACTCCTCCCATATGGTAATGCTTTTTTCTTGGAAGTGTTCTCCAGTTAAACCTGTCAGTGTTAACAGTATTTGCAAATAAATAGATTAATACTTCTACAAGATTTTGTGGGTAAATGCTGGGGACGCCATGTTTGCATTTATTTCATAATTATTGAGAGGACTGGTCTCAAAAATAAATTAACAAAGATGTTATCACAATATTACAGAAACCTATTTAAGAGCTGTCTGTACTCACCAAAACATTGTTCCTGGCTATCTTTTTCTGGGTTTGACAGACAGAAAAATGAGTCTCAACATATAAAACAGGTATATGCTTCAGTATTTGGCATTAGACCCATACTTACGACTACTGCAGGTATTTTAAAACATTGTTTAAAATGTACAGCTTTATTCCTATTTACAATAGAAATGGTAGTTCAGTGGCGTGTCCTGTGTTATCACTATAGCTAAAAACCGAACCAACACTAAATCAGATTGTTGCAGAAAGAGTGATGAAGGAAATGGCTTTTAACTTCAACCCAGGTGTTAAGATGGATTATATTTTTGGCATTTCTCAATGGAGAAGCCGTGAAATAGCTGCATAGTTTATGAAATTGTGATAAATTATTTTGAAGTCTAGCAGACTATGGCAATTCTTCCAAATAATAGTCCCGTTTATCGTATGGATTTTCTCCACTAATAAAGCTAGGTTTAAAACAAACAAACAAACTGTAGGGTGGCTTTTTTAGTAGTATTACAAAAAATGGTTGCCACGCTTTCTAGCCTGCTAGGCCACGTTAGTTTGTAGTGAAGAAATTAACTTTCTGGTTTACAGTGGATTAAGGTGGTTAGTGGTTATGTGTTTATTTATGCTCTTTTATCTAGTTAAACAATATTTTACTTTTTATGGTATTAGACGACAGAATATTCTAAGTGTATTTGGGGGTTGCTGCCAGGATGGATGTTGATTTAAAACAGCATATTAGAAAATTGAAAGAATTCTGTTCAGAAATCTGATGCTTTGATTTTCAGTGGTTCATTCTGATTTGTTTTAGAATCATTTTTCCCTTTAACTGTTCCACTGCTTATACTTGCATTTCTGGCATGCTTTTAAAAAGGAAACTAACTCATGACTACTTTATTTTGTCAGGTTTGGGTGTTTTTTTGGAGGGGTGGGGGCGGGAAGCAATGCCACACTAGCTTGCCCTGGGATCATCACAGTTTAACCAAGCAAAGCTGTCCCTGGCCATTACTTAAATGTGTGATTTACTAGAAAATCTCATGGGTGAGAGGAAGTGGTGCAGGTGACTCAGTGGGCAGCGCTCTTTAAGTCTGGGTAACTATTGAACCAATTTCCCAGTATAGTGCTAATTGTCATCATGGCTGTTGGAGGTGCTGTCTTTCAGGTCAAATGTAAAGCAGAGGTCCTGACCACGTATGGTCATTAAACATCCTGAGCAAGTATTTGCAAGAGTAATCATGTTTGTTCTAGTGAAACACGGATTGCTGCAGTACAATTCAGGCAGTTTACATTATGACTTGCCTCAATATTCTCTGTAATTTCCTTTATAAGTAATTCTTCACCTCCTATCCTATATTGATGGATAGTGTTGCTGAAGTAGTGACTTGTACGTTGTTTTTCACTTCAGTAAAAAGAAGTAAGGACCAGTACTCTGATCAATTTCCTCAAGCTCTCTGAACAGTGGTAATAAGCTCTTCTATTTGCCCTTGATATCTGGCTCTGATCTGCTTAATTATTCTAGTTCCACTGAGTACACTCTGAGCAAATGTAACAACTAGATTACAAAAATAGCTAGTGTTGACATGAATTCTAAAACAACCTTCTTCAAGGTAATTTTAATGTTTTTGTTTTGTTTTAGTGTATTGAACTGAGCAAACTTTGGAACAACTCTGTAACCATTTGTAAATCCAAACTGAGTGTTTGCAAGATTAATATCAATAGTTGAAGGTGCATTTGTCATTGCACAGAATGCCTCTTTCGGCTTCTAGAGCTTTATTTCCTTCCCCGTTCCTTTCTCCATCTGCATATCACCACAGTACTTCTAATCCATGTTGGTGTTGATGGGAATATTTAATAAAACTTAAACCTAATTAAGATGTAATGTTGAGTGAGTTGAAGCTGAGAGACATTAAAAAATGTTAAATTCCATGTTCCTCTGGGCCATTCCACTATAATTGTCTATACCAGATCCAGCCATTGATCTTTGAGGGACTCCCACTAAAATCAGTCTTGTGCAAAAGCTGATGGCAGCTTTTAAATATCAGTAATTACTATAATTTTCTATACAATTGAAGAATATAGGTTAGTTGATTCTATGCTCAGTACAGATGTTAATTTATTATTACATGTTGCTGGTGATGTGTTTACGGGTTTCACTGGGAAGAATTTGCATGTACAAAAATCAGTTATATTTAATGCTACTTTCATTGAGCAAACCCCCAGTGCCAGAAGTTGTCACAGGAAGTAATTAAATGGAAAAGGTCAGAAAATGAGGATGTGTTTGTGTGTAGCATTGTTTGTTGTTCTGTGTCAAGATAATTAAGTTAGTCTCAGGGCTTGTCTATATGGAGACACTCAGGAAAGATAAGACAAATTAACTGAAAGTGTGAAGATGTAGCACATTAAACCCTTGTGTGGATGCTCTCATTCAGAAATAAACTGGCCTTAGCTCCTCCACCAGCCACCTGTAGCTTATTCATGGCATTAAGTTGGCTGGGAAGCAAATAGTTTGTGACTCTGATTAGAGGTGTCAAAGTTGCTTTATGAAAGTCTGTAGCAATTATGCTATGGGGCGCTGACCTTGCAGAAACTTGGTCCTAGAAGCAGTAGAGACACATCCCAACCTTTGCAAATATGACTAGCAATCCTCTTGAAATGTTTCAAATAACAGTTTAAAGTGGAATATTAACTTTGCATTGGCATGTTTTGCAGCTGGTTTTATTGTGTCAGATACACCGATCCCACCCACCACTGAAAATAAGAGCAATAAATCACCACTGTGCGTACTGTGAATACTGAAAATATTCAAGCTTTAAGGTTGCCCTTTAGAATTAGACTTGTCTCATTTTCAGAGTAACTTTCTCTATTGCACATTACTGACTACTTTCTCCTAGATGTAATAAACAACTGATTGCCCCCTTTTTTTTTTTTGGTCATGAGTATGAGCTGTGCAGGAAGACACTGGCCATACTGTGTGTCTTGACATCATTGCTTGGGACAGGAAATGCAGACTTGCCAAAATTTAACCATTCACTTTTTGGCCTAAAAATGTAATATGATTATTTCTGAGGTTTATACATTACTTTAAAAAAAATACTACAAATAACTAGCTAATGTATTCAATTACATTGAGAACTAATTATTTTCAAGGGAAGTTCTTAATGAGATGTGATAATTGAATCTAGCACCTTCTACTTCCTTATCCCAGGCCAGGGCTTTAAAGGGACTCGTAGGTTTGTTTATTTATGTATTTATACTACATCCTGAATGGTTTATGGGAATGGTATGTGGCACATGGTCAAGTGAGAAAGGCAAGAGGAAGAGAAGTCAAGACAACAGGGGAGGAACAGAACTGGTAGAGGTGCACCATATTTCTCACCAGCGGTAGCACTTTACTCTTAATTACAGACAAGCTCGGCTTATAGAACAGCAAGTTCAGGTATTGGGAAGCTAACGTGATAAGGGAGAATCAAATAATTTGCCTTCAGTTGGACAAAAAAGTCCATAGCCCATATATCCTTTTTAAACCCTTTTTTGTTTTTTTTTTCTGGGCAAGTGTGGTTCTCAGATTGACAGCCCTGGAACTAGAGGTTGTTTACTACTTATAAAACAGATGCAGCCCAGGCAGGGGCAATGGACTGCCCTGCAGTGTGCCTCATTCCTGATCCGGCAAAACAGCCAGTAAGGACTAAAAGGTTTATTTCCTCTGCAGGTTTATTAAATCCTGACACTTCAAACAAGAGTATCCAACGTAGTGGGATGTTTTTAATGTAGCGCTCTGAGAGCTGGATTTGAATGATACATTTGTTTGTTAGGCCAGCAAACCACCATCGGATAGCATTCACTTTCAGTCCCTCAGACTGAGCCATATTAGAACCAGTGACATTGAGACAAAAGGCAACTGAATGCCACTATAAATCCCTTGAGCCATCCAATTCCTCTGCTTTCCAACACACACTGTCAAGTTTATTAAACGAACTCTACTCATCATCTTGCACTGTGCTGGAGGAAAGGAAATTATCCTCCAGTTGGGTAAAACCTGGGAGCGGAGTTGTCAGGTATAGAATACCTTTTATATCTTCAGAGGGACCATTGCCATTTAGAACAAATCCAAAGCAAATGGTATAAAACGGGTTCAAGCCTGTCATATTCTGGGTGCACTCAACTTCCACTGAAGTAAAGGAATTAAGAATACTTGCAACCTTGCAAGGTTGTACCCTATATATCCTTGTATCTTGGGACTAAATTCTGCTCAAGAAGATATGTGCAGCTCCTGTTGACTTCAGTGGATTGTGCATGTTTGTTAAAAGGCAGAATAATGCCTTCGTAGGAGAAACTGAAATTGACACGAATACAAGTTTACATTGTGGGCAGACAAATAGCTACAGAACTGATAAACAAAAGTACATAATCAGAAACTACAGGTGCAGGCGAAGTCTACATAACCTATTTGCTGAACAGATTAGTCAGTTTGTGTATTTAAACTGCCATGGTAGTGTAGACAGCAAGAAATGATGGTATATAGGCTCTGATGTGAGGGTATAATTTCATAGATTCTACTAAATGAAATATGAGAGTGAATTTCTAGCCTACCTGATGTTGCATCTTGTGCGCAGACAGCCAGAAATGCAATACTTAGGCCAGTTATCCATTTAGTTGAGGTGACTGGATGGCTAATTCTCTTGGTTTTCTCTGCAAGTCTTTCCTCACTGGACTGCTATTAAATATTTAGGATTGAAATCTAGCAAATAGGAGTATAAGGAGAATCCTTGCACTTTATTTCCTTTGCCAAATAGACTGAAATGGACTGAAAATGTAATCACCAGCAAATGTACACTATGCACAGCAGGAACTGAAGAGGGGGTATTGCAGCCTTTCCCCAGTCATAAGACCTAGGGAGAAGAAGAGGAGCTCCCAGCAGCAGAACCAGCCACTAGAAGTGAAGGCCCTCCTCATCCCTAGTAGGAGGTAGGGGTAGTGGGGCATCTTCCAAACTTAGTCTGTGGTGTCAGCTTCTTACAACTTGATTTTTGGGACGCCTTTATTTATTTGCCAATTGTTTTGCCTCAGACTCCTCCTGCTTTTCTCCCTTAATAGTTCTGCCTCGTTGTCCCTGCCTTCCATACACTCTTCCTCCTTTCCTCTCCCTTCTTCTTCCCCTTCTTTTTGCCTTTGCTTTTGTTTGGTTTTACTAATTCTCACCCCCAACCCCATTTAAAAAGAAACACAGGGCTTGTGTACATGGGGAAATTGACCAGCATAGCTATAGTACAATAATTATAACTATTCTGCTGTATCTATCCGGTTTAACTCCCAGTGTGGATGCTGTATTCTGACTTTATTCCAGAATAATTCTTCCACTATAGCTACGCTGGAGTATTTCCCTATGCAGACAAGCTCTAAGGTTTGTGCCAGGTATCACTTTGATAACTTAAGTTCTGCATCCATTTACTTCCTACTCTTCGTGTGTGTTATGTCTTTTAGAGTGTAAGCTTTTTGGGGAAGGGATTCTCTTTTCTTGAAAGTATGAACAATGCCTAATTCATTGGGACCCTGATCCTGACTGGGGCTTTGGGCACTACCACAGTATAAATGATAATCACCGATAGTCTTTCTTTCCAGCGTGGGACTGTTATAATATAAAAAAATGACTGGCTAAAACTTACTAAGTATTTGTGGCACCTTAGAGACTAACAAATTTATTAGAGCATAAGCTTTCGTGGACTACAGCCCACTTCTTCGGATGCATATAGAATGGAACATATATTGAGGAGATATATATACACACAGACAGAGAGCATAAACAGGTGGGAGTTGTCTTACCACCTCTGAGAGGCCAATTAATTAAGAGAAAACAAACTTTTGAAGTGATAATCAAGCTAGCTCAGTACAGACAGTTAGATAACAAGTGTGAGAATACTTACAAGGGGAGATAGATTCAATGTTTGTAATGGCTCAGCCATTCCCAGTCTTTATTCAAACCGGAGTTGATTGTGTCTAGTTTGCATATCAATTCTAGCTCAGCAGTTTCTCGTTGGAGTCTGTTTTTGAAGTTTTTCTGTTGTAATATAGCCACCCGCAGGTCTGTCACTGAATGACCAGACAGGTTAAAGTGTTCTCCCACTGGTTTTTGAGTATTTTGATTCCTGATGTCAGATTTGTGTCCATTAATTCTTTTGCGTAGAGACTGTCCGGTTTGGCCAATGTACATGGCAGAGGGGCATTGCTGGCACATGATGGCATATATCACATTGGTAGATGTGCAGGTGAACGAGCCCCTGATGGTATGGCTGATGTGATTAACCTGTCTGGTCATTCAGTGACAGACCTGCGGGTGGCTATATTACAACAGAAAAACTTCAAAAACAGACTCCAACGAGAAACTGCTGAGCTAGAATTGATATGCAAACTAGACACAATCAACTCCGGTTTGAATAAAGACTGGGAATGGCTGAGCCATTACAAACATTGAATCTATCTCCCCTTGTAAGTATTCTCACACTTGTTATCTAACTGTCTGTACTGAGCTAGCTTGATTATCACTTCAAAAGTTTGTTTTCTCTTAATTAATTGGCCTCTCAGAGGTGGTAAGACAACTCCCACCTGTTTATGCTCTCTGTCTGTGTGTATATATATCTCCTCAATATATGTTCCATTCTATATGCATCCGAAGAAGTGGGCTGTAGTCCACGAAAGCTTATGCTCTAATAAATTTGTTAGTCTCTAAGGTGCCACAAGTCCTCCTGTTCTTCTTTTTGCGGATACAGACTAACACGGCTGCTACTCTGAAACTTTACTAAGTATTGTTCATTTTTCAAAAGTTTCTATGTAATGTAACATAAATGCTTTTAGGATATGAAAATTAACCTTATTGTAAGTCTTAATTCTGTGCTCTATTTCCAAAAAGCATCATTGTACTTCATTTCTAGACGTTTTCCTTAGACGAACATTTGAGCTAATGTATACTACGTGGGTAGCCCAAAGTCACCTACTCTGGTACCAGATGTTGTTATTCACTCCCCTGAAAGGATTGCACTATATTAAATGAAATATCAGAGTACTGACTGTATTGCCCCTGCACCTATATACCCTTGCTAAATTTAATTTTTAATTTAGAGACAAGAATATACTTTTTGGGAGAGAATTTTCTCCCAATGAAGTTAAACAAAATGTGCGTCAGGCAACAGTTTGAACATGTCATACACTCTCTGCAGAGAGATAATAAACTGCTCACTTTTCTCTTTAGGTGGAATTTTCAGTCTCCTTTTCTGTTCACATTCTTCCTGTTTCATTTTTTGTTCTGAAGAATTATTATTCTTAGCTCCCTTTTTTAACCCCCTTCCCTTACTCTGTCTCTCACACTTGTCCTTTCCTCCCCTGTTTCTGTTCCATCACTTGCTGCTCTCTCACTCCTCCTCCCAAGGGAAAACCTGCCATCACTGCATTTCAGTTTTCTTGCCTCAGAATCTATTTCCAAAATCCTGTTTCCCCCCCCCCTTTTTTTAAGGGATGTTGCCCAAAATTACTTGCTGTTTTGACTAGCCATAGAGGAAAATAATCTCTCTTAATGAGCCCATTACATATGCCAGCCAAATACCTTTTTGAATGCCAGATATTTAATGCAGTAGAACTGGATGCTTACCTTAAAAGTAAATTACATCACAAAATAGTATTATAAACTCACTTTCAGGCTTGTAAATACATGTCATTTTTTAACCAGGTTACCACCTATTGCTTGAGGTTTAACCAATTCTCAAACTGCCAAATTAGAATCCATGTTAGTCGATGGCCTGTTTCATCTGTGTTCGTATAACTTTCTTGTTGGACTTGCTTTGATCACAACTTTAACAAACAACCAAAAACAAAAAAAAAATCCTCTCTCCAAGTGTAACTTTAAGGGGAATATTTGGCCAAAGATCCCCCTTACTACACTCTGGGTAAACTCTTCAAGGAGTGGACAGCCAGGGGAAGATGCTTTCTGGCCCAGTTACAAAGCCCTCTCTGACTAATTGATTGTTAGCCAGGAAAGAACTTTCCTCGTTTTGGCAAGCTGGGGGACTCACAACTCGGTACCAAAACTACTGGGCTTCTCCTTTATCTCCGACACTTGTGTAAGCCAAATAGCCATAGGGCAGTTTTGTTGTCAAACTAACTTGTGAAGAAAGCAGGCTTAGGTCACCATTGACGGCTATGCTTTTGATCTTAGGAGGTAAAAGCTATCTCAGTAAGGAGCAGCCTCCGTTGTGCAGTATCTGTGGCCTAGCGGCAAATTTATGGAGGCAAATTTAGGCTGTGCAATGCCCTTAGTAAAATATTAGATAAATCTTCCATATTTTATTTTAAGACTTTACATAGATGTTAAAAGGACTTTCAAAACTATTTTTAGAACTACCTCTTCCAGTATCTGTTTCTCTCTGGGAACAATGTTCCTCTCTCAACAAGAGCAGATATCTTTTTTGCAACTTTTGGGCAAGGCAGGTAGAGTCCGCTGATGCCAGATCCAGCCATTGATCTTCATGAGGGACTCCCACTAAGGTCAGAGTCTTGTGCAAAAGCTGATGGCAGCTTTTAAATATCAGTAAGTACCATGTGAAAGTAAAGGTTCCCATCCTGCAAGCTGCTTCGTACAGACAGACCCCTGCACTTGTGTGGAGCCCCATTGCTGGATCAGGACCTACATTTTTAAAAGCGGATTTCTGCTTAGCACTTGAATGCATGTGAAGACTTGGAAACATTTAGAGTTTAAAAGTCTATTATTCAGAATAAAAAAAATGCTTAAGAGTTTCAAATTAGTCCAAGTTCTATTAGGACTCAGGACTCTGTTTTTCCTCATCCATTGAAATGCATAACATCACTTTAATAAACTATCAGTAGTTGAGCAAGATTAGTTTCCTGTTCAGTCATTTTATAATATTGAATAATTTAACTGCCAGTGGACTTGTTTAAACAGGTATGTGTAGTAGTTACTATCGTGGGGAAAATATTGGTTTCATTTTTATTAAAATTTCATTAAATTTTATTCATGAAAGTCTGATGATGGCACTGAAGAACATTAGAGGAAATCTCTTTTTGTTCTTCCCCAAACAGCTGACCAAGTGCCCTCTGCCTTGGCCTACACCACCAGTCTGGTTCCTCCCTTGCCTTCAGCATTTGGAATTGTATTAAACTGTGGCTTTATTATCTGGATTAATGCCCACTGAGGATTAGATTGATATCACTGACATCACTTCACATGTGACCTAAAGGTTATTTTGAACTAGTGTCTCCAAACGAGACTATAGTTCACTGACTCGTATGGTATCTTTTTGCTTTTGTCCTTATGCAGTGGAAAAAGCAGTTCTAAAAAGATCACCCAAACTCAAAAAGGCCACCTGTTCACCCTTCTGCTAGGCATTCCTCTTGTAAGCATTTCTTTTTTCTTTTAAACACCACTCTGAAACAGAGTGGTCTGCACTGTGAAAAATCAGTAATGAATTGTTTCTTGCAGCTGAAGTGCTGCCAGACAGCATCTACAGAGTGGTCCCTACTAGGTGACACCAAATGTTCTCTATGAGCGGTGTTTAACGCCCTATCGCAGTGCTTCCATGGCTGACTATATTACATGCTATGTTCAGTGGAAGCCAGGATGCTAATTTACATATGTTTTCAGTATATTTTTTTCCATTAACATGTCTTAACAATTTGGTGCTCCCGCATTTTAACACGTGGAAAGTAATCTACCTGTTTATGTGGTTTATGAGAAGAAAGGTATGCCCCAAAGCTGCTATAAGGTTACTAATACTTCAAGTTACAACATATAAAGAAGAGTGTGTTTTGCCTCAAGTTGAGACAAATGTGAGTTAAGGTTGTGACTCCATTGGCTAATGCTCTGATATTCAGTTGCAGCAGGGGCAGGGCCTGAGTGTATTTCCTCTTGCACATCCTCCTCTCCTTTGGCAACAGGACTGCTACCTAGTGACTTTAGAGTGGGAATTGACAGCCCGCAACACTGGAGCTAAAGCTGATAACTCTCATGATCTTTAAAACTGCTTTTTAAAGCACCAGATATACATTTTCCCCGTGTTGTTAGCCAAGTAGTGCAGTGGAAGGATGCCAATAGGCATCTGTAGGGTTAATGAGAGCATAAATTCAAACATTCCTGCATGGCTCCTGCATGGGCTGTTGCAAGCTATTTACAAATAGACTGACTTTTAAATGCTTGTATGAGGGTAAATAGACCATCTAATCCTTTGAGCCCCAGAAGTTTATGAAATCATTCATTTAATTTTAAGGACTCTGTTAAATATATAGAACTTTAAATGTTCAAAGTTTGGTACTGTCTTTCTAAGATAATTAACTTCATTGCCACAGCAGGCTTGCTGTTGTTTTACCAACTCTGTCTCTTAGCCTCTCTACCTTAGCTTCCCTACCTAAGTGACTTGCCCAAGGCCACCCAATGAGTCAGTGGTAGTCCGATTCAGACCGTAGTAGTTTGATGCCTGATATTGTAGTGGTGCATGCTGGTGCTTTTATACTTAAAAATTTGTAGTGGAAACTTTATCTCTTAGGATTTATAACTCTGCCATCATAATTCACTCCTGACTAAAACTTGGCACAAAAGGTAGCAGGCTGGTTGTATTCTCCCGCCCGTCCTCTCCTTCTTTACATGCTATTAAAATGAGACTGTTTGTTTATTTTATCGGTGGCTGGAGGGAGGAGAGAGTAAAGGTAGTAAATTATGTTGGCATGTGTCCTTTTTGTAAGGAGTGCTTTTGATACTCTTTTGTAGTCAGATGTCTTAAATCAACTTGGTTTTAAAATGAAAGTTGTCAAATAATTAGTCCAAATAAAATCAATTAAACTTAGAAATAAGAGATACTGTCAGTCAAATTAGTTCAAACTTTAGGTTTTGTAAAAAGTAAGCTTTTACAAAAGTGGAGATTAGTAAAGTTTCCAGGGACATAAATCCTATAGAAACAGTTATTTTAAAGAAATACACTTTTCCCCATCATGTTTTCAAACCAGAGATTGTGGCATTGTGCATGACAACCGGAAAGTTAAATTGATTAGAAACTGACTTCACAAAAGTGATGAAGACAAGTCTATTTTTATTGTCCCAGCTGATTGAAATGCAGAAAGTAAGCTACTAGCATCAATGACAAAAAGTAACATAGACTTTTAAAATGCTTTCCATTTTAATAATGGAAAGTGGTGGTGGTTGTAAGGACATTTTGTAAATCATGATTCTTATTTTCCTTGAAGACATGCATGTAAATAAAGAAAGACAGCTCCTACTAATGCTTAATGCATATGAGTGACTTTACTTAAACAAGTAGTTCCATCTCTCAGTAGAACTACTTAGTTATCTGCAGGGTAGGACTCTGTATTACTGAGACCTGCAATATTGTACGTATGAAGCATCTTTTTAGGTGGAGTCTAACATACACACTGAGGACTGAATGCTGCAGGAGGTTATAGCAATATTCTCATTGTAAGCACTATGTCCACTAGTGAGGGTTTTGCAAGACTGGTTTCTTAACATTTTTCCATGGACTTATATAAACTATAATGGCTCTAAAGATCTTATCACAGAGGTGATGTGCCTTTTAAAAATACTTCCTAAAAACAAATTGCACAGTAGACCTCAACAGCTATTTCGGAGCCATTAGTCAAGTCGGTTAATGTTTTTACAAGTTCTTCATGTAGTTATATAATTTGCATCTTACAGTTTAAATTTAATAAGTCATAAGGTTTCCGGAGATCATCACTCTCGTTCTTCTAGGTTGATTGCTTTTTCAAAAAGAGGATTTAAAAATATAAAGGTAACTAAAAGTGAGAGAGAAATCGACAAAAGCAAAAAAAATAGAAGGGCGAGACTCTATCCTTGTGTCTGTTTTACAAACATTTTCACACAAGAAGCTGTCTTTTGTACCCCTCTTGCAGAGTGTTGGAGCCGAGGCTCCAGCACGAGCCCAAATGTCTACAGTGCTATTTTTGGCTCTGCAAGTCCAAGTCAGCTGACCCGGGCTCTGAGACTTGGTGCCACATGTTTGTTTTTTTTGCAGTGTAGACATGCCCATAGTGTATGTGTGCCAGGGGACCAAATTAAAGTTGCCTGGGCAACTTTAATTCTGACACTTCCAGACTTTTGAGTGGTTGGTTACTAATAGCCTTTACCTTTTAAAATAGCTTTTTTGGTATTCAATAATGTATACAGTTAATGAGGGGAAGGGGGAAGAGTCTCCATTAATGGGCCTGGTTCCAGTGGGATAGTTGTGGCATCACTTGGAGCTGGAGCTAGTGGAACATAACTTTAGAGCACCTGTAAAAGAAATCAGTATGCCTGGGATTTTCAAAGGTGTCTAAGGGAGTTAAGTTAGGCAAGGGCCTAATTCCCTTAGGTGCCTCTGAAAATTCCGACCTGTATGCTTCGACCTTATTTGGAATGAGCAGACTTAAATTTTGTTGCGGATCACCTTTGGGAAATGCCTAAAAACAAAATTCCAATGTCATCCCCCCTCCCTGGCTCCCCAATTGCCTGATAAAAGTACATATCAGAAAATAAGTACACCTTTTATATATCATACTGAAATGTTCATAAACTAGCAGACCTGTCAAATACATTGTAACCATTTACTTTAAAAAAGTTAATGCAAAAGATTATTCATTTAACCAGTTTCTAATTCGTTTTTCAAAATAATAGCAGCATTAACCCAAGAATCTTCCCCAAGTTTATAATGGTAGTGAATTTAAAGATATGTTGTGTATTGATAACTTAAGATCCATAAAGTATTTTGTATTTATGATACCTTGGCTATGGCTTTTATCTCATGGGCTCTTCCCTTGTGCATGCGCACACATATATATGAGATGCTAAACTAATAATAATTTCAGTAGCTCTGTAACAGTTCGTGATTATTCTCAGACTCAAGAATAAAGCTAGCCAAAGATACCAAATTTCAGCACTTTAAAAGGGTAGTACAATTTCATACTGTCTTGTGTTCTAGTCAGAATAGTATCCAGATATTTAATAATAGCTTAGTGAAAAATAATTCTTGCAGGCGTGGCATTTTGGGAGTGTGTGCTTGAGCACTCATATCACTAAGGAAGTATAGGCTACCTTTATCAAGTTATTAGAGGAACAGCTCATCCCAACATGCTGTGAGGTCAGAAAAGAACACATGCCAATAAATATTTCATTGCTATATTTTTTTTTATGTACCCTATCTTCATTTGATGGGAAGAATAAAATATATGTGCCTTGGAGTCCATGCAGCATAGTTCAGAGGTGGCTGTTTAACTTAGTTCAAAGAGAGAACTTTGGGCATTTGATCTGGGCGAGCAAAACACTGTTATAAACGAGCAGTGAGCGTGAGGAGTAACTTCTTAGATGTTACTGCTACAAAATAGTAGCCTTGGTGTACATACATATGTCCTCTAATGATGTTGGTGATATAATTGTTAAATGACTTTATTTTCCTGATTACACTGGTGCCTTTGAGGTTTATTTCATGTGGCTATTAAAGTGTTGACAAAGAATAGTGTTACACCTGTAACCAATAGCCTCTTGATATCTGAATAAAATACTTGAAGTAGAAACTACATGGATGTCCAGAGTAGCTAATAGAAAAATATTCTGTAAGTCTCTCAAAGGGAAATAATTATCCTTTAAATACTTTAATGCTTCGTTCTGGTCTGCACTAAAGAGTTAGGTCTACCCACCTACATTGCTCAGGGGTGTGAAAAATCCACCCCCCTGAGCAACCATAGTTAAGCCGACCTAACCCTCATGTAGACAGTGCTAGGTTGATGGAAGAATTCTTTCGTCTGCCTAGCTACCGCTTCGCAGGGAGGTGGATTACTTATTCCTGGTTTCATGCTTGCCAACTCACCCTCCCACTTCAGCAGCAGCCCACTGGGGACGCTGGGCTTCCAATGTCTGCATCTTCAGGATAGTTCGCTGGGCAGACTGCCCTTGGACCAAATTTCAAGTAGCAAAATCTTTTGTGAAAGAGGTTACTTTTTTTCACGCAGGTCTAGCCACAATCCTTAAAATACAAATCCCACAAACATATCTTATGAGAGTAAACCTTGCTGGAGGATTTAAGACAATCAGCTAGGTGTCTTGCTTATCTGCTTGGCAAGAATGTTTCTTCATGAAAAGCTGCAGCTGTAGGCAAGTGTACCCAGAACCCAACATAAATCCATGGCACTGTAGGGCACACAATACATCAGCAGCCTGCTCATATTGCAAGTGAATTTGCTGAGAAACTAGTTTAGTGAAAATATGAAGAATAGCATTCCACCCTACACCTTAGTGCAATGACTGAAGATGAGAAGGGGAACAAACCCCTCAAGCCCTACTGATGCCCTCTTCAACATGACTGAAGGACCCCATACGTTTTCATTATTCATTTCAACAGAAAATGGATTTAGTCCTAGGCTGCTTTGAATAATTTTCCTCTAACTTGCTGTGGTGGTAATGATTGTGATGAAGCAGAGACACTGCCAGCCAGCACAGCAGGGGTTAAAGAAAGCCTTTGGGCCCAGCTAGCCCCACCCCACTATACCTGCAGCCAATGACAGGCCTGGAGGGGGAATAAAAGAAGGAAGCTCAGTTCAGGGGTGACTGGCAAAGAGGCAGGAGCTGGCTGTCTCCCTGCCTGAAGGGATAGAGCACCAGTGCCTGCCAGTTAGGGCAGCCCCCTGGAAGTAAGCACTGGTCACCCCAGCCTTAAAGGCTGAGGCCACTCAGCCAGCAGGGGGCTGAGAGCCAGGTGATCTAACCACTAGGCTGCCCGGCCACCCAAGCCCTGTTACAGTGATCAATATTGCATCTTTTATTGTCTGTTTCTTTGTAATGTGAACAAAAGCAGCATACTGCATGCTAGTTAAGAATGCCACTTTCAATGACTGATTTATAATAACAATCAATACACAAGTTATTTCCAAGGACAATTTTGATAAGAGGTAAAATTTTTAAAAGCACATAAGTCCCATTTGCAAAAGTTTAACTGAAAGTCAGTGGGACTTAAGTCCCTTACGAGCTCAAATCTTGCTTTTCTTGTAGGATTCAAAATTTCCAAAGAATGAGGGAGCTTGTTTAAAAAATTCACATGGAGTATATGAGATACTGGGTGTTTGATTTATCTGGAACAGTCCAGGTGATCTTTCAGATTTTAGTAATCTTTGCCTATGTTTATGTGGTGTTTGCTTCAGGTAGGGAATTCCTTCATACCCCAAAATTTTCATCGGGACATTTTCATCTGATGCGACTTTGACTTTCTTGGAGGTCAAGAAGTCTCTCTCTTTGATCTGTGTAATACAGTAACTCTTAGCTTCTGTAATCTGGCTGTGTGCAAGAGAGACTTCTGCTGCTAACCAAAGTCATGCAGACTGTGGTACAGTAGAGTAGCCAAATGTTTACTCCTGTCTTCGCTAAAGGGAATTCTTGCTTAAAAGATATTGGATATTAGTTTGTTCCTTAGTTAAAAAAAAAGAAAAAAAATTGGCTCAAACTACTATACAGAAACCAAGCACTTGGCAGGCTTTGCTCTAGCTCAGACTGCCATTTAAATAAGTTTCAATATGTCCTTGTTCGTATTCAACCAAGTCCCTTCCTTATTCCATGCCAGTAGTCTGGGTTGTGTTTTTCTTTGCAGTGATTGTGGCAGCTCGGTGTTGTGAAGCAGATGCTCGAAACTGCGCTTACTGTGCTCATGTAGTCACCTGCAAAGATATTCAAGAGCACCTGAAGGTGCACCCCTTGCATGTGGAGAAGACAGTTGTTTAGGGGCTGACCATATGACCATGGCTGAGAGCTTGTGTCCAAAGAGGATGCCTCCTTTATATGTTGTAAATGAAGGTTAAATGGAACAAAGTGTTAAGATTACTTTGAAAATGGCATTAAAACTCATCTTGAACATAGAAGAATGCTGGACCTTCTTCTCATGTAAAATATTATACATAAAATGTTATGAGGCAAGCAGCATGGCTGCCACCAATCAAAACTCAAGCCATAACCCCCCCAAAAATCCGTATTGTGTAGAGAGCACTTTACTTCCAGATTTAGGATGAAGAATTCGGTTAGTTCACCGCTTTGTACTGAACTGAAATGCCTGCAGTTATTGTTTGAATGTAAACTTTCCCCAGAACTGATGAATGTTCTATAGATACTAGTTTAATTGTTGGCTTAGTCACTTTCTTTAAATAATGACATGGAATGTGCAGTGCATTTGAGTGACTGTTTCTTGCTTCATGTAGTGTTACAGGCCATAAAGCCGAGGTCCAACTAATTTTCATCATCTGAAAAGAGCAACATCTTTAAGAGTCAACTTTTTATGGTATGTGCATGTAACCAGCAAAGGGGTTAAACTTGATCCTTGGCAATCCATTGCCTCAGCCTTATTTTGCTATTAATTAAAGTTCTAGGTATGCTGTAAAGCTTGGCGCGCCCTCTGCACGGTATCCCTTACTGTGGCTCTAATCTGTACTTCTCTGTATGCAAATATGCAGAGTCACAAGAATCCTGCTATCTCAGGGCTAGTCTGCACTGGACACACTATAATGGCACAGCTGCAGTGCTGTAGCACTTCAGTGTAGCCACTCGCTACAGTGAAAGGAGGGATTCTCCCATCAACGTAGTTAATCCACCTCACCAGCAGATGGTAGGTAGGTCGACAAGAATTCCGCCATTGACCTAGCACCGTCTACACTGGGAGTTAGGTAGGCTTAACTATGTCGCTCAGGGCGTGGAATGTTCACACCCCGAATGACACAGCTGGGTCAACTTAACTTTTGAGTGTTGACCTGGCCTCCGTATTGTGGCAAAATCTTGTAGCTCAGTTCTCCCACCCTTGCTGACAAGATGTGGTATCTTACTATGCGGATAGCATTATTGACATTAATGGCACCACTTGCCTAGCATGGTGTGCTATGCAGTGTGAGTAAGGGTGGTAGAATCAGGCCTGGTCTGACTTCAGTAGAAGTGTTCCAACATACGCACAGTGGAATATTAGAAATCTGGACTCTGCCTTAATCTTAACGATCATAAAGGTTCATTATGTAATGCATATCAGTCATAATACGGGCTGACGTCTGCCACACGTGTCATTCAAGCTTGTTGTGAATTCATTGAAAGCATCTCTTTAAAACAGGAGGAGTTGTAATAATCACAATGGAAACCTTGCCTGTTTTCAAAGAATTAGTTGCCTCAGGCCAGATACAATAGCAACTGGAAATATTTATACACATACGTTCAGAGGAGTTGGTACAAGAGAGTGGCATGGTATTTTATGTCACAATACTAGATTCAAGTCTTGCCACCAGTGAGTTTGATTCTACATGTTCTTCTCTCTGCCATTTGTGCACATAGCAGTATTGGTTGGATGCATTTGGTAGGCTTTTCTCCAGAGAGGTGAAGGCCTGGAATGGTAGAGATTGTGATCACATTACAATAGTTCTTTTTCATCTTCCAACTGCTTTACAAACAGTCAAGCCTTCAATAACCCTGTAAGCTAGGGGATTCCCCTCTTTTACAAATGGAGAAAACTGAGGAAGAGAGACTGTTACCTTGCCCAAGCTTCCAAGGCAGTTGATATGAGAGCTATGATGAGAATTTAGAGGTTCCTGGCTGCTAGTCCTGTGCTCACTCGCCTTAGGTCATTGCTAATTACTCCCTCATTTTTAAGAGCACTACATTATCCCACAAATATTTAAAATAGTTCATCTGTGTCATGTTTGTGTCACAAACAGGTGAAAGTGGAGACCTGAAGAAGGAAGGCTGTTCTGTTTAAAATGCCACTTTGTCCTTAAGTTTAGAGTTGCAAAAGTAATGAATAAGTCAGTGCAGGAATGACTGGTCATTCCTTCTCTGACTTCTCTTCCTTCTCTAAGTCAGCCCTTCTCTGAATTTCTTTCCTTTAGTTAAGCAGAGTAACTACCATCACAACTGGTATCTTTGAAAGTTAGCTTGTATTTAATAATTTAGTGAATGTTATAGCCACAAACTATAGACCTTGAATTTTGGTTTGGGGTTTGTTTGGTTTTTTTGGGGAGGGAAGAAGGGGGGCGGAAATCTCAAAGGAGTAAACCCACACATATGTGCAAGACATTTTTGGATAAAATCAGTACACACAGATACTTTGTAGGAATGTGGGTTTGTGATCCATTCAAGGATATCATCAAAATACTAGCCTATACTAAACTCCTCATGTGCATAATCAAGAAAAACCTTTGTTTTTTGTGGGTAACTCTCTTTTTCCTCCCCTCACAAAGCAAACAAACAAAAACCTGTGGCTAGTTGTTGTGTGTTTCTGTATGACCACAGTTCGGATGAAATCATTCAGGGGAGAGGTACTCTCTTCAGTCCCTTTTTGGTCCTGATCTCGAAGCCATTTTCCGTGTTCTTAACTTGAAGCCAACAATTCTGTTATGCAAAGGCATATTCTCAATGTTTTTGTCTGACTGGGAAGTGGCTTGCAGATCCAAATTTTCCTGTATAGTACACCTCTACCTCGATATAACGCTGTCCTCGGGAGCCAAAAAATATTGCCGCGTTATAGGTGAAACCGCGTTATATTGAACTTGCTTTGATCCGCTGGAGTGCGCAGCCCCCCTCCCCCCCCGGAGCACTGCTTTACTGCGTTATATCAGAATTTGTGTTATATCGGGTCGCGTTATATCGGCGTAGAGGTGTAATAGGCTTCAGTTCCCAGCAAGCCTGTTGGCTACATTCAAGTTTTGGTACCTCAAAGAACCCGTTCAGGTTTACAAACACAGAATGAGTTCCCATGACATGTCAGTGCTTGATATTGTTCTAATTTAGACTAGTTATGACTGATACACATTTGTCTAGATTCCAAACTTGTGCTTTGCAAGCAAAAGTTATAGGTATTTTGGTTGGCTTTTTCTTTATTTCAGCTCTCTGTCATGTTGACCAAATATTTTAAGCTGATATTTGAATCTAAGGTACAGTTTCCCTTGAAAAAGCCTAACACAGATGTACAATTAGTAATTTGGAGAAATTCAGACACTCCAGGAATTATGCAAACTTTACATGAGGTTCATGTATTCAGCATTTTGCATAAACCTGCAAATGTAATCACTTTTGTCATCTGGGTCCCTATCCACAGTATGCCACAGAAGGTGCTAAAATGTGAATTGGGCATGTCACAACTTCAGAGCCTGCTGCAGATCCCTCTTAAACATGAATTTGGACAGAATAATTTTGTTCAAACTTAGAGTTGTGCTGAATATGTTCCTTTTTTTCTAAAATTAAACACTAATCCTCCCCAAATTACTCCCACGCTTGGAGTTTCACCGTCCTGAGAGACGTTCAGAACATACATTGAGTTGGTGCGGTATTTCAGTTAACTATTAAGTTCTTCAGTGTGGTTCATGTTCTGATTTAAGCTTGAAAAATCCACTTGCCTCAGGTGAATAACTTGCCCTAACAAGCAGTGGGACTTGAACCAAAAAATTAAGGTGTCATTTGGCATAAGATAAAATTTAACTTTACAGATGTGAACAATATGAACTAATGCAGTGTGCTCTTCAACCAGTGCTATTTGCATTGGTTGGCCAAACACCAGCAGAATGAAATAAGACTCTGGTCAGTTTAACTGCTACTGCTTTCAGAACCACGTGAGCAACCGTGAAACTGAGAAGAACCATGTCCATTTCATGCTGCTGTTTGGAAAAACTTAAGAGCTGCGTCAGAGCGAGGCACTGAAGGACCACCCAAAAAATAAAGGCTGGAGGAATTGTAAAATGGTGGAGATCCTGTCCACCCATCCCCACACCCCACCCCACCAGCTGCCAGGAATAGCCCCAGGAGTCTGGAAGGCGGGAGAGAGACAACAATCCCTTTCAATAGCTACAGAGGGTGGGTGGAGCATGAAGATATCTATATGTCACAGATGGGCAAGAAATAAGAAGCCCCAAGCAGAACACGGGCAACATTTTTGGTACCTTCCTCCTTAGCAGCATTTGTTGGTGAGGATGGTGATGAGCTTCACATCAGTGAGTTTTTGTGGACCCCAGTAACAAAGCCAAACCTTTGTCTTTGGCATCTCCCTAGTTGTAGATTTAGGCTTTGAGCTAGTAGGTGTCCGGCAAACTTTTCATGTCTTATACTTAGATCAGTGATACTCAGACTGAGGCTCACGAGCTGCAAGTGGCTCTTTAATGTGTCTCCTGCAGCTCTTTGCAGCACATGATATTAAAACACCGTGTGATTTAATTATTCACCAATATAAGTTCTTCACCAATAAGGATGCTTTTATTATGATACTAACCAATTGTAGCTGATAAAATAATAATGGTTCTCAGTCATTTTGCTGTGAGAATAATGTATATAAATAGTAAATGGAAACAATGAATTCACACTACTGTGACTCTTTTGGGTAATGTTGATCGCCAATTTGGCTCCTAAACCACTGAGGTTTCAGGCTAGGTCTACACTACGGGCCTTATAGACGCTCTCCTGCCAGCATAATTAAACCACCTCCAAGGAGCAGCCTAAGCAGGAGACCTCTCCACACCGGCACTTTTATCGGTGAAACTTACGTCAGTCCGGGGTGTGGTTTTTTCACACCCCTGACCGACAAAAATGTTACTGACAAAAGGGCTAGTGTAGACGTAGCCCAGTATCACTGACTTGGATCATTGTAATGACTTAAGTTGGCATGAATCTGACTACTTTCCCTGTAAGTATGTGCTGGTGTCAAATACTGATTGACTTAATTGTTTGGTTTTTCTTTGACTCTTAGACTTAGGGGTTCTCAACCTTTTTCTTTCTGAGCGCCCCTCCCCCCCAACATGCTATAAAAACTCCATGGCCCACCTGTGCCACAATAACTGTTTTTCTGCATATAAAAGCCAGGGCCGACGTTAGGGGGTAGCAAGCAGGACAGTTGCCTGGGGTCCCATTCCACAGGGGCCCCCACGAAGCTACATTGCTCAGGCTTCGGCTTTAGCCCCAGGTGGCAGGGCTTAGGGTCCTGGGCTTCAGCTCCATGTAATGGGGCTTCGGCTTTCTGTCCTGGGCCCCAGCGAGTCTAATACTGGCCCTGCTTAGTGGCCCCTCTGAAACCTGCTCGCGGCCCCCCAGGGGGCCCCAGACCCCTGGTTGAGAACCACGTAGGCTTTTTAAAGGCAGGGAGAAAGGTGTACCATGAAATTGGAAGGCAATTGATTTCTTAGAAATCAGTATCTAAAATGTTTAAATCGAATGGATGAAGGGAAGAATGGTTTATCGTGGCTTCATCGACATAAGGCAACCATAGCGGTACAAAATCTAGAAGCCATGAGACTCTCCAGAGGAGTTGGTCTCTGATAAGCAAACTGACAAGCTCTTTGACTAGCCTTTGCTGAGAGCTCTGTTTGAGAACCATGGTGAGTGCAGCGTATTTTTAAAAATGGATTTCCAGGACTTTCTGAATGTCGTTTTGGGATAGCACACACGATTGAAAAATGACTGTAGTGCAGAAGGGTTGCCTCTGACAAAGTCTTTCCCCAGCTATTCAGCAAGTTGCTAATAGCTTTTAATCTTTTAAATGCTTTTTTTTTTAAATGCATTAAAAGGGATTTGAGGGGCCATTGTTAACTCTAGCCTGAAGTACCTGATGTACTAATTATTGGCAGGTGGGGGGAAGAAAATGGAGACTGGCCCCCAGTGCAGTGCACTCTAATTGGCATGCAGTACGCTAACAAGACACAAGGTGGGAGCCCAACTAATTTAATACCAGTAACTTGTTTTGAAGAAGTACTGCGCAATTTCTTCCTTTGAAGCAGGTTGGTAACCTGAATATTTTCCTCACCATCTCCTAGAACAAATAAAGATGAGACAAGAAATATGTGGACTTTAGCTGTAAAGTTTTTTGCATGGAACAGGAAAAGGTTTACAATGAACGTTTGTAAGCAATTAAGTATTGTTCCCTCCTGCAAATCTCACATTTTAAAATTCTGCTACCCATAGTAAACCACTCACTGAGTATTATTTGATTTTAATAGTTTAATTTTAGGTTGGATTTATTGCCTAGTCCCATCCTCGACTTCATGGCATGAAACAAGCTCTCTTAGGGAGGATGGAAGTTGAGAAGACTTTGACTTGTGTGAGAGCAGTGCCAAGGAACTGACTTTTGGAGCTCCTAGGCTAAGATTCTTTGCTTGTGGGACCCGCACAATACCCATGTTAATTCTCTTCTCCAACTGCAGGCTTGAGGGAGAAGGGAGTCTTAACTGTGGGGTGTACAAAGGGACGTTGGCAGTCCAATGAGTCTGACTGTAAGGGGACTTCTGAATATTGGGTTGGAGGGACTGCAGTGAGTTGGAAGTCAGGGTATTTAACAAAGCTTCAGGAACAGGGTTGCTGCTTATGAAGAACCATCTAGGGAGCTGTGATAGTGCTTTCCCCTGGAGCTACTCCGGGCAGCAGGCTGTGAGTAGCCACCTCTCTGCAGTACTGGTGGATCTCCAGCATCAAGCCCACTCACTTGTTCCTTTCCCTTGTGGTTGCATTTGCTCTCTCTCTCTCTCTGCAAACGCTTCTGGAGGGAGGAGAATTGATAGTAGAGAAGCTAGTGAAAGCAGATGAAGCTGCTGTATATTGGTATAACACACCCATTCTCATCCTGTTGGGAAAGGTTACAATGTATGTGTTGGCAATACACAAATTCCCCAGGAAAGGACTGTGAGTATAGCCTAGAATATCCACATATAATCCAGTAAAGCAGATTGATGCTGAATCTAAATGCTGAAAAACATGGTTTTAAAAAAGTATATATTGGCTATTTAAATATTTGCAAAATGTGTTTTTTGACATAGCATTAGCATTTAAACTGAGAACAAAATGAGAGGTTTAGTGCTCTAAAATACTGCTTTTGGGGCGAAGACACTGATATGATTTTAACATCACCTGATGGAAAAGAACCCACGTAACAATGGTTAGCCTGGTACATATTAAAGTCAATAGTGGCTTATTTTTGTCCTTTGCAAGTGTATTAATTTCAGTGGTGCTCCCTGTACCACTGCAATGTATCAAAGCTCTGAGGCCAGGCTACCATGTCTATACTTGGAAAATATTAAATGCTGTTAGATGATGCTCAAACTAGAATTAAGGAAACCACGTGAAAAGGGAAGGGTTGCATGTGGTGTAGAGAGCATCAGTGTTTTGTTTTGTTTTTAATTTCTCCTATGTTTTGATTCGTGACAAGCCTTTTCCTGAGCAAAAAGTAGTGCAGTTTCTCTCTGTTTGCTCATAAAATTCACTTCAATATTGACTACTAAGGGGAAATGAAGGTCCCCTCCTAAAGTACACGATCAACTTTAAAATCATGTTTCTGTATGTATGATTTTGAATCTGTTGTTGAATTGTAATGCCTAAGATTAGTGAAGTATTTTTTTCCTCTCGTTTTCAGTTGGCTTACTTTGTGCATCAGACAGCACTTTGTGGGCAGTCACTTTCCAGTGTTCCTCCCCCGGCCAATTTCTTCCTGGTTGAAAAGGTCCTTATAAATATTAAAAAAAAAAAAAAGGGGGCAGAAAAACCTTTACACATTTGAAAGGGATTTTAAGGCTATATTTAATTTTATTTATTTTAATGCCAGAAAAGGGAATTTCTTAACATTTTGTTGGGCACGTTATAATCAAAGTACGGTCACATCCGTCTTTATAGGGTAGGTGTTTTCTGCTTTTTTTCTACATCTAATTTAAAACTAAAACAAAACTGTATGTACAGATATGGAATGCTCTCCCAAGTCTAATTTCTCTGTTCTTCCTGCTGCTAGGAAAGAAGGCTCTCGCTGGCTTATGACAGAGGTAGGCTTCCTCTCCCCACCCCTAACCAAATGATCAGATGTGGCAGTATGTTGGGGATTGGGGAGGGAAGGAGAAGCCAAAGAGATCCAGAGAGCTATACAGTATTTCACAGAGGGCAGCACTCCCATGTTTTCCTTACAAGTGAGAGCTGGAGAGGAAATAAGTTGAGCAAATTACCTCAGGTCTCAGTTCAAGACATAGGGTGCAGTTTTCCTTGCCCTCAGGTACCTGGATTCTCAAGAGGAGAAGATGGAGGGCCTGGGGAGTAGAGGTCTGTTGGAGCCTAATTTTTAAGGCCTACCCAGACCCTCCCCCCAACACCTCCCGTCCCCCCCGAACCAGAATTAGTGCTGCCGCCTCCTGCTTGTGGGGTCAATGTGACTGCAGCTGTGTGTGTTAACTGAAGTAACGGTGAGCGTGCTGGGCAGGTCTACTTCACTGCTTGTCGGTTTCCTGACCCACTCAGTGGCACTCACACTCTCTTCTCCTGGAGCTGTCTTGGGATTTGAGCGGGGGATAAGGGGCAGGGCTGAGGGATGGTGTCATCTCAGTCTGGCAAATGTCTGAGGGACAAGAGGGCTCCTCTTTCTCCACTGATACATATCTTCATTTGCTGCTTCCTCCTTTCGTCAGCAGGTGCACAAGGTGGTTTTTTGCAGAGCCGTGACAAAGATTGTGTTTGTACCTCTTTAATCTCAACTTTAAGGGTTGCCCCCCCCCCCCCTTTTTTTAACCTAAACTTAGCTAACAATGATGGTGTGCAAGGCAGGACAGAGCACAGCTCGTAATTTTGTATTGGCTGGGCAAGTCCTAACCATAGTAAATATTTGACTGTTAGGAAAGCAAGCAATATCAAATATAAAAGTCATTTTTTATTTTAGCATATTTCCCTGGGTCAAGGTGCTTTTACATACTTTAAAAAAGCAGTTTGGGGGGAACAGCTATGTAAAATGAGTATTTTTAGAGTCACTTTTCAACTATAACCATAGCTGAAAACATGCCTGGGATCTTCCCATACTCCAGAGAAAGTCAGGGTTGGTGAAAATTAACTGTATATTTGCAAAATCTCTTGTTTGGTGACAAAGCAAGAGGCAGAACAAAGTTTCACTTTACACATGCATCAGGTCATAAAGCAAGTTGGCATAAGCAGAATTTTGTAAAATAATGTTTTGACCTGTAAACTGAAAACACTTGACAGTGAATAAATATGGGGCACTTCATATGCGGTAGGTATGGAATATGGAATGGGACGTAGTTTCGTGACTATAACTATACTCTGAAAGGGGCATACTTTGAAGTTTTACACTATGTAAAGCTAGTTGGCTGAATATTTATATTGAGAGAAACATTTGAAGTTATTTACTTTTCATACCTTTAAGATATATTACAGCCAAATCTTTATTTCTGTGTTCAGTTTGGCTATTTTTAATCTATCTTAAATTGCGGCAATAACTTGTACAAGTTGAGGTATGTAAAATATAAATACTGTGGTGTGGTACTTTATAGTTTGGGTACCAAACAGTTATTTAAGTTGTGTACACTAAACAATTGTTAATTTATATTCGTAGTTTGGTTAGAGTGCAACTCCAACTGGAATACTGCAGGAAACAAATAGTTAATTTGGAGATATAGACTGTATTAAAGATGAAACCACAAAGCAGACACATTTGAGTTATTTTCCAAAGTAAGAGAAGAATGCCCCAATTCAGACTGTTGAATGCTTTCAGTACAGACAAGTTGCAGCTGACCTACAGTATTTAGGAACTTCCCCAGCTTTGAAATTCTCGGTCACTTCCTGCTTTGGTGAAGATGTTCTGGAATTCATTATTCTCTAACATCAGACACTAGGAGCCTCGCTATAACCCATGAAACTTGGGGTGCCCGTTATCCACAAAATAAATCATTTTGCCATTCATTAATGGCACTATCTCCAGGAAACAGGGAGGTGACATTGGGTATCAGAGAAGGGAACGTTTTCTTTGAAAGTAAGATTAATTTTTTCTGTGCTTACTGTCCTCCATTGTCAGGGTTTTACTCATGGGCTTCATTCCTCTTTATTTTAGTTTTCACCTTAAGTTTATTCTTAAATTGAATGACTCAGATTTCTTGTGGCTCCCAGATTATATGAAGGTTCATTTGATACTTTAAAATAGTTACTGGAAAAGAAAAAATGAATGTGGGTTTAAGTTGTTTGGGGGTTTGTGATTAAAAACAGCAAAAAGGTATACAGCACCAGACGTCATCCAGAACTGCACTATTCCTCAGATGTACTATATAAGGACAAGTTTAATTGTTTCAAAATATTAGTAGAACAATTTATTTTGTATATAGTTTACTGTGTCTCTATTGGATTCTTGTAGAAGACAGTAAATATATGCTTCAGAAAAGGAAGAAAATGTTAGTGTTTGCAATCAAATATAACCAGGTTAGCCTTGTGTGAAGGAGACTAACCATTTTTTGGCTTTCTTTCTTTTTAATTGATTTTTATTCCTTTCTTTTAATATTATAAATCTTTCCATCGCAGGACTCTTTTGGTGATGTGCCATCCAGAAAATGGCCTGTTGCCCTGATTTCCCCTGGTGCCTAAGGAAGCACTATCCCCAGTTATGCCAGCTTAAATCCATCTCTCTGGCAGCACCCTGCCACATTGTGAGACATTTTCTAAACTAAAACGGCTACTGGGTGAACCAGTAAGGCAATACCAAATAAGTTAATCTTTCAAATAAAGAATGTGTGAAATTAAATGATTCTGTGTGTAGAATGAGTTAATCATGAAGTCTTCATTTGTTCATATGCAATAATTGTCTTAAATGGAAACCTTTATCTTAATTGCACAACTTGTGATGACTGGTAAAATCTGTGGTTGTAGTACCAAACTTGTGCTCTGACACTGAGTCTGTAATACAGTATTTACCTGAGGAAAGCTGTCATCAGATTACAAATGCAGCATATTATTTTAGGAAAAGCCAATGGAAAAGGAACCCTATTTTGTTGTATATCATCTATGCATCTTTAGCTACAGTGCCAACATTATGACTTGTAAAGTTTTCTAAACTAGGTGAATAGCAATACCTCTGGCTAGTGAAGTAAATAGCTTGTAGATCTGGAACATGGCCTTTCTGGGCAAGGAACAGAGGTCTTTGGTGGGCTTCTGTAAAGGCGCTTTTGTTGCAGCTGTCCTTGTATAGAGTAGTAGGACCTGCAGCTGGGAGGCTTTTGCCAATATCTTAAGCGTCACAAAAACAAATATTCACTCAAAATAACATTTAAAAAAATAAACTTCTACTTCTTCCTATTTTCATAGTTAGCTTATTTCCTCAGTGCCATGGTTTTGTCTCCAGTACTGTAGATTAATAATCTTCAGAGGACCAGGACCTTCCTAGAAGTATTTCCTGTACATGTTTATCTGTCTTTAGCAAATTAGTTTTTATTGGTTCTTTTTAAATTTTGCTCTGAATGATAGGAAATTGTCCATAGTAATAAAGCTTTTTGCTAGAAAAATCTCAATGAAGCATTGTTGGGGGGTTAAAGTGCCTTTTGTAGGTTTTAGTCAATGGCATCCTTTAGGACATCTGCATGTAGCCTCAAATTCTAGAGGTCACCATCTTTGTGTTAGTTTTGGCTAGGCATTACTTTAGCTAAATTTAATATTCAGTAATAAGTGCAGCCAGAATCCTTTTGTCTACATACTGCCTGGTTCTGCAGAAGGGATACTGCTCAATCTAATATCAGCTCAAAGACTGCAATCGTTGGATGGAAGGGCCTACATAAGTAAAGTATTAACTTTTAATCAACAGTTTGTACTACTGTACTAAACCCAGACCCCTTGTTTTCTTGAATATCTTCAGTGGGATGGGAACAGTCATTCTCTTAACTATGCTATTAACTTGTTTCCCATCCAGCTAAACTAAGCTCAACTTTTGAATAGATGTCCTTTAGTCCCCCTAAAATATATTTATGTAGGGGATGGGGGTCAACTCCAGAATCCACTACAGACCCATTATGAAACTTTTGATTCAGTCTTAATGATCCAAATTGTGAATGTGGCTTCTGTGTTCTAACCCAGAATTGATGGATAGAGAATCTTGACTGTCGACTGGCTGCCTGTGCCTTGACTGATGGGTTTAAGGACCAGTCATAATTTTGGATTAGTGTAACGATCACAGAAACAAATCATTATTTAGAACTTACCTTCTTTGGGAAGAGTAGGAGGCTTCAGAGTGCTCCTCTCAGGAAAATCAGTTCTCAGCTCCACTGTTGAACAGCTAGATCACTGTGTAATCAAGGACTATAAAAATGTTCCCCATTTTATAGAGGAGGAGAACATGCTGGCTAATGGGATGTAGTTCTGTTGAAGGGCCTGTATGTTCTACAGAAAACACGGTGGTAGACAACCGGGTTTTAAAATTGTTTCAGGTAGCATGTTTTTTACCTCCACTGTAGACAGGACATAATTTGGTGTTTTTATAATTGTTCTCCAGTCTTTCACAACACCTTATACTTCAGTGGCTACTGGACAGTGGAACATGCTGTCAAACCAGGACCACAGCCCAGCATATTAGAGAAATTGGGGTGGGTGTCCACGACTTAAAACTTAGTGTGATGGGCTAATTAACCTGAAGTACAGTGACTTTCCAGTCTTTGCTAGAGATCAGTATGCCATTCTTCATCTCTGTGAGATAAGTGAACAAGTTCCCAGAACATTTCCTGCCGGACTTTCTGAGGATTGGCATCAGCTGTAGCCTTGCATGAAGCTCACCTTTCCCATCTTTCTAAACAGTGTAAATGCCCTAGTGATTGAGCAAATGAAAAGCAGGGGTTAGTGGCCAGTTTGAGAGAGTAGAAAGAGTTGCTGCCTCTGAATAAACAGATGGGCTAAAGCTCAACTTCGAATGCTTGGACTTAAGAACCCCCATAGAAAGGGGAGGATTCCTTAAGTGTTCATGTGGTTATGCAAATTCCATTTGGGGATGAGTAGCTGGCTTTCTGCCTAGACTTTCTGTTTGGAATTGAACTCTTGCATTAAGCACCAACTTCTTAAAATCGTTAAAT
The DNA here is from genome assembly GCF_011386835.1 of Chrysemys picta bellii. Taxonomy (NCBI): domain Eukaryota; kingdom Metazoa; phylum Chordata; order Testudines; family Emydidae; genus Chrysemys; species Chrysemys picta. The sequence continues at coordinate 193,041,193 of NC_088793.1, forward strand.
CCATTAAAGCTGGGTTGATCTGTTAGGCCTCCAGTAACTTACACTTTTCCTGGCAACAAGTTAAGTTTCTGTGGCATGTGCTGAATTACACCACTATCCCCGATATCCCAATTGTAATGACTTACCTCCTCCTCCACGCTGCACTCGCAGTGGAGAAAATGTGGGTTTGAAAGTTTGCATTGCCATGATGCTGGCATTGATAAATGGGCAACTTACTCCAGATAAAAAAGGGAGCCTGTCTGGCTTCCCTTTTCTCCAGTCCTTTATAGATCCAAATTTTTAATACTGCCAAGCACCTCCAGATTTTCTATTTACATGGAAATCTGATGTGGACTTCAGACATAAGGAATATATTTTTATTAGTTGCTTGTGTTAGCTGAAGGTAAAAAGACATAATCTTTGTGGTTTTCTTCTGCTCATGTACAAAACAAAATTATTCTATTTTAGACGTGTGACTTCTGAAGCAGCCCCTTTTAATACTGGAAGCATCACTTGGTTAGATTCAAGGAGATGTGGATTTGGTGCTGGATGTTAACAGTATCGGCAAGTGAATTATGATGTCCAGTCCCCCTGTTAATTATTCTGAGAAATGAATATTAATTATTTTAAGACAGATAGCATATGTATATTACCACGTAATTACCAACAATATGTACTCTGTGAAAATTCATTTCTAGTGGACACAGGGCGTTGGATAATCCCCTTGGCAGTTTGTGCTTGCTTAATCGTCTTGTTTCTGAGCCAAAACATCCTGTTCGAATATGGGCATGGACCTTCCATCTGTGTACGTGACCTCACCATGGCACCTGGGGAACACATTGCCATTAGATCAGCCTTTTTAAAAGATTTTGTTTACTTCATGCATTTTAACAAGGCTGATCTGTTCCTTTGATGCATGTTCATTATGCACAGTGAAGCACTGACCATTTTTATTCAACTTGGTGTGTAAGTTCTGGTGTGATTTATTTTTGTGCTGTATCTCTATCCATTTTCCTGTTGGGAAATTGATCCGAAAGTGTGTCCGTTTCAAAGTAGAACCACCTACCTTTTAATTGTAGGTTTTTCTCTTTTGTCATTCCTCCAGCTCCAGAGACAATATAGACATAGTGTAACTGGGTGAAGCCCCCATTTTTAGCTCGTGCACAGAAGTCTGTTTTGTTCTTTCTGTAAAACATTGGGGAATTTTATGTCAACATTATCTGAATTAACTCTCAGCTAAATCTGGATTTGGGCAAAATTTGGCAATTTGGGGTCCAGATAAGCATCCGTTGTTCCACTAGCATCCGCTAAATACATGTGGTTTGGATATACCCACAATGAGGGCAAGTGAAATTCAGGTAGGAAAAATGAGCAAAATGAAAATGTTCAACATTTTGTGAAACTGTCAGCAAAATTCAGACACGCTCTCTAGTCACAATCCTAGCAACTATTCTTTTTGGGTGAATGGGGTGACAAGTCAGAAGGTAGGTAATCCCCACCCTCCTGCCATTCTTTGAGTTAAGTATATTTTAAAAATTTAAGAAGGAAGGGGGAAAATCTCACTTTTGACAAGCAAATACCTCATAAGAAAATTTATCAGTTGCCCTCGCTGGTGGTGGTCTCACAATGGAAACCACAATGTTGACAAAGGGTGGACACAGAAAATGTCATTGTCTGTGTATATTCTGAAAAATGCTGAAGATTGGTGTAGTTAGGGGAAAAAAGCATATGCTGTAAACTGGTGCTTTCTTGGTACTGAGGGTTTTCAGTTTGGTGGGTATTATCGATTTAAAACACCCAGTTCAGAAACTGCTAATAAATACATGGAATCTGGCAAGACTCTAGCTTTTCTTTTTTTTTTCAAAGAAAACAAGCAGAAAAACAAATCCATCTGACCTCCAGTTGAAATCTTACAGGATGCTTTAAAATATCCATCGCTGCAATAATTATTATGCACAAAATTGAAGGGGGGTCCTAAATCTCATACGCAAACAAGTAAATGTAGCTGTCACAAAATGCTCAGAGCCATTGGCCTCAGTAGTATTGAGCTGGATACTTTTAAACAAATACGTTTTGTTGCCATGGTTGTCAAGCAAGTGGATTTTTCAGTTAGAAGCTGCAAGGAATATTACCTCTGCAACTTGTCATGTAGTCTGGACCCTTTTATTTAATAACGGGGTGTCCATCAACACTAGATCATGGAATTGTCAAGTGTACACAATACCCAGGTGTTTGAAGGAATGCCCTGCAATCGTTGCCAAATTCGTAGACTAGAAGTGGACAGGAAATGCTGGTACATGCCCACTGTATATGACACTGTTTGCCTTTCAGTACACACATTCTCCAGCATCTGTTGATGTATGGGGGGGGGGGGTCACCTTTATACTTATTGTTACCATTTAGTAGTGACTTTATACTGGCATATGTAGCATATTTAAGCAGCCCAAATATATTTTCACATGAAATGAAACAATTTGTCAAGAGTCAAACTGGAGTTGAGCACACTGCTCTGATTTCCAAACAACCACGATTGCCCTTTTTTAAGGGGAGACTTCAAGGGTAGAAAAGAGAAACATTAAACTCTGAAAATAATAAAATACAGGGAAATCCAGACGTTCTCAGGCAGTTTCTCTTTTACTTCCTTAAAGGGGAGAAACTTGTTTCCTAATAATTAGTAGTACTCTAAGCTCTGAGTTAAGTGTTTTACTTCACCAGAAACATCATTGGCCTCAGTTTGTACCATTGTACTGAAGAGCCCATTTGATTTCTAATGTGAAATTGTTCAGAGCCTCAGGCACTCAAAAGATGGTTTTAAAAAGTGCAATGGCCTTTAGCTTCTTTCAGAATCCTGACAAGTAGGAGACAAGATGTGAGATCTTAACACAGTTGAAGTCAATGGGAATTTTTACCATTAACTTCATTAAGGTCAGGATTTCACCCTACGATCCTCAAGGGCTGTTGTCCAAACTCTCTCAAGTTTATCGAATACCCAGTTTACTTTGACTTTGCTCATCTGGTTGTCTCATCCTAGTATTGCTGGTCTTTCCGTGTGGGTATTTTGTTTACACCTTTAGAGTTACAGTGTTCAGGAGCTCCCAGTCTTTGGGGGAAAATTTCTGAGATAGTAGAAATCAGTCTCCCTTTTTCCTCCTCTTTCCCCCCCAAACACACGTACCTTTCAGATCTGTTAAACAGATATAACCTGCTGCATGACCATGTGTTTTCTCACCATTGGCAAGTGGCAGGAGGGGGTGGTGTGGTCTTCTAACATCCCCCAGGTTTGCTTGCAGGAAATCACAGCTAATTTTCAGTTTGGAAGAGCAACCGGTTTGGTTTGTTGGCATTCTAAAACACCTGAATTTCAGAATGTACAAGAATTATAACATTGTGAGCATTCTGTAAGTGTCCGGGGATAAAAAACTATAGCCCTTTATAGCTTTAGGAATAAAAGGAAACACTTCCATTGTTAGAATACCACACCACCCCCTCTGCTTCCCATGATGACTAGATTGCTGTGCTGCTGCTGCTGTCTGGAATTCCTCTTGTGTTGAGCGGCAAGGTGGTGGGAGGAGCATAAAGTGCTCTGACTGTGAGTGGGAGGTTAGTGATAGGGTAGTTTCAGCCCTGCTGTTGTTGTCCAAGTACTTTATTATAAAAATATTAAAAAATTAAGTTTGAAAGCACTCGCTGCTGGTCATATGTCAGGGAGTGGAGAACAGGAAGAGGCCACCGCTGCTTGAGGTATTCTTGCAGGAAGGAGAGGGAAGGAATCCTTGATACCTTTTTCTTGGTCCAATGGTGGGTACAAAAAATAAATCTTTAACTTCCCTATAACAGCTTCTAGTTATACTGCAAGGCGTTAGGACCCATCTGCGCAATGAAATGCTTATGTAATGATGTTTAACTTAGATGGGGAACTGACTGTGTGTTATAAACATTGTCTGGCCCTGACTCTGTGGACAGAATCAAAACCATGTTTTAAAAAAAAATGTTCATGCCTGATGTTTATAGACCGTTTGTCTCTTATGAAATGCTTTGTCTATGCTGTGAAGCCTAGTTGCCTAATATATTTAGGGATATTACTTTGGAATAACGTGGTTGTAAAAGAAGAACCCTGAGAGAATTACCTCGTTATATTAGATCTACGCATTTTTATAATCTTGCTTTTTTTCACCAGCAAATTATATGTGTAGCATAGTGGGATCCTGCTGTTGGCTGAGGTGTTTTCAACACTACCTGACTACAAATAAGTAGACTTTCAACTATTTTTGAGACAAGCACACTGTAAAATTTGACATGATTCTTAAGGGTGTACGGCTAGAGCATTCTCTTCCCATCGTTGCTCTGATCACATCTTTTCAGTACAATGTGACTTGGACAAAGGCTAGACTGGAAATCTTTGTGGGCAAGGAAGGGTGTATAGAAGTAATAGGCACCCATTAAATTCTGGATAGAAAATGTTCAAAGTGAAGACTTTAAAGGTGTTTACTATTCCTCTCTTAAGGTGCACTTTTTAAAAAAAAAATCTTAGACACAGATAAAACAGCACCACTGGACAAGTAGCCCATTGTTAATGTTTTGATGTTAAATTTTAGTCCCGTTAAAAAAAAAACTTTTTTTTTTTATTTAAGTGGTTTACTTCCTTCTCCTTAATTGTAATTACTCCAATAGCCACAGGGAAAATAGTCTTCTTTTTCCCAGACCACTGCCTCAGCTCTTTGAACTGTGCTTGTTGTGGGCATATAGGCAGTGGAACACAGATGTAGGGCCTTGTTGGCTGTGCAATTGCAATGTTTACTTTAGTCTTCTAGTAGCAAAACTATGCAGCAGTAATGTGTTCCACTCCACATTAGAAAAAATGTCTATATATCAGAACAGTCACACTGCAGTCCACGTCAGGAAGCATACTAAAATGTTAGAGGATAGTCAATGTAGCACAAAACAAGTGGGAATACATGTGTTTAATCTCAAACACTGGTGGGTTGTTTTTTTTAAGGATTGTAGCACTGTTGCCAAACTGGGAATTGAAGTTTGGGTAGTATATCTTCAAACCTGGAGGGTATTTGAAAGAGTGACAAGCTAGGCTGATATTCCATTACAGGCTACATAATATTCTGTATTTTATCTCTGCTTTAGAAGAAGCTTTGGAAACCAGATGGTGCAGCAAAATTACCTAGTTTTTGTTTGACTCTTTTGGCTTTCCCCCTTAAGTTTCTCTGATCCTCAGATTAATGGATCTGATATTAGAATTCAGTTTCTTTGAAACAATTCTTAAGCAGAAAGTAAGTTTAGCCAATATTCAGTGTGTCTTTCAGGAGCAGCCCTGTAAGGAGACTATCATTCAGTCTTCCAGATCTCCCCTGACTCCAAGGAGGGACGGGACATACACTGTGACAGCTCTATAGTTGATTCAAGGTACATCCCCCTGGTGCAGCTGCACTGCCCAGTGCATTGGTGGGCCAGAGCCACCTTTCCAGGAATGGAGATAGTGGTTCTGCAGAGCCTGCTTCTTCCCCCACCCCCGTTGACCTGGGAAGCCAGAACAGGGAAGTAAAGCAGCAACTTACACCCCTGCACAGATATGCAGGACAGGCCACCATCTGGTTGTATATAAGGAAGTTGTAAATATTCGCATATCGAGATATGCCATGTCACTGTTGATCTTTCCTGAGGTCATACCTTAATTGTCCCCCTTTTTGAGTGAAAACAATTATCCATCAAATTGAAGGGCCTTTCTACACTACAAACAGAAGAATTCGGGATAGGGTACAACACAGTTGTCAGTTGACCTAGTTACAACAAAGTTAAAATGTGTTGTTCCTATTTTGTGCTATCCAAGTCTCTAGCAAGGCTTGGGAATATAATTAGAGTCCTGTGTATGCTACAAAATAAAGCAATGTTATAAATGGGTCATCCTGGCATTTTCACTTGTCCTGCATACAGATTGCTGTAGTTTAAAGTAAAATGTATTTTTCTGTTCTAAACCCCTTTCATTTTCTCATAACTTTGTCACCTTTTGGACTAAACTCTTCCAGGTTCTTAAAGGAAGCTTGTGCAATATCATTTCAGCCATTTTTGAGTTATGCGAACATCAAGGGGAAAATAATTTTGCCTTATGTTCTGATTACACACTTTGAGCTTGGCTTACTCAAAAATGGCTGAAGCTGGAATCTTCAGACTTGTCTGTCCGCAAGGAAAATAATTCATTCATAAATCAGGTCACAATTTTAAAGTTATAAATATTTTTAGAGTTGGAATTTTCACAAGTGTTAAACATGGCAGGGAAAAAAATGCTAAGGCAGTTCTGTAGAAGCATTTTTGTTTTCAGAAACAAAATGGGGAAATTTAAATCCAAAGAATGTGTTTAACTTTAAGGGTGAGTAAGCACAAAAGCCCCAATTCACCAAAACCTCAAACATGTTTTTAATTTTAAGCATGTACTTAAGTCTCATTGATTTCATGCTTAAAATTAAACGTGCTTAAGGGCTTTCTTTTAGTGTGACTTTAAAAGTTACATGTACTGTATATTCTATAATAGAGACTAACCTAAGTAATAATACATTCCATTTTACATTTAATAAGAAAAACAGGAATAAGAAATGCTACATGTGATATGTGGCCAACATTGTGGTAGAAACTTTTGGGAATTTCCTGACTTGAGAACTTCAATGTTAACATTATGCTAATTCCAGTTTCTTTTATCATTTAACTACATGTGGTACTTGGAAATATATTGACCTTGTTTACACTGCAATTTGTAATCACGTTAGTGAACGCGTACTAAAACACTATTATGAATTGTATCATAGACAAGCCCATTGATAGGTGCAGATTGCTGCTTACAGAAGTGTCAAGTAGTTTGAACTTTTAGGATTAACATGATACAATATGAACATTATTCAGCATAAACAGCTGGCACAAAGTGCAATCTGGAGGCCCTAAAGAGAGTATACCTGCTTTCAACTTTGAACCTGTTTGTAATTTGGAACAATTCACTGATACGATTCTGAGGATTCTGTGTAATTTCTGACTGATTTTAGCAGTGTGTTCGTGAGCTATTATGAAATTGCTGAATTACTAATTAATGATAGCTACAGAATTTAAAAAAAAAATAAAAAAAAAACACCACCACCATACCATTGAACTGGGGTGGCAAGGAGGCAGAGATCTTCAGTCAGTTCAGCATGCCTCAATTCTGAGAAGCAGGATGTTGAATATGAGTAATGATACAACAGGCCAATAATATGCAGAATAACCCTCTGATGACTCATCTAGTACAATGCAGTATATTTGTCAAGGAGACTGAATCATACATGGGGGGAAGCCACTTTTCAGGCAGCCAGCTGGTACTCAGGTCAGCAAAAGACGATCCATTTTATCAGAAGGTTTATAGTGGTAATAATGGTAAGACAGAGCACCCTGGGTATAAAATGTAGAAGAAATGGCATCTCCCAGCAGGTATATGTATTCTCTTGATACCTATGATTTCATTTTTACATTTCCTTTTTTTCTGCCTCCCCTTTCCTCCTCTGGTTCTTTTTAATTCTGTACATAATCTGTAAGTAAATACTGTGTGACTTCTTCTAGGGAACACACATGTTTTCGTTTATGCTTAATATGTCAGTTTTTCATAAGTAATATCAATCTTTTAATCTTCATCCTTTCATAAAATTCTGAGAGGAAAATAGATGCTGCCTTGGAAACAACTTGTCTAGGTGGGTGCCCCCTCGTCATGGGCAGTAATTGATGTGAGGGGTTGGGGAGAGAAGGAAGGCGCATTGAATTGTGCATGTTGTACAATGTTTATATATAACTTAGGAGCATAATTTTTCTGATTTATTTACCTGGCAGGGGAAAATGGTTAAATTGTGAATGTGTTCATGGCATATATCCTCTTTTATTTTTTGTGAATTAGCTTGTGCTGAATTACTGAAATAGCCTTAGTGTATCTGCAAAATATTCTTACAGAGTAGCCTGTTATGTTGTAATATATGTACTAAAGTGAAGATTTCTTATTGAAATAAAAGATACATTTCTGCATTCACCAAAATGAAGCCGAATGAAAAAAATACATTTTACATGCATTAAAAGTATTGAGTGAATTGCTGATTTGTAGGTTTCAAAACTGTGTGTATGCCACATTTATCAATCATCTAACATTTTTAATGTATCAGATGTTTAAGGACTAATGGCTATAGTTGGAGACAGACGTGTTTTTGTGTAAGCTTCCCCATGCAGGTTCATTAATATGGCTGCATCAGGACCAGGAGCTCTAGCCTCTGAAACTGAAAATTGTTGTGAATAAGGGGGTGACTTGATGTTTGGCGTACTGAATTTCTGTTTGTTTGCTGTTGTGATACCTATGTACATGATCGCAAGAAAAATCTCATTTGTAAAAGACAAGGATCCAGTAGAAATGGCACAGGACTGGGAGTCAGGAGGTTAGGGTTTTCTGCCCAGCTCTTCCATTGACTTGCTCTACGATCTTGGGCAAGTTGCATTTCTTCTCTATACCTCCATTTCCTTATCTGTAAAACGAGGCCAGTCTTGAGATGAAAACCCCCATAAGTGCTTGTTAGAATTATTTATTATTTTTGCTGATAATTACTCATTCAAACCAAGTCATTCCTTGCTTTAGTTTAAGCAGAATAAATATAATAGGATTTTTATGATCGGTATCTACTACACAAAATTATTTGTGTAGTAAAGGATGAAAGTAGGTAGGGCTGGTTTAAAAAAATTGTAATTCATGATGCAATTCTTGAATTGTCTGTTTATTTGGCTGGACATACTAAACGAGCACTCTTCATTTGTCTTGCATATGCTATGAAACAAATGCCATCTGTCATTCAATAACCTGCTAATTACAACAGGGGATAATGGTAATGAGCAACAGAAATCTGTGGGGAATTTTGTTGAAATCTACAAGGATTCTCTGCCCAAATCAGCAATGGTCTTGTATAAAATCTAGGACGCCTCAGTTAGATTTTTCTCTTCTACTCTGCTTGTCATTGCCCTTGCATTTTAATGTGAGACAGGGTGCATCATTCAAAAACTATTAGTTTAAACTGAATTTCTTTTGCTGCTGCTTGAATGTGTGTCCCAGATTTTATGTACAACTGAAATGATTAATTGAATAATTGGTCTGTTAAAATATCAAATTGTTAAATTTAAAGAGAAGTCTCTATGCAAATAAATAATCTAATATTACTGCCACAGCAAACACCGAAAGAAGTTTAAATGAGAATCGCTCTAAAACAGCTTTGAACAGTTGTTTGACGGGTATTATAACATTGTAACTATGCTTTAAAATTGACCTTACGATACAGCTAAAATTTCCATATGGTTTTCTAAATCATCATTGAAGCAAACAATGAGCATCACAAATTTAGTAAAAGGAAACTTACTTAAATTTCTCAAACTTCATTTTACTGTCAGTATTGTGTTACTCTAAACTGATAATGTGTGAGAGGAGAAATATTGCATTGAAAATAAGCCTCTTAATTGAGTTGAAGATGTAAATGAACACTCCATTTGCCACCATCCATGTCAATATACCTTTCACTGATGTTCACAGCTTTGTCCTTCTTACTCACCTACTCACAATGTTGCTACTAGGCCTTCTTCAGAGCTGCTTCTCTTCAGTCAGACGCTCAAGCACTGCAGCTAGGGTGACCACGTGTCCAGTTTTTGACCAGAACACCCGGTTGAAAAGGGACCCTGGCGCTTCGGTCAGCACCAGCGACTGGACCGTTAAAAGTCTGGTTGGCGGTGCTAAGGCATGCTAGTCCCTACCTGTCCTGGCTGGCACCGTGCTGCACCCCGGAAGCAGCCAGCAGGTCCAGCTCCTGGGTGGGGGGGGGTCGCATGGGGCTCTGCACTCCCATTGGCTGGGACCTGGCCAGTGGGAGCAGGGGGGAGGTGCCTGTGGGCGAGAGCGGCGCTTGGAGCCTCCTGGGTCCCCCGCTGAGGACCTGGACCTGCTGGCTGTTTGCTGCGTGTGGTGCCAGCATAGGTGCGGGAAGTAGGGGTGCGGGGCGTGCTTTCCGCGCCTATGCCCTGTTCCCCAGCCCTGGCCCCGCGCCCAGGCCTCCACTCATGGGGCCTGCCAGCCCCGCACCCAGGGCTGTACTCCTGGGGCCCTGACTGCTGGCCCCGTACCCTGAGCCTGGCCCCATGGCTGGGGCCCTGGTCTTGGCCCTGCACGTGGGCCCCATCTGCCGGCCCCTGCCCAGGGCCCCACTCCTGGTCCCAGGCCCACCCCCAGCTGTAGTCTCGGCCCCCTTACCCATGTCTGGGTCCCCCACTCCCAGAGACCCAGCCCTGCTCCCAACCTTGGGTTGGGGGGGGCGGACAGGGGTAAGGGGGCTGGCTTTCAGCACCTCCACTAATAAAAATGTTCCATCGCCACTGGGTGCCAGGACAGGCAGGCAGCCTGCCATAGCGCCCCTCCTGCCCCCCGCTGCGCTGCTGACAGGGAACTGCCCGAGGTAAGCCTGAGCCCCAAACCCCTCATCCCCAGCCAAGAGTCCTCACCTCCCCTGCACCTCAAACCCCAGCCCAGAGCCTGGCCCACACCCTGAACCCCTCATACCTGGCCCCACCCCAGAGCCAGCACCCCCAGCCCAGAGCCCTCACCCCCTCCCGCACCCCAACCCTTTGCCTCAACCCGCAGCCCCCTCCCGCACTCCAAATCCCTCGGCCCCACCCCCCAGCTTAGAGCCCCCTGCTGTACCCCCAACCCCTCATTCCCCAGCCCCACCCCAGAGTCTGTACCCCCAGCAGGAGCCCTCACCCCCTTCTGCACCCCAACTCCCTGCCCCAGCCCAGAGCCCCCTCCTGCACACTAAACCTTTCATTTCTGTCCCACCCCGGAGCCCGCATCCCCAGTAAGAGTCCTCACCCCCTCTCGCACCCCAGCCCAGTGAAAGTGAGTGAAGATGGGGGAGAACAAGCCACCAAGGGAGTGGGAATGTAGTGAGCAGGGGGTGGGGCCTCCTGGAAGGAGCATGGCCTCGGGGAAGGGGCGGGGCTAGTGTGTTCGGTTTTATGCGACTAGAAAGTTTGCTACCCTAACTGCAGCAGTTCCCTTGCTCACCTGTTCTACTAGTTCAGTTCCTTTTTCCTTTACTTCCCACCTACATGTTTAATTTTAGCATATACGTTGGTGGTAATGGAGCAAATGGCAGGAATTCACAATGACTGTTCTACAAAGCATCTCAAATCTGTTTTCAGGAAGACCTAAAATAACTACTGTAGAACCTCAGAGTTACTTACACCAGAGTTACAAACTGACCAGTCAACCACACACCTCATTTGGAACTGGAAATACGCAATCAGGTAGTAGAGATTGAAAAAAAGAAGACGCAAACACTATACAGTACAGCGTTAAACAGAAACTACTAAAAAAATACAGGGAAGGCTAAAAAAGAAGATTTGGCGAAGTAAGGAAACTGTTTCTGTGCTTGTTTCATTTAAATTAAGATGGTTACTATGCAGAAGAAAAATACTGCTTTAAAAGCTTCAAGGCTGTATTAAGTCAATGTTCAGTTGTAAGCTTTTGAAAGAACAACCGTAACATTTTGTTCAGAGTTGCGAACGTTTCAGAGTTATAAACAACCTCCATTTCCGAGGTGTTCGTAACTCTGAGGTTAGCAGGAGGCTAGCAGCATTATGAGTGCAGAGTTAAGGCTGTTGGGGTGATCTTAACTGTTGAATTTGCACACTTTCCACTTTTCAAATGACTTCAAATGTTTGAAACCTTAACTTTGAATTTCCAGGCATTTAACTGATAAGGATGTATTTCTTAATACTCTTACTACCTTTTAACTCAGATCAAGCTTTCCTTGACTTCAAAAGAAAGGGTTGAGTGTCAAAGATCTGGATGACTACTTGCCTGCCTGAAGCTTTTGAAGCGATAAGCTAGAAGACTGTCTTCTGGAATTCCTCCGTAGGTTCTTCTGATTCAGATTCCAAAGTTGTCCTTTGCTGATGGTGAAAGACTTCTGGCTCCTGGACTTTATTTTCTTCTGCAATATTTTGTTCTTGCCCCATTGGCAAGATTCTGATGCCTCAAGAGATTAGGACTTTTTCTTCATTAGGACCAGAGCCAGTGGGCACATTCATCAGCTTACAACTTCCTTCCCCACCACCACCACCATCTGGTGTAGTCCAAATAAAGTCTTAACACTTGAGTTTAGTTTGACATCCCTTTTGTCATGGTGAGTTTTAGTAACAGAAGATGCAAAAAGCTCAAACATTTAGTAACAAAAGCTTCCCTTGCTTTCCATAAGCTGGAGGGAAGAGAGAGAGGAGACATCCCTCCCCCATGGAAACCTCTCCTGACTACTGTGGAGAAACACAAGTTTGGTCTTCCTTGATCCTAGATCTTTACTGCCTAGGAGGCAGGAACCCAGTTATCATCTTCCTATAGGTCATAGAATCGTGGGACTGGAAGGAATCTCAAGAGGTCATCTAGTCAAGTCCCCTGCACTCATGGCAGGACTAAGTGTTATCTAGAACAGTGCTTCTCAAGCTATCTGATGTGGGGGACCGGCAATTTTTTTTTCCAATGTGCCAGGGACCGGTGCCATATTATTATCCTATTCGACACTCTTATGAGGAAATTCGCTGTGGACTGGCAGCCGATGGCTCGCGGACCGGCACCGGTCCTTGGACCACCACTTTGAGAAGCACTGATCTAGAACATACCTGACAGGCGTTAACCACCAGTGGTTAACCACCCTGACAGTTAAGAAGTTTTTCCTAATGTCCAACCTAAACCTCCCTTGTTGCAATTTAGGCCCATTGCTTCTTGTCCTATCCTCCAAGGGTAAGAAGAACAATTTTTCTCCCTCCTCTTCTTAACAACCTTTTACGTACTTGAAAACTATTATCATGTCCCCCCTCAGTCTTCTCTTCTCCAGAAGAAACAAACCCAGTTTTTTCAATCTTCCCTCACAGGTCATGTTTTCTACACCTTTAATCATTTTTGTTGCTCTTCTCTGGACTTTTCTTTCCTAAAATGTGGCACCCAGAACTGAACACAATACTTCAGTTGAGGCCTAATCAGCGTGGAGTAGAGTGGAAGAATTACTTCTCGTGTCTTTCTTACAACACTCCTGCTAATATATCCCAGAATTATGTTTGCTTTTTTTGCAAACTGTTGACTCATATTTACACTGTTGACTCATATTTAGCTTGTGATCCACTATGACCCCTATATCCCTTTCCACAGAACTCCTTCCTAGGTAGTCATTTCCCATTTTGTATGTGTGCAACTGATGGTTCCTTCCTAAATGAAATACTTTGAATTTGTCTTTACTGAATTTCATCCTATTTATTTCAGATCATTTCTCCAGTTTGTCCAGATCATTTTGAATTTTAATCCTATCCTCCAAAGCACTTGTAACCCCTCCAAGCTTGATATTGTTCACAAACTTTATAGGTGTACTCTCTATGACATTATCTAAATCATCGATGAAGGTATTGAACAGAATCGGACCCAGAACTGATCCCTGTGGGACCCCACTCAATATGCTTGCTCCTAGTCATGCCCTGTGACTACAAACCCCAGTTTTAAAGGGGCCATGGCTGTTATGAGGGCACTGGGGTGCGGCATGTGCTCCAACACCTGGTGCACTGTTACAGTATTTTTAAAAATAATCTTCAAGGGGCATGTGTGAAGGGGAATCCGTCCCAAAGAATTACATGCTGTTATTTTTTTTTTTTTTCAAAGAGATCCAAAATGTTAACGACGATGAATTTCCTTTTTAGGATCACAGTGTAATACTTACCTTAAAAATACTTGGGATTTCAAAAGTACTTAATTGAACCAAAAGCCACATCAGATTTAAGAGAAGGAGGAGACACAGCGGTGGTGCAGCATGATCAGCAGTTGCGGGCTATGGCATTGGGCACAGCCTTTCCCTGTCCTCTGAGGTCTGCCTTCAAAGAAGGGAGGGGAACGTATAGCCACCAGGTAGCCATTAATCCCTGTGTAGCCAGTGGTTCGTCAAGAAAGCCTCACAGGAGAGCAGAATGACTGTTTCACCCTTTGACAGGACCCTGGATTTGAGTGGGGCAAAGAGGTCTGAAGCTCCCACAGAGAAAATCGGCTTCTAGCCCTGTATATCAAACAGGTAATGTGGGGTGTTCTATTGCAGGGGAAACCAATTTGGAGAGGAACATAAAAGTTGAGGCAGCCTCCGGCAGAGTGCCCAGTAACTCATGGAGACTGAGGAGGTTTGGACTGTCTATCCCCATCTGGCTCCTCAATGCCACTATACCTCCACAGTCATTTGTGAGGAAGAGGGAAATCTGCTCCGCAGTCAGTGTGGGAGAGTCCATCAACTTGGTGCCCTAGAGTTAGATTTGTTCCAGTTCTTCCGAGATAATTTAGCCACCCCTTCCCTCAGGGCCTTGTCTAGATTAGAAAAAATGGTGTGTAGTTAACATGTTAGCTAAACATGCCTTTTTTTCCAAGTGTAGACATGACCTGACAGACTGGGGTGGGAGCCCCCTAACACTGGCTGCATCTCCTTGTCTGCAGCTGCTTGTGTTGCAATCAGCAATGGGGAAGGAGGCAGAAGTAAACTCCACCCTGAAAGAAGTTCATGCAGCATTTATGTGTTTAGAAAAGGCAGTTACACAAATATAACTTGTAGAGGGGAGTTGCCAGCTTCTAGAGGATATGCTTGAAATAAATCTTCCAGAAGAAAGCATTTTAGATTTTAAAAGTATAATGGGTGACTAAAGGAAAGTAAGTATTTTAAACTACAGCTAGACATTTTAGAAATTACAAACCTAATCATAGAATTATTTTTAAAGGGGGGCAGCGTGAAGGAGGTGGGGAAGAACCGGAATTGGTGGAAACCATGATTTTATTTTTTAAATTTGATCCTTCTTTTAAAAGGACATTGACCCAATATTAGACCAACCTTAAAACAGTAATCATTAGATAGGAAGCGTCCTGTCCTCTCTGTTACTGAGAAACTTTTTATAAGCCATTCTTAATACACGGCATTTTATTGGTACTGCAGAGGCAGCTAGCTAAGAGAGACCACACATTCAATTAACAATCCCCATTCACAGAACTGTCGGAACGGTAGTGATGGCATCTTTAACGCAGATGGCCGTCAGCAGAGAAAGCTAGATTGAGACAGTGCTTGCTAAATGGAAAAAGCAGAAAACTGGTAGGAAAAAATGTTCTCCAAGTTTTTAAGTAAATGTTTCATTTGGAGTGCTCTTTTTAAGACTCTTCTATATAATGAATACATAGATCCTGTTCTGAGGTTTGTGTGTTATTGCAAGCAACCCATCCTCTTCCCCTCTACCCCCTCATCTATCTCTTGTCTGCCCCTCCTTTTAATTTTAGCTTTGCTCTTTACCAGCTGTGTCCATCAGCAGAGGAGGAAAATAATTCAGCAGGATCTTGAAATTCTAATCTGTGTCAAATGAGGGAGGGTGTAGGAAAGAACGATTGCAATAGCGGATTAATCAAACTAGGAAGGGAAACAGACCTACAGATATTGGGTTGAGCAGCTGAGGGTGGGGAGGAGAGTTGCTTCACGTAATAGCTAGCAAAATATCCAAACTCCTTACCCTTTATTCCGCTTCCCCCAAATCCAAAGGATGAGATAGAATCATAGCCTTTAAGGTGAGACGGGACCATTATGATCATCTAGTCCGACCTGCACAACGCGGGCCACAGAATCTCACCCACCCACTCCTGCAACAAACCTCCAACCTATATCTGAGCCATTGAAATCCTTAAATCATGGTTTAAAGACTTCAAGGTGCAGATCTTTCACTCCGCAGACAAAAGTACAATTTAAAACCTTCACTAGTAAAGAAATTATTTGATCTGATGAATTTTGGATACACAGTTGCAGATGTTGCCACTAAACCCCACTGTAGACATTTAACAGAACTCAATTTTTGTCTTGATTTCTCATTCTGGTATGGTTAGTGTGACGAACAAGGGAGTTCTATGATACCAGCACATTAACACTTTATGACACAGTTGAGCGGAATCCTCGAAAATGGATAGTAAAATATCCTTTATATTGCAACTACTCTATATATTTGCCCCATCTTTTATATATTTGGCTTTTTAGAAAAAGATGTTGGACTATTGGTAAAATATTCATGATAGTGATTTGCTTATTACAATATCATTGTTTGTTTATTTCTCAAAGGAAATTCTTACTAGCTTTCCGAATAAAAAAAAATGCCCAGGAGCTATAACTTTAAATAGGTTATGTTTTTCTTTCCAATAAAAAACGTGTAGCAAACCACATGCTACCTTTAGCCCCGAAGTTCCATTATGGTTTTGGTTCTGGGTGGGGCTGACTAACAGCCTTGAAACACAGCGATAGAAACGGTTGGCATCCTGCCACCCAGTTGGATAATCTGAGCAGATATTTTCTTCCAAAGCTTCTAACACTATTTAAGACCAATCATTTCGGGTTAAAATAGCTAAATATTCCTATTAACTAATAATTAAGAATAGATTGTGCAAACGGAATAGTATGTAGGCCAGGGGTCAGCAACCTTTCAAAAGTGGTGTGCCGAGTCTTCATTTATTCAGTCTAATTTAAGGTTTCGCGTGCCAGTAATACATTTTAGTGTTTTTAGAAGGTCTTTTTGTCTAAGTCTATAATATATAACTAAATTATTGTTGTATGTAAAGTAATAAGGTTTTTAAAATGTTGAAGAAGCTTCATTTAAAATTAAATTTAAAATGCAGACCCCCCCGGATCAGTGACCAGGACCCAGGCAGTGTGAGTGCCACTGAAAATCAGCCCGCGTGCCGCAGGTTGCCTACCCCTGATGTAGGCCATAAACGAACCCCAAAATTAAGAGCAGTCTGAAAGTTTTTAGAAGCCAATAAAATGGGAAGAATTTAAGCCACTTGAGGGTTCCTCTAGTAGTTTTACTCGAACAGTGAAAGACTGACCTTTAACTAATCTTAATGGCATTCAATGTACTATACATGGAAGTTAATCAAATATTGTACATGCTCTGAATAGATCTCCTTTAAAAAAAAATGGCTGCAGCACAATAAAAGTAGATGGATATAGCAACAAGATCCTGAGTTTCCTGCTGCTCTGAACCAATAATGCTCACATAGGATTTGTAAATTATTATTTAACTATGGAGAATGAGTTGCTTGAACTAGTCAAGGCCATAATGCAGTCACCTGAAATTATATTGCAAAGAAAATAAACAGTTTGCATGCAGAAGAGTTTAGGTACTTGTATGACCCAACACTATATTAGCTACACACCTCCCAGGTATTTACCTATGCTGTTGTGGAATAGAAAAGCATTGCTTATTCCACTTTTACGGATGGAGACCTTAGGCATGGAGACATTAAGTGAAGTTTGACAGAACTAGAAGTTGACCCCAGGTATCCTGAGTCCTAGGGCAGTGCCTTAATAGTGGAACCAAATAATAATTATTGTCCTAGGTCTTTTTTAATAGTTAATATCGCTGGAAATAGTGGCAGTGTTGTGTCTGGTGATACATGAGGGAGGAGAGCCTGTCCCTGCTCTAAAGAGTGTACAATGTAAATGTGACCTTCTGGTAACAGCTGGAGACAGGATTCCAACTGACTGTATTAGAAGAGCAATTTAGTATTCTTCCTGTCTCACAAGCTAGAAACTATTGTCTGGCAGTGTTGTTTTTGCTATGGCAAAGGGGGATAAAGATCTCATTTTTAGGGGGGAAATTAGATTTGTCTCCTGATGAAAAAGACTGAGTCCCCTGAAGTTACAGTTTTTAAAATGGAGAAGTCATGGCTTTCTCTATAGAACCTGCATTTATCTGTACACTTCCCTGGACAACCTGTAGAAACCAGGAATCTGGGGCTTATTTTTGAAATGCATTTCTTTCATCGCATGTTGTTTCGTTAAGTTAGGATTCTTATCAATTGTAATCTTAAAAGTCTTTAAATGACCAATTTTTAACTGCTATAACATTAGTCCAGCCACTTGTCATTCAAGCCAGTCTACCTGGCTGCTCTATCAATTGTCTGCAGTCAAGTGAAAATGCATTTAATGTTCTCTTTCTTTAGTAGTTCCCACTTTATACCAGTATTCTATTGAATTGTATTTGTTACCAGCTAACCTCAGTATTCAGTTTGTTTTTGTGTTCTTCACTCTACAGTTCGGTCTGACTTAATTCGTGTCTATGTCCCCATGGCAGTGTCCTTGAGATGACTTTTTGGCCTTATGCAATTTCCAGATATGGGGCCTGATCCAAAGCCTATTTGAGTCTCTTCATCGGCTTGAGTAGACTTGGATCAAGCTTGTAAGACATTCCTGGTTGATGACATTGGGTACAATCCAACCAAACCGACTTCCACAAAATATGATTCATTAGTGGAACTGACAATTAACAAAGTGTCTGTCTTTTCCCACGTTCAATGTCAGATTGAGACATCCAGTCAGGCAGCTGTTATACACTCGGATACAGTTGCAGGCCTTGGTACTAAAGGTGTAAAAGAGCCATAGGTCAGAATATCTGCATAGATGTCTTAATAAAAGCCGTATGATTCACTTAGTACCCCCACGAGAATGTAAATACGAGGGGGAGGGTAGTTTAAAAAAATATTCAAACCCAGAGTTATACTAATATTTAAAACAGAAGAACATGTGAAGCTTGTCAATGACGAGAGAATTATCTGAGATAATGGAAACATGCAACCTTTAAACCTTAGAAATCTGAAATATTGGTGATTGGAAACAGTCATTAAGTCAAGTTAAATCAAAATTAACAAATTTTAGAAAGTTCCTAGTAGTGCTTTTTCAGGAAAGTGAAAGGCTCTGAATTCTGCCTAGAAAGTTTGTACTAGATTGTATAGAAAATGTTAGTCTGAGCTATAATACACTCAAGAAGTTTAAAAATAAATAAATAAAGGAAACAGGCCATTTGTTCTATGGAAGAGTATTTTGAAGATTGTGTTCATGTCTCTTTCTTAAAATA
Organism: Chrysemys picta bellii; assembly: GCF_011386835.1. Classification (NCBI taxonomy): domain Eukaryota; kingdom Metazoa; phylum Chordata; order Testudines; family Emydidae; genus Chrysemys; species Chrysemys picta. The sequence goes on from NC_088793.1 coordinate 193,060,162, forward strand.
AAGGCTGAAATTCCATGAATGCTCCCCAATAACACAAAAGGATGTAATATAGAAGCAGTTAAGCCCAAAATAGAAGGAATGCAACCTTAGAAAAAAACAGAGGGAACTGGGGAAGAAAGATAAATAGTTAATCTTTAGTAATCAATGCATAGAGATAATCTTCAGAAACTATGAAAAACAAAGCACAGGAGAAGAGAGTTCAGACATCACCATGGAGAGTGCTTTCTTGAAGCCCGTCAATTTTTGTTTGAAAAGAATGTAGCATATGTAAATTGGCCACTTCGTATCCAGAGTGGAGCAAATAAATTATTTAAAAGTTACTGTGAATCAAATTTAGAAATTTATTTTTAGTAGAAGCCAATGGCTGCATAACACATTTTACTGGGAAAATACTAATGTCTGGATCAATCAGACTCTGGACATGCTCATCTGACTTTCTCCTATAGAAGGCTACAATGTCTTGAGGGCTGGGAGCAAGTTTTCTGAAGACATCCCTAGCTACTTAATCTCAGTTCTACTGATGCTTTGCATATCTCAGCCAGAGCTATGGGCGCAATGTAGGCATACGTGACTTTATTAAAAGCAGATGTCCAAGCAAAGCCGCTTATGACAACATCAAAATATGTTGGAAAAAGTCCTGGAGAGCCAATGGAAAAGTAGTGCCAGAGGCCAAGGGCAAACAGAAGGTAAAACTCTACCTTGTACAAGGCTGTGTACAGGGGAATAAAAGCCATACTAAACCATCAGACAGTCCTTATGAAGCTGTTTTGCATGCAAATCCAATAAGAGAACCAAAAGTCTAGTAGATAAATCTGATCAAAGGGGAACCATTCTGGAGAGACTTCTCTAGAACTTTCCATCACCACAAAACAGCCTACGTGATTCCTAATATACCCAGCTAGAAACAGAGGCTCCACTGTCTGGCAGACTCCTATGTTTTGCCAAACTTGATAGGTCTTCCATTTTCCTTAGGATACTCTCAGTTTTTGGGTGACTTCTGAAGATTTTCCAAGTGGGTGGTTGGATCTCCCAGGAAAAGAGGAGTTCTGAAATGAACTCTGCAGGGCAACAACACAGGCATCGATCCATACCTTTATCTCTATCATAAGGTAAACGGTCAGGCCTCTATGAAGGCTTTCATTAGGAGACAGATTCTGCATGATACAGCCAGGTAGATCTCAGATCTCTGCCTTTCTGCTCTGGGTACTACTTTTGACATTCCAAGTGACCAAACTGAACTTGGGGGTGCAGGGTGAAAAATAATTTTACCTATTGCCGTTTCTTTTCTCCTATTTCCTACTAGTCTGTGTGTGCATCCTGAGGCTGAAATACAGAACAGTGCTAGTTGGGGTGTCTTTTAGATTCACTCCTGTCTTGGAATTTGCTTTTAGCATATCTGTGACAGGGCAAAACCCCATCACAAGATAGAAAGGGGTTAAGAGCCAATTAGTATGAGTATGGAATGGCTACCATATGAGGAGAGATTAATAAGACTGGGACTTTTCAGCTTGGAAAAGAGACGACTAAGGGGGGGATACGATAGAGGTCTATAAAATCATGACTGGTGTCAAAAAAGTAAATAAGGAAGTGTTAATTTACTCTTTCTCATAACACAAGAACTAGGGGTCACCAAATGAAATTAATAGGCAGCAGGTTTAAAGCAAACAAAAAAGTATTTCTTCACATAGTGCACAGTCAACCTGTGGAACTCCTTGTCAGAGGATGTTGTGAAGGCCAAGACTATAACAGGGTTCAAAAAAGAAGTTCATGGAGGGTAGGTCCATCAATGGTTATTAGCCAGGATGGGCAGGGACGGTGTCCCTAGCCTCTGTTTGCTAAAAGCTGGGAATGAGCAACAGGGGATGGATCACTTGATAATTACCTGTTCTGTTCATTCCCTCTGGGGCACCTGGCACTGACCACTGTTGGAAGACAGGATATTGGGCTAAAGGGACCTTTGGTCTGACCCAGTATGGACGTTTTATGTTCTTATGTTCGAGTTACATCTGTCACACCTGTGCTGTAATTAGCTGCTTCTCTGCTAGAGAGGTGGGCCTAAGAGGCATCAGGTGATGGACACTTAGGATTCATCATCTGAAGGGACTTGGTTGCCTGTTAAGGGTCCTGAGTCTGCAGGAGAACAGATCCCTCAGGGAGACTCTGTCTGATGGGGCAGTGCTCAAATACTAGCACTGAAAGAAGTCTGGAGTTACAAGAAGGGAGATTGAAGACTGAGCCTAGATGAAGAAGGGTTGATTTTTTGGAAAGACTTTGGGTAGTAGTTTGAGCTTTTGTTACCGCCGAGTTGCATACAAGCAGACGGCGTACAGGGGATCCCACCCTGACACAAGGGGACACATTGGTGGTGAGTGCGCACCATAACAGTACCAAAGGACTGCAAAATGAGCCAGGTGGTTGATCTGTAATAAGCCTTATTATTACTTATTAATAAGTAACAAGTCCTCCTTTTGACTTTTATTTTAAATAAGTCATTGCATTAATTTCACTTTAGTGTTTAGAGAAAGTCTTTATTGTACCAAAGTTTCTCATGCAATTTCTCAGCTGTTCCCCAGTGTCCAGACTGACTTAATTATGTATGTAAAAGCCATAGGATGCAAATAAGCATGAAGTATGGGTGTTTGGTTTCTGGGCGATGGTAATTTTGGACTACATGCCAAGCTTATTTTTAAACATATTTTTGAAGTTATTTAAAGTGGAAAATAAACCGTTAAAGGGAGAGGAAAACATGAAATAAACAGGATATTTATTTTTAACAAACGTTTTCCGAGTCATGTAGCTAAGCTAGAAGCAAGACCACTGTTAGTGACTTACTAGATATTAAAGCCTGGTTGCATTTGAGAAATGCAAGTCATACATCAAACAGCAACCACTTTTAATGAAATATTAACTGTGTGTTGGTAAATTTTAAAAAAAGGTTTACCACGTGTATAAGGACAAATGGTGCTGCCTCTCTATTAACCTTAGCCGGATCTTGTCAAGTTTAAAGAGATACTGTCAGTTTGTTCCGATGCCAAGAACTTTTGCAAAAAATAAATTTCAAGCCTCATCCCTCAGGTTGAGGTCTAGCCTATTTTAAAAGGCATATTTGGGAACACAGCCTGGGTTTACAGTCCTTTTTATGAACAGTATGTTTTGGGGTGTGAACAGGTTGTGTCATTTACTAGTACAAACTTTTGGGCCTGTTTGATTTGACAGTGTGTTGAAAACTTACTAGATCAAGCAATTAGTTTCCTCTTCTTCTGTATTTTCCTACCCTAGAACTATCCTTAGGCTCAATCAGTACGACTGGCCACATGCTAGACGTAGAGGGTTTTTTACTCAGATTGGTGGTAGGAGGGGTAGTAATTACGCCTTTGTGCAGGACTGAACTCTGCCAGCTTCTGTTTGGACTCTCCTCTTCCATGATGTGTGAAAGTCTTGTTTTGATTGCCAGTTGAGACTGGTGAAACTAATGCATTTATGGGTGTCTCTCGAAGCGAACGCTCTTCTTCAGCTGATGAGACCACTCTCCTTTTGCTTTCAGTAACATTTCTAAATGGTGAGACCAGGGCTAGCAGTGTCAGAAATCCTCGGATTTCCTTGATTCCACTCTTGTTTCAGGCCTGGGTATAGTATGGAAATCGTGCTAGTTGCATTGGTTGATCTGCTCCTAGTTAGGGATCGGCACTGATTCTCTTAGCTCTGTGAGCTGCTTCCAGCACTGCCCATGAGATCTTGATGGAACACCATGTTCCCTACGGGGTAGGCAGAGCTGCCTTAGAGTTCTTGTGTGATCCTAAAGATTAATGTTGGGCAAATTGTTCCTGTGCCCCGAGGGCATGCTTACGTGGGATATTGCAAGGTTCATTCTTTCTCTCAGGAAGCATGTTATGCTGGCTGCAGATGAGTTTCCAAATGTAATTTAATGTGTTCAGGGTGGGAGGTAGCCCTACATGTTTTGGACACTGGTACCTGACAGGGTCCCACTCTCCCAGTGTGATACTTCAGCAGTTGTGATCATGGGAGACACTGGAGCTAGAATCCTTCCCCCTGTTCAAGAAGGAACTGCTGGCAGGATGCTTATCAGCAAGGGGTATTCAGCCCTGGAACTTGCTTCTCTTTGTAGTCCAATAGAGCCCACATCTGTAGACCCGCAGGGCACGCTGCAAGACTGGTCTCCCGTTCAGGGTCTTTTCCTGATGGGCTGGGGTAAAAGGCTTCAGGCTTGATTGTGGTATGTTGTTTCGTTTGTGTATTGAGCTCCTGAAATTAGACTGGGCAATTACTGCTGTTTGTATAGTGACTGTGGCAGTAAAGATCATCTGCTATAAACACTTATATCTATCCTCAGATAAAACTTTAAATTGTTGCGCAAGTACCTGGAGTCTAGATCTGTACTTTCTAAATATTGCAATAAATTAAACTCTTGTAAGATTATGTGTGATCTCACACAGTTATTTTGTTGTTGTCGTTACAGTGACAGCTATATTGTGCGAGTCAAAGCTGTGGTTATGACCCGAGATGACTCCAGTGGGGGATGGTTACCGCAAGAAGGAGGCGGTCTCAGTAAAGTTGGCGTCTGCAAGGTCATGTACCCAGAGGGCAATGGAAGAAGTGGATTTCTAATCCATGGGGAAAGGCAAAAAGACAAACTGGTAATAGAACCTAATTCAACTTTTGTCTGTTTTCTTAGGAAAGCTACCCAAAAACAACAAATTCTTATAGGAGTTTCAAAACCAACCAAAAAAAAAACTTGAAAGCAATGTCGGATTGTGCAAAATAACCCCACCCTAATTCAAATGAACAATAAATTATCATGACCTGTTTTTTAGGTTGCCATGTTATCTCCTTGAGATAGCAATTGCATGTTGAACAGCACTATGTAAAGGCCACCTTTAATTCCTAAAACATGAAACTGACACATTTATTTTTCTAAGACCTAATAAGAATATGTGAGAAGTGAACTGAAGTGTAAAGAATTCATGAAGCCAGTCACGTTGTACTGAGTAATGCAATGCAAGCCTTTAAAACAGCAATGAATTATTTATGCTGCATGCTATTCAAGGTTTGGCCTAATAGAGTAAGAATTTGAGGACAAGTTGTCTTTTTATGAATTGACAAGCTCAGTTCCTTCCAATAGCTATTTATTTAGAAGACTTCTTTTACTGCACAAAATAAAATGAATAAAACTTATATTCAAATATAAATTGGAAGTTTAAAAAAGCCCTGTTGTTTTAATTCCCTGTTGGTTAGTTTTTCTTGTTGCTTCTAGGATACCCAATTATAAAATGGAAAAGCTTAAAAATCCAACTCTTGCAAATTGGTTTGGTACATGCTTATAATAGGTGTTTGAAAACAAGCTAGTTGAATAAAAGTGGATAGTATAGTGTAGTTTTAAGATTGTCTTATTGTCAAGAGAGCTGGGTTTTTTAAAGTTATTGTTTCATTTACAGCTGCTTTTGACATGATTTTATATTGAACGATATTCTCTCACTAGAGTAACAGATTCATAACTTGCTTGTTTTGTGTTGGGGAGATTGTGGGGCAAGAGATTCTGGTCTGTACTAAAACAGTGATAACCACGCCCTTCAAGTCTAAATGTAACTTTACTTTTGTGCTGAAACTTTTTAGGTGGTATTGGAATGCTTTGTAAAAAAGGACTTGGTCTACACTAAAGCAAATCCTACATTTCATCACTGGAAGGTTGACAACAGGAAGTTTGGGCTCACTTTTCAAAGTCCTGCCGATGCACGAGCATTTGATAGAGGAGTGCGGAAAGCAATTGAAGACCTCAATGAAGGTACTGAAGCTTGTATTAGCATTCTGTTTGTTTCTTTGCAGAGGAGAGGTTCCAGAGACAGGGCTCACTCAAGCTAACTTGAATGGATTTCTCACATTTCTTACTGCGGTCAGCCAATTAGCCTTTAAAATAAAGTTTAGTTCTTGTTCAGTAGAGAATTAGATTAGTAGTCTCTTGGGGAGGGAAGGATTTAACTCAGGCATTTCTTCAGAGTTTCCAATCCCTATGTAGCTTAATCCATCAAGACCTAAAATGAAAAGATGCAACTTATAGCTGTGGATCTAACTATAGCTCGCAAAAGAACAAAGTATTTCACATCTTGTCTTTTAGGTCCCTTTTCTGTACATGCAGCTAATGCTGCACTGGAAATTATTTCATTATATGTTTTTGTTGTGCTTTGTTAAATTATAATATGAATTCCTATGTGGACTTGAATAAATCATAAGGATTTTTTCTTAGACAAAATTATGTTAAGTCTCCACTTAATTGGAGAACTGTAGTGTTTAAAGGCTTCATATTTTTTATCCCATCAAAAATTGTATTTTAATTTAAAAGAATTGTCCATACTTTGAGGTGGTTCTAAACATTTCCTTTTCGCATTATATTGCCATCAAACGAGAATCAAAATGTATCTTCAATTCAAAGTTATCCTTTATTTTGTTCTCATTTCAGTGAAAAATAATTAATCAATTATTTGATAAATGGCTTTTCATATATAGGTAGTTGTGCTGCCAGAGCTATCTTTTTTCTGAATGACTGGAATAAATATATAAATATGAACAGAATATTAAGTTCAGGATATTTGTGTTAAAAATCTAGTTTCTTACATTTTTGATCTTTAATTTTTGAACATTTTTAGCTGTCTCAACACAAATACATGGCACTCCTCGTTCATGCCTTTTAAGGTCCTGCACATCTCCACCCCAGTCTACATTTCTGTCATTATGCCCAAGTGTTTTTTGTGTGCATCCTTTTTTCACTCTGCTCCTTTTCCATTCTTCTCTGCCATTCCTAATGCTTGGAATTCCTGCCCTCATGATACAATTCCCCCCGTTACAGCAGACCTTTCAGTGATGATCCACTAAGAGATGAGATCAAATCCTCACTGGTCATTCATGCATTATGTGCTTGACCCTGCGCCATGGAAATCAATGAGAGTAGGATTAGGCCCTATGCTTCTGAACTGTATTCCTTTTCTTGTTTGTCTCATATAAACTGTAAACTCTTTGGGGCATTAAATGTGGCATCTTCTATAATATAATTCACACTGAAGCTCAATTCTATTAGTAATGTATATACTCTATAGTTAAGGGAAATTGTGATTAAAATGGTATTTGAGAACATTTGTACCTGGCAGCAACTCCTAACAGAAGATGTATTGAAGTAGAGTAGAATTCAAAATTCAAGTATACATTTAAAGCTGTGTGGCTATTTTTTAGCTACTGTTCAAAATCAGTGCATCTGTTTATCACGTTAACAGAACAGACTGATGCTGATGGGTGCACTCCTACTTAACTTCCAAATAGGGCTATCCAAATTAAAACCAATAACCAGTTCTCATATATATTTATATACATTGAAGTTCTGGATTTGAGTCACTGTGACTCAATACTGTCTATGAAATCTGGTCAGATTAGCACAACCAAGCATATACATTTGAAGCTTCGCTGCATTCAAATATTCTTAGAAGCAACACTTAACCCTTAGTTTGTTTCTTGAAGTATCAGAACTACAGAAATTCTGTTTGGTATTAGTGACGTTGCACAGCTCTGGAGATGTGGGGGCTGGGCTTTCAACCTGAATGTGTATGCACATTTCTCATTAGGTGAAAATTTTGCCTTTAACTCTGCATGTCTTCATGAATACTCAACTCAAGTTAGCATGCCACAGATAAGATTAACGTTTAAAATCTTTCAGAGTTAATGTAACTCATTGTCTGCCCCAGGACAAACAATTAAAAAAAAAACCAAAAGTTACTTAAAGCTCAGCATTCATAAGCAATAACAAAACTGTGTGTGATGTGGGAGGGAGAGTGTTTTGGTACAATCAAGTTTGGTGATTATTCTGGTTTAATATTAAAAACCCACATACTAGGGTAACCAGATGTTCCAATTTTATACAGACAGTCCCGATTTTTGGGTCTTTCTCTTATATAGGCTCCTATTACCCCCCCCACCCCCGTCCCGATTTTTCACATTTACTGTCTGGTCACCCTACCACATACAGAGTTCCACCCCGCCACTCCAAATGTAGAGAATACCGCAGTGTCCCTTTTTAAATGCATAAAAAGTTAAAGCAGATGAAGGAAGGATTCTTGGATGAAATTTGCAAATTTCATGTTAAACCCTAATAGTTACCACAAGGTTAATCAAAACCTCCTCAAATTAATTTATTCTTCTACCTGTTTTTGTTCGTTCTTCTGTCAACTCTTACATGTTTTGTTTACAGGGGGGAAGTGAGAAGGAGAGAGATGGCTCTCTGACAAATACCTTTTTAAAACAAAAATTCTTCAGAATAGGTCGTTATTTCCTGAACTCTAAAGACTGACTCCCTTTCTGGTTGAGCTTTTTTGTATGTTTCGTTTGTTTTAGTAAAAACAATAAGTTTTCTGACTTCAGAGGTCAGATCCTTAGCTTGATGTAATTCAGTGTAGCTTCATTGATTTACATTAGTGGAGGATCTGGCCCTAGATGTTCATTTGTTATACTTTGGTCACATTTTGAAAATGAAAATATTATATAATTATAAGTGCTTATCATTATTCTACTGTGATCTAATAGTACAGACAGTCATACAATATCAGTTCAAGGAACTCTTTCTGGTTGTCACCTTTCTAACCTACTTAGCAATAGATATATTTTTCTTGTTAATTTGGTACCACTTTCTCACTTCATAAGTTTATTATGTCAGTGTGGTTTATCTGGAGAATGTAATTGTCCATGATAATCCCAGTGGTCAAAATCCAAATAAAATCCACCAATTTTTAATTTAAAAAAAAAATCTGATGTTTAGAAATGTCATATATTTTAATAATGTTTTTCTAGGATCTACTACTTCCTCTTCAACGATCCACAATGAGGCTGAGATTGGTGATGATGATGTCTTCACAGTAAGTAAAGTTAGTTTGAAATTGTTCTCTTTTGCACTGTGGTTCACTTGATCAATTTTGAATGCCCCTTTTTTCATCATCATGATTTTCTTTAGTGTCTGTAAGTGATATTTCTCTGTTCGTCTTCTGCCTTCCATGGCCCAAAAGAAGATTCAGCCTTCTAAAATCCTCCCATTGTCATCACTGTAGTATCACAATATAGAGCCAATGTTCATAGTGTCACGGAGCTAAGTAGATAATGTCAAAAAAAATAAAATATATGTTTAATTTAATTTTCAAATGACTTGGCTTTGGTGGAGTTCACGCCCCTTTTGTGTTATCTGTCTGCTAGTTTTAGAGACATTGAGTGTTACTGACATGTTTATGGAAATCAAGTTTGTCATGTTTGTGGTTATTCATGAAAGCGGAATTTTAATTTTGCTTGTGCAAGCATTAACGTAAGTCCATCCAAGCTTATTCAAAATGGGGAGCAAACCAGATCTTGTGACTTACCTGACCAATAGCAACTACATAACAGCAGAAAGTCAGCCATTCATTATTATTTGTTGTTGTTTATAATTGTTGTTTCTCATTTTATTTTATAGTAGCATCTAAAATGTGTCTGGAGCTTTCCTAAAAGACCGTGTCCCTGTCCCATCCATAAGCTTAAAAGGTTGAATGAATATATCAAATGAAATTTCAGTCTGGTCATGGATATTATTCCATGGACAGAAAAAAGCTAAATTAATCAAATTATTTGCTCAGCTCCAGTAATGCGCATACCCACCTTCTTTACCTTGTAAATGAACTGTTGGTTGAAAAACCCTGGAGAAAGCAGAGGGTTAAAGGTGGATATCTTCAGAATCCAAAGTAGAAGTAATAAATATACTTTAATACTGCATTTCATTGCTGTGAAAATGTGAAAATATTTCATTTATTTCTCAAAATGTGCTTTCCTACACATCTAGGAGGAAATGGAGCAGGAAACATTCAGTTAAATCCTGTGAATGTCAGGCGAGGGGATGGGAGGGGAGAGCCCAAAAGCTGAAAGGTAGCTCAAGATGAATTTAGCTGAGCTTCCATTAGATCAGCATGGTGTGGGTCTGGACAGGTTTCCTGTAGTGTTTTGACCAGATCCTCTTGACAGTTGGCATGTTGTTCACATCTGTTCTTTTGTCACAGTTCTAAGAGACAAACAACAGCAGGCAGGGTTAAAAGGTGACTTCCTGTGCTCCAGAGCAAAACTATCATTAGCAGCTGCTTCCCAGCTACCTGCCAGAAGTGATTTATAGAATCCGAGATGGGAGAGGGTGAGGCCTCATTGGAGCCAGAGTGCTTTACTGTTTTGTAGTATTTATCCAAAAGTTACAAGATCCTTGAAAACAATGGTCTGGTGCCATTTGAAATGCATACGGATCTACAGGCTTGTGTATTGCTTTTGAGCGTTTGTTGTAAAGTAGAGGTACTCAAAACTTGTCATGCGTACAGGTCAGCTTTGTTAGCCCCATTAGAGATGTTGAAGCTGCCAAATCAACATTCCATTTACATTTCTCTTTAAGTGCTTTAAAAGGAAATACAGAAAATAGTTAAGGATAGTTAAGTTCTTCCTAAAATCAGTCCAATTTGTCGAGGGACCAGATGGATCAATGCAAGTAACTGAGGCCTGAAAATTCCCATGGTTTTGTCCATAATATTTAGATTTGGGCCCATGTCTAGATTCTAGGTGAATAGAAAGTTGGGGTGCTTTGGTTTTTATATAGGAACAGATGTTGGAAGTACTGTAGTTTAATGTTTGTGTTAGGAAAGCTGGATAAATTGTGCACCAGCTACTTTAAATATACCATCAATCTAACATTCAGTGTTCAAAGCCAGATCTGAAAAATAAACTAATTTTTTTCCCATTTGACCCCCAATGAGGTATACATATATTAGGTATCTGTACACATATTATTACTACAGTGATGGGTTATTCGTGTGCACCTTCAGACTTGTTAGCAGGCGGGACCCAAGATTCACCTCTTTCATATAATTACACTTGAAACATTCAAGCTACGTGGTGTACTTCAGGCTACATTTATGGATAATGTTAGCATGCAAGTAGTCAAAACTTAGTTGTGATCAGCATCCACTTAAGATGAATGGTGGAAGTTTATGCCTCAGGTTCTTCTGTTGCAATCTGTCTGGCAGCTCTCTCAAGAAGATAGCGTTGATTTATGTACTAAAAGTAAGGTTGCTAGGTCTTTGGGTTTCCAAGGACCAGGGCCATTTTTCACTAGCTCTAGGTGGCTATGCTTTGGATTGTCTTTTGTAACTGTTGATAGTCTCCAGAAGGCTGTTTTTGTGCCACTCAGTTGACCATAACGTTGAATCTCATGTAATCCGTAGTACAGTAAAAGCTGTTTTATCCAGCATGTTGGGGGAATGGGAGGTGCCGGTAAGTGAAACATGCCGGTTAACTAAGAGGGAGGGAGTTTGGGTGTGGGAGGGGGGTCAGGGTAGCAGGTTGGGGCACAGGAGAGGGTGCAGGGTGCTGGATCTGGGGGGCGCTCACTTCGGGCGGTTCCCCGCAAGCAGCAACCTGTCCCAGCCGCTCCTATGCGGAGGCGCAGCAGGCGGCTCCGCACACAGCCTCCACCCACAGGCGCCACCCCCGCGGCTTCCATTGGACGTAGTTCCCAGCCAATGGGAGCTGCAGATCTAGTGCTCGGGGTAGGGCAGGGGAAGCGTGCGGAGCCACCTGCCTAGGAGTAGCTGGGACAGGTCGCCGCTTGCGGGGAGCTGCCCGAGGTGAGCGCTCCCCCCTCCTGTCCCCTGGATCTGGAACCCCGCACTAGACTATATACCAGAATTTCAATCAAGATCAGAAATGCCAGTTTACAGAGCTTTCTGGTTGGTGAAGTACCGGATAAAACCGCTTTTACTGTACTTGTAAAGCAGGAAAGCATTTGTATCAGAGGATTGGCTACTCTGCCACCATTTAAGCCATCCGTTCACAGTTTATGATATTGCTCCAATAGTCAATGAGTGTTGGTGTCAAGATGTCCTCTTTGGTTGTCCAAGTTAGTAAAAGACCTCAAGTAAAAGACCTTTCCCTTTCCAGTATCTTTAAGAGGTTTGGGACTGTTAATTTATAGCTCATCTCATCAGGGAGCCGGGATTTATGATGGTAGAGTGAGGGGACCTTCTCAGGCCCCAAAATTGTGTTTTGGTTAGGATTTTTTATTTTTATTTATTTATTTGCGTACTGTTTAGTCCTTTAAAACTGAAAGACAATGAAGAAAAAATTACCTTTGTTGTGTGCACTAGTAGGATGTCATCAACGTTCTCTTACGTGGCTCTTAAACTCCCATGCACCTGTTTTCCCAACCACTGCAGAAGTATTCTTAACAGTAGTGCTGCTGCCATTTGAGTTTGGTTTCCACTGTGCTTCAAGATGAAGATGCATTGCTTCTCTTCTTAGTGTACTTATATATTTTATAAAACAGTAACAACTTAAAAAGCATATCTATGGTGAGATTTTCAAAAGTGCCCAGATGATGTGGGAGCACAAAGTCACTTAAGCACTTTTGAAAATCCCAACCATAATCAGTTCAGTCTAAGGACCTGTATATACTAGGGATATTTGTATCAATATAGCTATATGCATGCAAAAGCCCAGTCTAGATGCAGTACTCTGGTGTAAAACAGAGTTGCACTAGTGTGGCTTACTCCAGTTTGAGGTGTGTCTACATTGACAGTTTAAATTACCAATGTAATTATATCAGTGCAAAATCCCTAGTATAGATAGGCACCAAAGCCTGATCCTTCCAGTGGATACCACAGGATATAGTGCTTTTGTATGCTTAGTTCTGTTGACTTCAGTGGGACTATGTGTAGTAGTAAATAATATGCCTGGAAGTAAGCGGAGGGGGTGGGGATGAGGGAATTAGGCCTATAATTATTTCATATATTTTCCCTCCCGCATTGAAAGCCAAAGCCATACCTAAACAGAAAACAAATGACTGCATAAACAAATGACTGGCTTGCAGGTAAAATGCTTGTTTTAAAGATGAAACCTTCATTTAGGTTCAACAGTATATAGTAGTATTACTTTAATTCCAGACCCTCACTAGAATCCATAAATGTTTTCCATATGTTTGCAAATAAATTTCACATGTCCCTGTATATTATAAAGTTTCCTCTCAAGAGATGCAATCTGAGTAAGGCTAGCCATCCATTCTGTTTCCATTGGGGGAGCATTGTCTTTCCAAGGATCTGGGATTGTTCTGTTTGCCTCCACTAATCCAGTCTGCATGCAGACTGCCTTCCTCAATTAAATGTTCTTCAATTCGGAAGTAGCACTTATACTTCAGGACACAATGTATTCTGTGCTTCTGCAGCCACAGAATTTACAGCTGAATCCTCCACCCCTTGCTGGAGAATTATTTTTCAAAATCTAAGCTTTCACTTTCTTAAAAATTTAAAATAAAAAAAAAGGTTTTCTGCCATATGATTATCAGCTGAAAAACGAGAACTTAGTCCACTGAACGATGGGGTGTTGTCTTCCTGAGTCTGCAGAGTGCGTGAAGCAATAGCTCTGAGCAGTGTAAACAGCCCACTGAAATAAATTAGTGGCTGTTAATTCTGAAACCTGTTGACAATCTTAGCAGAAACATTGGTCTGATCTGTGTATCATATAAATCCAAATAGCCTTTCTGCGTGCCAGAAGTGGACCCAGTGGCAGAAAAACTCTCTAGCTTTCCCCTTGACAACTTCCTCAATGTAGTTCTGTTTTGTAAATGCAAAAATCTTTCTCTCTTTTCTCCCCCCTCCCACATTCAGTTATTAATATGCCAATGTAAAATAGGTACTTTGGTATCAAATTCTAACACATGCTACAGTACTGACTATTTTAATATTTAATCAAAACCTCTCAGTTTAAATGAAACTGCTGAAGAATCTCCAATCTGCTACACCAGAGTGCTGCAGAATCTATAATCTAGAGAGGAAGGATGGGGGTTATACTTAGGGCCCTACCAAATTCATGGCCACGAAAAACGCGTTACGGACTATGAAATCTGGTCTTTTGTGTGCTTCTTACAGATTTCACTGGGGAGACCAGCATTTCTCAAATTGGGGGTCCTGACCCAAAAGGGAGTTCAAGGAGGGTCACAAGGTTATTTTAGGGGGGTTGTGGTATTGCCACCCTTATTTCTGTGCTTACTTCAGAGCTGGGTGGCTGGAGAGCGGCGGCTGCTGCCTGAGGTCCCAGCTCTGCAGGCAGCAGCGCAGAAGTAAGGGTGGCAATACCATACCATAACAAGAAGGAGTCTGGTGGCACCTTAAAGACTGACAGATTTAAATCTGTTAGTCTTTAAGGTGCCACCAGACTCCTCCTTGTTTTTGTAGATACAGACTAACACGGCTACCCCCTTATACTCAATACCATACCGTGCCATCCTTACGTCTGCCCTGCTGCTGACGGCAGCTCTGCCTTCAGAGCTGGGCTCCTGGCCGGCAGCTGCCGCTTTCCAGCTGCCCAGCTCTGAAGGCACTGCCACCGCCAGCAGCTCACAAAAGTAAGGGTAGCAATACTGCAACCCCCCCCCCCCCCCCCCCCCCGCAATAAACTTGCAAACCTATACACACACACTCTCTCTCTCTCTCTCTCTCTCTCTCTCTCTCTCTCTCCTTTTTGGGTCAGGACCCCTGCAATTACAACACTGTGAAATTTGAGGTTGAAATAGCTGAGATCATGAAATTTACTATTTTTAAAATCCTATGACTGTGAAATTGACCAAAACGGACCATGAATTTGGTAGAGCCCTAGTTATACTGCTGGCCTAGAACTCTGGACAGCTGGGTTCAATTCCCTGCTCCCACACAGACTTCTTGTGGGATTGTAGGCAAGTCTTTGTGCCTTAGTTCTCCATCTGTAAAATGGGGATCAGAGTATTCCCCTGGCTCACAGGGGACTTGTGAGGATAAATGCATTTTAAGACTGTGAGGTGCTCAGATACTATGGTGAAGGAGTGAGTTGGGGAACATACAACTACTTCAGATAGAATCCTTGTTCTAGAACCTAGGGTCCAGCCTGCTGTGAAATACGTTGGATCTTGCACTTAGTATACTGAACATTCAGTTGAGATCCTTTTTTCTCTTGCATTTTCTCAATATTCATGTATAATCACAAACTCCCATAGCCCGTGGAAAAAATTGAGAGGTTGTTGGGTGTTTGTCATGTGGTTTGGCTGCTGCTAACAACAACCGTTCAGGTCTCAGACCCAATTACCTTCCATGTCATTACAGATTATGTCAAATGTTAACACTGCAGCCTATTTTTTTTTTGCATCTCTTATTGTTTTATAATTTAAAAAACACATCTTGTCCCACTGCCTTGCCATGAAACCTTTCCCCTACTTTCATCTCCCATGTGGGTCTCAAGTGCGCTCAGGCACCAGTATTAAAATTCATAAGATTTATGTAAGTTGAATATGCACTAAATCTGATTTTTCTTGCTAGCATGTCAGTTCACACTCAGCTAGTTCCTGTAAAGAACCACTGCCATTTTTTAGAGAGAGATAATACTTAGAAACTCATTCAAGAATTTGTTACTGGCCACAGGATATTTTTTTAAGTTGTATTTAAATTTGGAATATAATTTTTTTTGTCTGAAAACAATGTAGTCTGTTCTGGGGAAAGGGACTCTCTGTGGACAATGTTGAAGGGTGGAGACAGGCCCGGAGTGGTAGGATTCTTCCGTCCGCACCAACTCCTGCATTGGTTTGGACAGGAACTTGAGCAGTAGCAGCAGGTTGTGGCTTCCCTTCACAGGGCTATGACATAGTGGCAGAAAGGAAAAGTGCTTCTTTACAGGGCAGTGCAAAGGACAAGAGAACTAGATAGGTTCCACCACCCACCTTGACTCTTCTATAGGCTGGGCAGAGTTCAGGGAAAAGCCACAGCAGTGAAATCAGGCAATACGTTGCCTATATTCTTCCTGCTGCTCAGCAACCAACCGTAGCTGCTGCTCCTAGTTCCTGTTACTGTTCTGTACGTATGACTGTGGGCTCAGCACTCCCACCCACATCCTCTGAGGTCTGCTTTTGGGCTCGCATGCAAACCACAGCTGTTCCGTTTGGGTCGAAAATACCAGCTGAGAAAAGTGAACCTGATCCCCTCCCCAAATCCTCCTTCAAAAACAAAAAACAAACAAAAAAACCCTTTGCTTTATCAAAAGAACAAAAATGAAAGACTTAGAAGTAGATAAGATTTTTTTGGTACTTAGGTATTTTGCATTAAACAAAACTTATTACTGAGCATCAGAATCCAGCACTTGAATGCCAAACTTACGCTGGCCAAATGTTCCTATATCTTAGTACAATTCTCATCCTTCCTGCCTCATCGCTGCTTCCAGATATCTGTCTTTATTTGTTCCAACAGACTGACCACTGAGGTTTACATCCTCATAATGAGTCTCATGTACATGTATTATCCTCAGTTTAGTGATAATTCTTTTCCTTCCATTGATACTAAGATGTCTTGTGTTTTGACACTGCTTCCTGGCATTACCTCTAATGGAATCCTCTTGAATTATACAATTGTGGCAAAGAGATACAAGAGAATATTAAGATGTGTGGGTGGATGAATAAGTGCTGAATATACAGAACTTACAACTTGATATTTCTTGTTCTCCTCTCTCTTGGGGGTTATAGTGGATTACACGTTGAATATGACCCGATAATATGGTGCATTTGCATCAAAAGCTAATATACCAGAGTGTATTATCAACAGGAGTATCCTATGTAAGGGCTGGTCTACACTGGGGGGGGATCGATCCAAGATACGCAACGTCAGCTACGTGAATAGCTGAAGCATCTTGGATCGAATTACCTGGGGTCCAGACGGCGCGGGATCAATGGCCACGGCTCCCCCATCGACTGCGCTACTGCCGCTCGCTCTGGTGGAGTTCCAGAGTCGACAGTGAGCATGTTCGCGTCTTAACGAGACGCGATATATCGATCCCAGATAAATCGATTGCTACCCGCCGATACGGCGGGTAGTGAAGACGTACCCTAAGACAGGGGAAAAGTTGTCGGGGTATTTTTTGTTTGTTTTTATAAAGGCATGTTTAGCCTTGAGAAAAGAAGACTGAGAGAGCCTGCTAACAGTTATCAAATATATTAAGGGCAGTAATAAAGAGGCCAATGTTCAATTGTTCTCCATGTCCATTGAAGAAGGACTGGAAATAATCGCTTTTGATCTGCAGCAAGGGAAATTTAGATTAGGTATTAGAGGAAAAAAATTTTAAGCATGCTTAAGTACTGGAATAAGTTACTAAGGGAGGTTGTGGAATACCTGTCACTGGAGGCTGTTAAGACCACCTGAGACAAACACCTGTTGGGGATGGTCTAGGTCAGGGGTCGGCAGCCTTTCAGAAGTGCTGTGCTAAGTCTTCATTTATTCACTCAGATTTAAGGTTTCGCGTGCCAGTAATACATTTTAACGTTTTTAGAAGGTCTCTTTCTATAAGTCTATAATATGTAACTAAACTATTGTATGTAAAGTAAATAAGGTTTTTAAAATGTTTAAGACGATTCATTTAAAATTAAATTAAAATGCAAAGCCCCCTGGACCGGTGGCCAGGACCCGGACAGTGTGAGTGCCACTGAAAATCAGCTCGCGTGCCGCCTTTGGCACACGTTCCATAGGTTGCCTACCCCTGTGTAGGTATACTGGGCCCTGCCTCACCATGAGGGAGGTGGACTATATGACCTTTTGAGGTTCCTTCTATTTGTATGATTCTTTTCTTTTCTCAGATTAATTATGCTACTAACTAGTCCTGGGCAATCAACAGGGAACCTCCACTAGTTGGAAAGATTTTTACTGTAGGAAGTGACTTCAAAAATTAAATCCCTTGCTAAGTGTGGATCCTTCTCTCATTCACGTCCGTGTCATGTTAAGGCATGGTTCTGCCTTTGTCCACAGTATTTTTTTATTTTTTTAGTAGATAGATTGAAAAAAGCTACATTAAAATTAAACTTGCTGCCAATACAAGCAAGTTATGCTTTCTTGTGAAGCATTTGATACTGAGCTAGACAGATGATTGGTATGAGCTGAGATGGCAATTCCTATGTTCCTAAACTGATTAAACTACAAGAATAAACATATAGTTCCGGCTATAAAATATCTATATTCCATTGCAGTTTGTAGATTAGAGAGGATCAGTCATAAAATCTATTGTGGTGAAAGCTGCATAGATATGCAGTGCATAAAACTGATTCATTCTAACATATTTAACTGATTTTTTTCTCCCCAATTTATTTACATGTAGCAAGCTTAACCCTTCAGAAAGATGGTTGCAAGGTAGTCACATTTTAAAAAACATCTAAAATTTAGTTACTTTAAAAAAAACAAAAACTTTTTTTAGCAACCAAATTAATATTACTGGAGAGTGAAGTTGGATTTTGTTCTGAGAGTATAGGAAAATGGAATTGGTAACACTAAAGTGTTCTGAACCACACATTCTTTGTTGTATGAGTTTAAGGCCTTAAAACAATAACTTCCATTCCTTCTCACCAAATCACCCTGCCATTTCTCTGTCTGTGAATTTCACCACACCGTTTTGAAAATGTTTTAGGGAACAGGTGAAGTGAAAAGTATTCTCCAAACATGTCAAAGTGCTTGACAAAGCACTTAGGCCTGGTCTACGCTGGGGGGGGAGGATCAATCTAAGTTACGCGACTTCAGCTACGCTTCCCCGTCGACTCCGCCTGCGCCTCTCACGCCGGTGGAGTACAGGAGTCGACGGGAGAGCGCTCGGGGGTTGATTTATCGTGTCTAGACTAGACGCGATAAATCAACCCCTGCTGGATCGATCGCTATCCGGCGGGTAGTATAGACATACCCTTACATACCAGTGCTTCAGTGACTTTATGTAATCAGAATGGTCTCTGCAGTGCCGTACTGTTAAACATAAACTACTAAAAAAATAAAGGGAAAGCAGCATTTTTCTTCTGATAGTAAAGTTTCAAAGCTGTATTAAATCAGTATTCAGTTGTAAACTTTTGAAAGAATAACCATAATATTTTGTTCAGCGTTACGAACAATCTCCATTCCCAAGGTGTTTGTAACTCTGAGGTTCTATTGTATGTGTGAAGAGGCGCAGATAGCAGAATCAATTACTAGAAAGAGTGTGTAGACTGTAGATATTATTTATGGATTTGCTTACAAATTCAGCATTGAAAACAAATGCTTACATGCAGTTTTTCCATAATTCATAATAGTTGTTAGTTGTGCTAAACTACTTTTCCTTACCTAAAAGAAGCAACTTCTGTTGCCTCTAGTTCCCTTCTCTAAAAACAGTTTTATAGTGCATTTCCTAGCTCTCTATCTTCCCATACACATATGCAGTCAGGTTTGCAGTAGGACAGTGATATATCCTGTAGGAAATTGAAAAGTGATCTCTCGCAGTGATGTAAGTTTCCTTACAGTTGTATCTTGCCAAAACATGTAAGCTTTGTAATAAGATGTGCCAGTTAGGCAGCATTTTATATTGTTTGCCTTTTTTTATTTAACTGCCAGTGTGGGAATTTGGGGGGCAGTTTTTTAATGAGGAACGCCCTGCCAGCCCCATGAGCCTAGCACCTCAGGTTAACTGGCTATGGTAATACTATTTAATATGCTGATTGTTCTGGTTTTGTGTATTACATTTAATTGCTTTATTATATATCATTGTAATTGGAAGCAATCAGGTATTCTTCAGAATACCAAGAACCACCACATGAGTAATGGTCCTATATCTGAGATTTCTAACCTGATAAAATTAATAAAAGAAAAATGCATCTTCCTTCAGATCATAAAGTACATAGTTTGGCCAATGCTCTGAATGCTGCCGGAGGTCAAAATGAATTGAACGGTCGCTATTTTCAAAGTTGTAGTCTCTCGCCTAGGTGAATAAATCTGTGTTCTGAATGAATGTATTGTAGCAAAGTCACACTTTCATATATCAGTTGCTTGAAAGTGTCTTGGTTTCTCTAGTTCAAAAAATAATTTGTTAGTGCAAATGTCTGTATTGAAATGACCCTACTTAAATCTGAGATCTAGCCTCAAAACACTTTTGTGCAAGTTTTAACACCTCTCTCCATGCAAACCAGGTAGTGGGAAAGGGTATTTC